>NC_138136.1:10465190-10980190 GCF_964188305.1 Podarcis bocagei
AAATGACAGAGGCAAGCAGAGAGAGGAGAGTTTCAATATATCCATGTACACAGCTACAGCCTACTTACTGTATGCAATGACATACAGCTATACAAAACGGGTACACAATAGTATATATGCAATGCTTCTAAGAACAAGGGTGTTTGGGGGGGTGTTGTTGTTGCTTTTAATTCACTGTGTATAATTAAACCGCACATACAAAAAATAAAAAATAAACACTTAGAGGAAAAGACATAGGTTGAAGAGGGTGGGAGGAAAAGAACCCAGTACCTTTGGACCCTATCCTTTAGGTTTACTGCTAGGCAACCTAATATGTAAACTCTGAACCTTTGTCTTGTATTCTGTTTCAGGGTGTAGAACAAATGAGAGCCATATGCTTGCTACCTGCAAATGAATGAGTTGTTTCACTTGATGTCGAGTCAGCTCCTGCTAAAGTGCCACAGTTGGACTGGGTGAAATGTCCTTTCACAGTGACTGGAGCCGAGCTGGAGTGGTGCAGCGCAGCCTTCAGGGGAGCGATATGGTTGAATTGCACTGAAGAGAGACATCCAACGAACCCCTGAGAGTTTGCCTTCATGGTGTCCGGGTCTACATCACTATTCTCTGCTAATCAAAAGAAACAGAAGGAAATTAATCATAGTGCAAATGTACAAAACAAAGAGACAGAAGAATAATTGAATAATTAACCTGTATTCCTCTGAGCCTCTATGCACATTGGCAACATATGCAAATTTGCCATCTCCCCATTTTTGGACTGCTTTTAATGAGAATATATTCATTATATATGTATGTGTGCGTGTGTGCATGTGTGAGAAAGAGAGAGAGACAATATGAATGGCAGTTACTAGTCTGCCAATATTTTTTTTTTAATTAGCTATTGCACATTCAAAGCCCAAACTGTAAAACTCAATTCAGATGTTTTAATTATTGCATATATTTATATTCATTCTCCATAAACTTCAAACATTAATGGAAAATAATCCTAATCATGAATATGTAAACCACCATACATCATTCTGTATAAAAGCTATCAACAGCAACTCAGTCAAATTCTGATGTCTTAAGAGAGTGTTTCAAATACAACAAATATTTTACCAGTATTGCTTAAGCTCTATGTTATTTTTTTTTATTTTGTCACATGTATTCCTTACCCATATCAAGCTTTACTTACTTAAGAAATTATGTGTTGAGGGAAAATTTTAATTCAAGATACTTTATCTCCAATTTGAACCACAGTTTTGCACAAATGGACTCTCAAAGTTCTCTGTCCCATTTTTGGACAGAAAAATTGGGAACTAGAGGGAGGAGGACTTCAAAAGTTTCTTGGGTGAGGAGTTACTATTCACAATGGCAGTTTCACAGTTCATTCCTTTCCTCCTAAGGCTATCCCTGCTGCTGTAAGTGTGGCAAGCTAGTCACCATTTTGTGTCCTCCATATTGCCACACCACAAAAATATTGGGGAATAGGCTGAGAAAGGTCTGCAAGGTGGCCATCTCAGACACATCTCAGAATTTTTCTCAAAACATTATCTGAGAAATTTCAGCTCTGTTTTATTTTGAACTGTAAGGAAGTCATGTGGATAAATTTACTCTAATTCACAAAATATGAGGCATATAATATTCATAACATGAGAGACAAGCCTGGTCGAAGACACATTTCCTTGCAAGATAATGAGAAACATCTATTCTGTGAAGTCAGATCTATTTCACATTGTGTAAACCTATCACTACATCAAGTCTTGCAAACCTTGCTACAACAGAGTATTTTTGAACCTAAGCCTTTCTGGTGATGGTAATCGCTATTATTTTAGTAAACACCTGTATGCTAATTTGTTCCTATCTGCAAGATAATGGCATGCAGAGCTCAATTTTAACATGCCAAGTGGAGATTAGGTTATGGCAAAATGTCAGCCTAATGTCTTTATCACACAGTCATTGCATGATTCTAAAAACAAAAAACCACCTTGCATAATATTGCAGACATGTGAGCTACTTACAAAAACAAATGGCACACTTCAGAACAGCAGTCACAGATTCTACCACATGGGTGATGTCAAGTTACAATACTACTTCCATTAATTAGTTCACAGGCGCAGCATAGGTGATGTAGTTTCTTCATTAATTAGCTGGAGATCACTATACCGATCATGACATTTCATTTATAGTCTCAAATGTTTATGCCTAAAGAGCTTGCTACAATGAAGCTCTCACTTAAGCCTGTATTATATTATTGGGATATTTAACATTTACAGAGCCCAGTCCTGCTGGAAGCTGCAGTCAACCGGATTCCAGTGGGCCCAATATATTTTGCTCCCTGAAGGGAAGGACAATATGGTGTCTTTCTCCATTCTTTATAGAAAAGATGACCAGACTGGCCTTGACTCTTACGTCAATACTGGTTGGCAAGCTCAGAAGGGTTAACCACCAGTGGGGGGAGCCCTGTTGATGCACATCAACTAGGATCTCCCCCAGGGTCACCCCAGGAAGAAAGGGGCAAGTCCCTAGACGCGGGCTGCTTAAATGGAGCAAGCCACGCCCCTTGGTCGACCGGATTGGTCGGAATAAGGGTGACATGGCCGGGGACTCCCTATTACACGGGGGCTAGCCATGCCCCCTGCACATGGGGCGAGCTTGCGACCAGGCCGCAACTTCATTTCCCTGGGAAGGGAAACGGCTTTCTCACACCCTTTCACACACATGGATTTGGAGAAGACCCCTAACTTAGCCTAGAGCATGGCGGAGGGGCAGGGAAGCAAAAATACACGACAAACTGTGTTATGTATTGAATCAATACAGGACATAGCATTTTGCACTGATTCCATATTATACAGGGTGGCTGGCAATCCTATGTATCCATCACCTGAGGAGGCTGTCTCACTGATAATCCCTGGTTATGCTTGACCAAGGACTGCCAGCTCTAGAGACCTCCTGGTCCAGCATAACGTATGACTAACTGCAATGGAGCTGTTCAGAAACTTCACAATGACCGCTCCCCACATTAAACAGGGGGCACCCTTTGCGTGGACACGCGCAGCCCCTCGACCCTGTGTGGCTCCATTAGCACAGGCTAGGCTTCACCTTCCCCCAGGTGTGATACCTGGAGGTCTCTGCCTACCTCAGTCAGTTGTCCAATCCCGCCTGGGGAAGCGTTGCCAAGGAAACCAAGCCAGGTAGGGGAGGGACTACCTGCCCACACAATAGAGGGAAGATCTTCCCTGGGAATCTTCAGTTGGCTCCAAAGCTTCTCCCACCCTACCCACCCTCAGTTAAGACTTATTTTGCAGGTTAACCTTTTCTTCACAGGTATGCGGGCGCTGCTACGTCAAGGTCATTGTTGAAGGGCCGGAAAGGATTTCCCCTGCATTGGCCAGTTTTGCCTTCCCCATAGCAAAACGTCACAACTTTGGCAGTATCAGGCCTTGGGTGGAATCCTTTAATCTATCTTCCCTGAATGGGGGGACATCCAGCGGTAACCCACGCCCCCTTCCTCTTTGTGGCGGCGATACCAGGGTTCCCTGTTAAAGGGGTTTTTGAGGGGAGGCTTTGGCCGTATGCCTAGAGGTTGTCATTACTCTCCCCTGCAACGGCGGCGTAACGGGGGTGAGCTCTCTCTGCTTGAACATATGTTCTCCAGAGCCAGCCCATCCCCCCCCACACACACACTGGATAACCCTGATGTTCGCCAGATCCCCGGGTGGGAACTGGGAGGGATAAATGCCCAATGCCTGAGCCAAGGTCTACCCACATCTGAAATATAATAAAGTTGTGGCCAATTTAATCCCATAGCACGTTGTCTTGAGTTGTTATTCCACATGAGGGGGGGAGGGCGCCCAGGGTTTGCGGGACTCCACCTGTCCACGCAATGAAACAGCTAGATTGTTAACTTCAACTGGCTACAGGGACCAATCCTTAAGTAGCTTTGCTTGGGGACAGCCTGTTTCTGGGCACAATGGAAAGTGGTGGTGCATGCTTTTAATACTCTAATTGACTTGACGCCTGAGTATCTTAATAATAATAATTTATAATAATAATAATTTATTATTTATACCCCGCCCATCTGGCTGGGTTTCCCCAGCCACTCTGGGCGGCTTCCAAAAGAATATTAAAATACTATGATACATCAAACATTAAAAGCTTCCCTAAACAGGGCTGCCTTCAGATGTCTTCTAAAAGTCTGGTAGTTGTTGTTCTCTTTGACATCTGGTGGGAGGGCATTCCACAGGGAGGGCGCCACTACCGAGAAGGCCCTCTGCCTGGTTCCCTGTAACTTGGCTTCTCGCAGTGAGGGAACTGCCAGAAGGCCCTCGGTGCTGGACCTCAATGTCCGGGTAGAACGATGGAGGTGGAGACGCTCCTTCAGGTATACTGGACCGAGGCCGTTTAGGGCTTTAAAGGTCAGCACCAACACTTTGAATTGTGCTCGGAAACGTACTGGGAGCCAATGTAGGTCTTTCAAGACCGGTGTTATATGGTCTCGGCGGCCGTTCCCAGTCACCAGTCTGGCTGCTGCATTCTGGATTAGTTGTAGTTTCCGGGTCACCTTCAAAGGTAGCCCCATGTAGAGCGCATTGCAGTAGTCCAAGCGGGAGTTAACCAGAGCATGCACCACTCTGGCGAGGCAGTCCGCGCGCAGATAGGGTCTCAGCCTACGTACCAGATGGAGCTGGTACACAGCTGCCCTGGACACGGATTTAACCTGTGCCTCCATGGACAGCTGTGAGTCCAAAATTACTCCCAGGCTGCGCACCTGGTCCTTCAGGGGCACGGTTACCCCATTCAGGACCAGGGAATCACCCACACCTGCCCGCCTCCTGTCCGCCAGAAACAGTACTTCTTAAGGCTGCCTTTTCCTGCATCTTTCTCTCCAAATGTTATGCCAACCAGAAGACATTCAGAACAAAGTTGCTTCCCCAAAAGAAGTCTTTTTGAATAAGGTAAGTGATGACAGTGGCGTAGCGTGGGGGTGCAGGGGGGGCCGGCCCCACCGGGCGCAACATCTGGGGGGGGGGCGCACTCGCACTTGCAACTCTCTGCCCCTACCTGGCTCGGGTAGGGTTAGGGGGCGCAAATTACTTGCCTTGCCCCGGGTGCTGACAACCCACGCCACGCCACTGAGTGATGAGGAAGAACACGGGAAAGTGAATCTGTCAGAGTGCTCATTAAATAGCCAATGCTGTTGCATCTCTCTGCAAACAAATTGGGATGAATGCTCAATAAACAGGTCATTTGGACATGTCCGGTATGCATTTTTTAAATGTTGCATAAAAAATAAGATGTTGCATTAAAATATCAAATTTTGTTCGTAGGTGTACTTGTTTCTGAACTTATCCTTGTTCTGTGAACTGTCTTTAGCTCTCTTGTATTTTGAGATTGTTCAGAAAATGAAGACACAATTACCTCACTTACATACTTTAACACTGAACCTATTTCCATTTTTGTCTCACACATTTATCCTCAGAATTAAAGAGAAAATGGGTAGAACATTCGGAGCACGTAACAGAACTCTAAACAAAATAGCATAATTATGAAACTTCTGTTAGAATGCTTTCCTTCGGATTCATGGACTGGATTTTAGAAATTTCTATAAACCATGCTTTTACATTCAGACATGGAGATTGATGTTTGTTTTCCTTGGTTATAATACTACTGCTTCTCTCCCAGCTTCTAATGTTTCTTTTACACTCCACAGTGGAACTGTGGCTTTTCCAGCGTTACTGTTGTTTAGTCGTTTAGTCGTGTCCGACTCTTCGTGACCCCATGGACCAGAGCACGCCAGGCACTCCTGTCTTCCACTGCCCCCCGCAGTTTGGCCAGACTTATGTTTGTATCTTCGAGAACACTGTCCAACCATCTCATCCTCTGTCGTCCCCTTCTCCTTGTGCCCTCAATCTTTCCCAACATCAGGGTCTTTTCCAGGGAGTCTTCTCTTCTCATGAGGTGGCCAAAGTATTGGAGCCTCAGCTTCACGATCTGTCCTTCCAGTGAGCACTCAGAGCTGATTTCCTTCAGAAAGGATAGGTTTGATCTTCTTGCAGTCCATGGGACTCTCAAGAGTCTCCTCCAGCACCATAATTCAAAAGCCTCAATTCTTTGGCGATCAGCCTTCTTTATGGTCCAGCTCTCACTTCCATACATCACTACTGGGAAAACCATGGCTTTAACTATACGGACCTTTGTCGGCAAGGTGATGTCTCTGCTTTTTAAGATGCTGTCTAGGTTTGCCATCGCCTTTCTCCCAAGGAGCAGGTGTCTTTTAATTTCGTGACTGCTGTCACCATCTGCAGTGATCATGGAGCCCAAGAAAGTTAAATCTCTCACTGCCTCCATTTCTTCCCCTTCTATATGCCAGGAGGTGATGGGCCCAGTGGCTATGATCTTCGTTTTTTTGATGTTGAGCTTCAGACCATATTTTGCGCTCTCCTCTTTCACCCTCATTAAAAGGTTCTTTAATTCCTCCTCACTTTCTGCCATCAAGGTTGTATCATCTGCATATCTGATGTTGTTGGTATTTCTTCCGGCGATCTTAATTCCGGCTAGGGATTCATCCAGCCCAGCCTTTCGCATGATGAATTCTGCATATAAGTTAAATAAGCAGGGAGACAATATACAGCCTTGCCGTACTCCTTTCTCAATTCCAGCGTTATACCACCATGTTATGTCCGTTAAGAGTTTGGGTGTAATCTTCGACACCTCCCTTTCCATGGAGGCACAGATTGCAGCTATAACAAAGGCGGCATTTTTCCATCTCCGCCAAGCTAAGCAGTTGGCTCCTTACCTCTCTCGCCCTGACCTAGCCACTGTGATCCATGCGACGGTCACCTCCAGACTGGATTATTGTAACTCGCTCTACGTGGGGCTGCCCTTGAGACTGACCCAGAAACTCCAGCGGGTGCAGAATGCTGCAGCGAGACTCCTTACGAGGTCTTCGCTGCGAGATCACATTCACCCGGTGCTATACCAGCTGCACTGGCTCCCGGTGGAGTACAGGATCAGGTTTAAGGTGCTGGTTTTAACCTTTAAAGCCCTATATGGCCTAGGACCCTCGTACCTACGGGACCGCCTCTCCTGGTATGCCCCACAGAGAAACCTACGGTCTTCAAATAAAAACATCTTGAAGGTCCCAGGCCTCAGAGAGGTTAGGCTGGCCTCAACTAGAGCCAGGGCTTTTTCGGCTGTGGCTCCGATCTGGTGGAACGCTCTGTCACAAGAGACCAGGGCCTTGCGGGACTTGACATCTTTCCGCAGGGCCTGCAAGACAGAGCTGTTCCACCAGGCCTTTGGCCAGGGCACAGGCTGACCCCCTCCCTCAGCAATCTTCGCAGAGCTCTGGCCCAATGGTTGCCAGTGGCTTGAATTAATTAATTTTTATAATGAATGATTTTAGAATGTTGTTTATGTTGTACTTTTGTACTGTTTTATTGTTGTTAGCCGCCCTGAGCCCGGCTTCGGCTGGGGAGGGCGGGATATAAATAAAATTTATTATTATTATTATTATTATTATTATTATTATTATTATTATTATTATTATGCTAAGTTTCACTCATATCAGTGGGGACGTATAGAACAACAATGGACATCACTGGACATGTCACCACGCTTTGTGCCCATCTGGATTCTGTTTCCCCATGATTCACCAATCAAAACAGCAGAAAGGAACTATGCTGGAATACCATCCCGAATTTCATCACATGGCGCAAACCATGAAAATGCTGGGGAAATTACAGCACAAAACTCCCAAGGTTTTCTGGCTTAATGTTGTTGCAAAAGCATTTTTTCCCTGGAAGCAATAAACATGGAAATGAGTGCTAAACTTCCACTAGATTCTGATGTATTTCCTGAAGTGGCTTTTAAGTCATGTGAAAGATCACATAAAATGTAGAAATTATTGGGTAAGGAAATGTTAGGAAAACAGAATAAAGTATTGCCTGAATACAACCTCATTTTGGTTGCCTGCCCTTTTCAGTTTTCCTGAAATTTCTATGCACATTGCTTGTGGAAGGTAACATCCATCTAGTAGAGGCACTATATTAATTTTTGCCACCAAGGACGAAAATGTTAATTGGCTGTAAATTAATGTGCTTACAAAAATGTACACAGCATGCATGTTTTCTATGCCTCCACACATTAGTTTCCAGACAGAAAATGTGATTCAAATTAGAAAAGAAAATCTTCCATGAAAGGTTCTCTTTCCCTTTTTTATTTCTACAAGTATGAGTCCAGCTTTTAATAACTTCATATTTGGATCACAAGAGGTGTCGTTTCTGCAGAGTTCCAATTAAATTATACTAAGCGTAATTTCTCACTCACATTTAACACAAGAAAATTGTGCAACTTTCAGGCATAGAGCATTGTTGATTTCTAGCACTGAAAGGTCAATGGTGTGCTACACAGTTATCCAGCTGGAAGAGTATTTCAGAGAAATTACAGGTGTACTATTTATCAATGCTTAGCATTTGCACCCACAACCAGAATAAAGAGGAAAGACACTTGTGTACCAAGGCCTTGTGACACAGCCACTCCCTATGTAATGAACTAACCAGACCAGACAACAACATAGACAATTTTGGGGTTCAAATAGGCCACACCTTTATTGGTTATGGATGTGAAGTTTTGGCACAGCCATTGAGTGAAGCCATTTATTTAACTCCAGCCCATCTGCTGGGAGTGTATCTAAGGGTAAACCACACAATGGGGTCCCTACAACCTACATAAAATAGTGTTGCCCCCCGAGGGGTCCCTGCTGGAAGAGTTCTATGGCCTTTCCCCATCTGGGCATTGGACAGAAGCATCTCTTCACTGATCCCTATAACAGGATACCCTTAACCAAGGAGGGGTAGGCAGAGCAAGACTAAGGCTTACCCAATGCCTAACCTTACAAAGTTGTGACAACTGCTATGAGGGTTCTGAAGGAAAACCGAGGAGGAGTGTGGCAACAGCCTCAATTTATTCTCCCAAGCGGACGGAAGCGATGCTCATTGGCTGGCTAGTTCTGTCCCCTGGAAAATCCCCGTACCCAGGCTAGCCTGCCATTGGCCAATCTGCAGACAGGCCTGGAGTCGTCACCAGCTGGCCTCCAGATCGCTGACATGGGGTTGTGACCAGGCCACAATGCTGCCTGACCACTTAAGGTAAGTGGACTTGTGACTGGTACAATGAGGGTCACAACATAATGCTTATTATAACAAGGAGATAGGCAGTGATTACTCAAGCTGTACAGGAAATCTGCCTAAAGCAGAAGCAACTTTCAGAGCTTCTGCCCAAAATAACAATGAGCCTGATCGATCTCTGAGAAGGATGAAGCTGATAGGTAAAGGTAAAGGGACTCCTGACCATTAGGTTCAGTCGTGACCGACTCTGGGGTTGTGGCGCTCATCTCGCTTTCAGGCCAAGGGAGCCAGTGTTTGTCCGCAGACAGCTTCTGGGTCATGTGGCCAGCATGACTAAGCCGCTTCTGGCGAACCAGAGCAGCACACGGAAACACCGTTTACCATCCCGCCAGAGCGGTACCTATTTCTCTACTTGCACTTTGACATGCTTTTGAACTGCTAGGTGGGCAGGAGCAAGGATCGAGCAACGGGAGCTCACCCCGTCGCAGGGATTCGAACCACCGACCTTCTAATCGGCAAGTCCTAGGCTCTGTGGTTTAAACCACAGCACCACCCGCGTCCCTATGAAGCTGATACATTACCACAAAACCTTGTCAATTCACCTCCTGTGGACAAGCCAATGCCCGTCATATAGGATGCAGAACTGATGTCGGAGCTGTGCCTATTAATTGCACAAACACTACAATCTGCCATCTCTGAGTTAGAAGAAATCTGCTGACTGATTCTGCCCCATCTCGCCACACCTCTTACGTTGCTAAAAGAGGCTCATTCAATTCAAAGTATCTTGGAATGGGGAATCTGCACTCACCATCTTGGTGCCTTTAACCACTGGTGTGTGCTTGTAACTTATTTGCCTGCATAGAATTGTCCGCTGTTACTAGATTCCCTCTCCCATCTATTGGCATCCTTCCAGCAGAAATGGTCAACTCTGCCCTCAAGGCAGTTGATGGGGGAAAATTCCCACTCAACCCTTGCACAATAAGCTATTTCTACAGTGCGACCAGGGACAGGCAAACTGGGAACTAAGCTGGTAGGAGTGAAAGTTGGGTTTTTCCAGCACTTCCTGCACTCTGTCTCAATGCCCTTGTGTCCTGAGCTGGATACAACTCCATGCACACACACCCCAGTCTTTTGGAGTCACAAGGAAAGATTGGGATTGTTGTAAGAAAACTCACTTTAAACGTACTGCATCACATAATCAACATTCTACATTTGTAATTCCATCAATTCTTTTCTGAAAGATTCATTACAGCAGTTTTGTACCACTGGACATTTTTACAGGCTGGCGTTTTGAACCATTGAATGGTTTGCTTGCTTCTCAGAAGAGCTTTGAAAGCTAAATCAAAGATTACAAAGTTACAAGCTGTATTCATGTACAGGCAACTATTTAGGACAAGGTATTCACAATATTTTACCATATTTACCGTACACTCTATAAAACCCAAGCCTCTTCCACCTAAATCCAACTCTCAAACCACTACCCCCTGAGGAGTCCTGATCATTCCTCCTGAAATAAAATAGCAGAATGATGTGTTTTGTGTATTCTGGGAGGCCATGCTATACCACAAATTGCATCACTTGATCTCCTTCCATAGATGAACATATTCGAAAACAGAACTTCTGTGATATGATTTGCAAAGGTGCATCATTCAAAAGGAATGTCATTTTGCAGCTTGAGCAATTAACTCATTTTCTTTTGCCTGTAACACAAGTGTGATTTAGCCTTTTCTTTGTTAGACTGCACAGAGAATGCCATGTTTCATTATGCCTGATTGCAAAAATGGAAAAGATAAGTATGAAATTATTTTTAATGGAATCCACGTGCACATCTTTCTAGGAGCACTTACCAGCGATTACATGTATGCACTTTGACAAGAATGAAGCTTCCACCTTGATTGTCACTTTCTGCCTAATCAAATGTGAAAAAGAAATGTTTCTCAACAAGATTAGCATTAGTGTGTGTGTGTGTGTGTGTGTGTGTGCGTGAGAGAGAGAGAGAGAGAGAGAGAGAGAGAGAGAGAGAGAGAGAGAGAGAGAGAGATATTATTTTTTTAGGGAAAATCTACAGCAATGTACTTACCTAGGATCTTGCCAAGTGTGAGCGATTTGATTGCATTGAATTGTGTATCCGAAGAAAGAAAGAATTTCATCCTTTCATTGTGGTCAATCTTCAATATTATTCAGTGAGATGCAAAAAGTAGTTGGATGTAGGACAGTTGAAATGGTAAGGAGGAGGAAAAAGAAATAATTATCAATGATACAATTAACTTAAGAGAACGACACTAAAGGTATATGAAATTTATTAAAACACAGGTAACAGTTAGGTAAACCACTTTGTAAAGACCTCTCTTTGATTATTATTTTTTAACTGTGCTTTTATGGCCAAGATATTGTTTAAGGAATGACAACTTATAAACAGCTCTTTTAATATCCATTTGGGTAGTTCTTATCTATTCATCTGTAAGTACAGTATAATTGGCGAGCCTCATGAAAGGACAAAAATGTCTTACCTACCAAACATAAAAGCTCTTACTTATCTGAGAATGAACTTTTAAATTTGAAATAATTAACTACGATGCTATGAAAGTCCCTGTGTTATTATATAAATTGCTTGCCTTCAAATGCTGATGACAGCACATATCTGTGCTCCACAAGCTCTTAGCCCAATATATTTTTTGATTGCGACATTTCTACAATAGGTTCTGTTCAATGCAACCACATTCAGATATGATTTATGCAAGCTAATCTTCCAGTCCTCTTAGAAACTGTGTAATGAGGTAGGAATAAATACATTTTCCAAGTAACTTTTTCATTAATCCCCATAGAAGTGCATATTCCACAGAAGTAACTAGAAGTCATAATACATTTTGAAAAACAGACAGAACTGATTTATATTTTCTTTTACAATAGATTTCATAAAATGTATACTAACGACAGCTCTAAAAAAGAAAAGTGAAAAGCCTATTTCACACAATAGGCTGCTTTGCAGACATGCATTCTTCCTGCTCAACCCAATCTCTGGTCTAACTGAGGCTGGAATTTTTAAGCAGTATTTGGGAGAAGTCAAAGCTTCTCTCTCACACACAATAAATATGAATTTATTAGTAATATTTTGGCGTCCATGGGCAAATTTCAAAATTTGGGAAACTGTTTTTCACATATTGCCACAAAGTGCCTACCGTCGGTTATGTCTAATGACAACATGGTGACCGTGGGATAGTCATAAAACAAGACTTGCCCAAGAAACTGAGTGCAAGGCAAAAGTTGGATCAGAGACTGAGATGTCAAGCCATGTATTTGACCCAAGATACCATCCAATTTCCCTGAAGAAAAACGATGATGCAAGGAAATGCACCCACACAACAAAACACCTCCCTCCAGATAAACAACAACACAAACACATTTTTTTTTAAGGATTTAAAGGATTGAATCCTGTTGCCTAATTAACACTAGGATGCCTTTTGGTCAAAGATTTCTAAACAATTAATATAACTGATTAATCAACAGAAGGTTGCAGTCGTGGTTTTCTGAATGATTCCCCCCCCCCCTTGGTGAACAAAGTACACAGACTCCTCCCCATGAACACCCATGCCCTTTGAAAATAAAAGACAATACAGTGGTAGCTCTGGTTATGAACTTAATTCATTCCACAGGCCCGTTCTTAAGCTGAAACCGTTCTTATTCTGAGGCGCGCTTTCGCTAATGGGGCCTGCCGCTGTGTGCGCACCTCTGGCACACAATTTCCATTCGCATGCTGGGGCAAAGTTTGCAACCAGGAGCAGCTACTTCCGGGTTAGCGGAGCTCGTAACCTGAAGCGTTCATAACCAGAAGTGTTCATAACCAGAGGTACCACTGTATAAAATGAGCTGTTCTTCACAGCAGCATTGTATCATGCCAGGGACATTTCCCCCTTTTTAAACTGGGATGAAGAGGGGAAGATGCAAAGCAGCAGAGAGGTGGGATTGGCTATGCCAGTGTGTTTGAACCATGTCAGCCTCACTGTACCTCATTCCTCTAACTGTATTTTATCAGCTTAGGTTTTTTTTATATATAAAGAAAATACTGTACAGCTTTTATAATATGTGAAGATGTAGCCAGACGGAGTGATCAATGGGATTGATAAAGGGCGGAATATAAACAGAATATAGAAACGTGCCTCCATTTTTAATTACAGGAGAATTGGGTACCTTGGTTAGAAGATGTTCGGGAAACACTATTAGGTAAAAGAAGAGAAATGCCACAAAAACACCACCGCCCAGCAACAGTGGCGTAGCGTGGGTTGTCAGCACCCGGGGCAAGGCAAGTAATTTGCGCCCCCTAACCCGTGGATTTGCGCCCCCTAACCTGTGGATTTGCGCCCCCTAACCCATGGATTTGCGCCCTCTAACCCTAACCCCCAGATGTTGCGCCCGGTGCGGCCGGCCCCCCCTGCACCCCCCACGCTACGCCACTGCCCAGCAAGGTTCTTCCCTTTCTTCATTAAGCCTTTAAAATTGCAATGTTTGATAGGGGTAAAAAAACAACAACACACCTTGCAGTTCTTCTGTGCTTCCTGCTGTTCTACATAAATTATCAATCTTAGCCTGTTCTAGTCATTAGTTGGAAAGATGACATGAATCAGGATTTTGTTATTTTTGTGCCAATACTCTGTGAATGAGACTTTGACCTTTTTTTAAACGGGAAAAGATAAACACCAAAGACATCACTTTGCCAAGGTTCTCTCTGCCCAGCAAGAGTCTGCTATGTTTTGCTTTACTTCCTGAGGCACTCAACATAAGCACTCAACACACACATACAACGGCCACATGCTATATTGTATTTATTTATTTTATTTTGCTTTGGGGCTCGTCCTCTTTGATGACAATCTTTATTTTCTTTTCACTTTTTTTGCATTACCTCCACAAATAGCTTTTCTTCCTCTCTGTTAATCTTCACACGGTGAAGCTGCCCATCGGCCATGCTTTTGAAATTGATGCTGAAGATGTCAGGAGTTTGATGGCTATCCAGCTTGTACCTGATCTGTAAACTTCCTGAAGGAATTGGGGAAATGATATTTTAGTTTCATGACTGGTATATACAAAACGCCTAGTTTTCAATGTTCATGACCGGGGTATAGACATAATACCTGGTTTCCAGTTTACATAAATGCATCTGGAAAATGATGGTGGTAGAATATTTTATTTACTTACCCAAGGAATATTTTAAATAAGAAGGAGACACAGAAGATAGAAAATATGGAAATTACCCTTCATGTTTAACTCTGTCATGTTAGTTCTACTTAGAGTAGGCCTATTGAAATAAATGGACATAACTAACTTGGTTTTATTCATTTAAACTCTGATTATGTTAGGTGGATACAACCCATAATTATCCAGAGTGTTCATGAATATGAATACAATCCAAAACATAGTGTAAAAGCC
This sequence comes from Podarcis bocagei, assembly GCF_964188305.1. Taxonomy (NCBI): domain Eukaryota; kingdom Metazoa; phylum Chordata; class Lepidosauria; order Squamata; family Lacertidae; genus Podarcis; species Podarcis bocagei. The sequence continues at coordinate 10,479,719 of NC_138136.1, forward strand.
CAGAGCTGCAGCACAGTTTTTAAAAATTGGACTGTCCTGCTCTCTCAAAAAGGCAGTCTACAGGGAAAATCCTAAGGCCACAATCTATCAACCACTGCTTTGCTCTCTCCATAGGAAAAGCTAGCAGTGTTATGTAGTGGGTAGCATGTCAGACTATGAGCTGGGACACCCAGTATCAAAACCCACTCTGTGATGAAGGTCATCGGATATTTTTGGGCCAGTCACTGTTTCTCCGCCTATTCGTACTTCAGAGGCTTGCTGTGAGAATAAAATGGGAAGGGGAAATACCATGTGCACCATCTAGAGCAGTGTTCCCCAACCTTGGGCCTCCAGCTGTTTTTGGACTACAATTCCCATCATCCTTGACCACTGGTCTTGCTAGCGAGGGATGATGGGAGTTGTAGTCCAAAAACAGCTGGAGGCCCAAGGTTGGGGAACACTGATCTAGAGCAATGGTTCTCAACCTGTGGGTCCCCAGATGTTGTTGGACTACAACTCCCATCATCCCTGAGCTCTGGCCTTGCTAGCTAGGGGTGATGGGAGTTCAACAACATCTGGGGACCCACAGCTTGAAAAAGGCTGATCTAGAGCTTATTGGAAGAAAGGTAGATGATAAATGCAATGCATAAATAAATTATAAACATAACTCAAAATACAAGAATGCATGACAGAGAGCATGCTTTGCGTGCAGAAGATGTGAGGCTCAATTCCAGCATCTCCTTTCAGAAAGCCTTGGAAAGAACCCAGAATGATGACTTGGAAATGTGCCCTGGATGGCATCAGGGTGCATGGATTAGCATCCAGCAGTGGCGTGTGCTGACATTTTTCGTAGGGGAACAGTTAAGGCCAGAGGTGCCAGCTAGAAAGGGTCATGTTGTGCACGTTTGAGCATTGTGCCTCCATTCCCAGCTTTGGGGAGGAGGTGACAGGCCTCTGACAGGATGCTGTAGCCCCCCTGCCCCCTTTTCAAAGCCTGTGGGCTTTGGGAAGGTGGTGGAAAGGCTCTTGGACCCTTTTGGAGCATCACACCTTCCTCCCTAAGCTGGACTGAAGCTTCTGTAATTTACCAGGAACATTTAGCCAAGTCTCCCTAGCCCACTGACCACATGCCACTGGCACCCAGAAACATCTGTTCAGCATCAGGTTATCATTAACATACAGGTCTTCCTAAAGGTAAAGGGACCCCTGACCATTAGGTCCAGTCGTGACTGACTCTGGAGTTGTGGCGCTCATCTCACTTTATTGGCCGAGGGAGCTGGCGTCCAGCTTCCAGGTCATGTGGCCAGCATGACTAAGCCGCTTCTGGCGAACCAGAGCAGCGCACAGAAGCGCTGTTTACCTTCCCGCGGGAGCGGTACCTATTTATCTACTTGCACTTTGACGTGCTTTCGAACTGCTAGGTTGGGAGGAGCAGGAACCGAGCAACGGGAGCTCACCCCGTTGCGGGGATTTGAACCGCCGACCTGATCGGCAAGTCCTAGGCTCTGTGGTTTAACCCACAGTGCCACCCGCGTCCCTACAGGTCCTCCTACTCAACTGCAGATATGAATGTAAGAAGAAACAGAGAAGCCACTCTTCTCACTGTCATTTCTGTTAATATGCAGACAGGAAATGGATGGAGAGGAAGCATGCTACATAAAAACTTAAAAAGTTTCATGGTAATGTTAACTTTGCCAAAGCATACATAATGACGTACTCACCATTTTTGGCAAGAATAATGGAAAGGTAATCTTTATAGAAGGAGCTTACATAAAGGAGTAAGCTTGGGATCCGCATCGTTCGAAAGGCAAAAGTGATTGCTTCTCTGTTCAGCGTCATATCCGGATGGAAAGACGCAGCGTGAGAACTGGAGTTCTTCGCCAAGCTGTAAGATTCCTGAAAGTGGTACACAACTGAAGAGCCCGCTCCGAAATATGCAGAGATCTCTGAAACAATGTGCAAATTGTGTGTTTTGTTAGCATCATCCTGAAATAAACGAAGGTTGTCATTCCTTTTTAAAAGGAAAACAATAAAACACAACATTAATTACATTTCCAAGAGAAAGAAAAATTAGAATAGCAATTGTTCTGCACAGTAATTTGAAACATTAGCTATGATTGTCAGGGCCTATTCTTAGCAGCCACTCAGCATACAGTGGTTGCCTGCCATTGCCCTCCCCCTGCCAAGTTCCAGCTCCATCAAGTAGTGACAAGGTAGCTGTGAATACGGCTTTTGGCACACCACCCATAAATACAACTTTCTGAGTGCTTTGGCAAGTCAAGCCAAATGAACACTGCACCCAAGTTTATTTCCCAAAGCAGCAAATTCATGTTTCTAATTGCCTTTCTCAAAAAAACAAGTGAAATCATTTCTTTCCATGTGTTGGCTCTACACTGAGGGAAGAGTAAAACCATCCCTGCCAGCTTGCTCCTGACGTTTTGTGCCCTCAGGCACCCATCCACTGTCCTTATCCTTGGCACAATATTTGTAAAGAGGAGCCTACAAACGCACAACTTGTTCTCGTTGTAATGAGTGTAAAAGTTTGTAAAGTATGCATTCCCATCCCCATTTCATTACTAGATTTCTACTGAAGGACATTGAGAATATGAAGGTTTAAATGATCAGATCAAATGCTGACATCTTCAAACTTAAACAAAGTGGTTCACAATGTTCATACTAATCCTGGCCAACTTTAAGTCTAATTGAAGGCAGATCTAACCACTGTAAATTGAGTTCCAAACTGCAGATAAAACATGCAAAGAAATGGCGTTTAGAAATAAATTTGTCCCTCATATAGTGACATGAGGGTGTAGGGAGCGGGTGGCGCTGTGGTCTAAACCACTGGGCCTCTTGGGCTTACTGACTGGAAGGTTGGTGGTTCGAATCCCCATGACGGGGTGAGCTCCCATTGCTCTGTTCCAGCTTCTGCCAACCTAGCAGTTCAAAAGCACGCCAGTGCAAGTAGATCAACAGGTACCACTGCAGTGGGAAAGTAAACGGTGTTTTCCATGCACTCTGGTTTCTGGCACGATGTCCCATTGCACCAGAAGTGGTTTAATCCTGCTGGCCACAAGACCCAGAAAGCTGTCTGTGGGCAAACACCAGCTCCCTCAGCCTGAAAGCGAGATGAGCACCACAACCCTTTGACTGGACTTAACCGTCCAGGGGTCCTTTACCTTTACCTATAAATGAGGGTATACATTGGCCATGCCCACCACCTTTGCGTGGTATATCAGTGCAACCCTTGGGCAATAGAAGCTTAACCAACCCTGGTATTAAAAACATATAAATAAAGCCATACATTAGTAATGTAGCAATTTAAGAAGTTTTAAAAATTCAAAAAAAAATCATAAAACTTAGTATTAACATTTTGAGTTTGATATTTCATAGAAAATAAATTTACAATTCATGCTTGCCTTTCTTACAGAATGGCCCAGTGTAAGCAGAGAAAGTGCAGTCGCAAGAGAATCCATTGTACTTCTCTTTGCATTTTCCTCCATTGTGACATAAGTTACCGTAGCTGCTACAATGTCCGGGGCAACCTGGTTTTACACCTGGGGTTACTTTTGCTCTCTCTTCCAAGTCAAGAGCTCCTCCATTTAGCTGTAAAGAACGAATACACCCCAGAAATCCTTTCTGCCTGGATGCGGTCCCACCTGCAGTGGAAATAAATTCATTTAAGCTTTTTTTTAGGAAATTGAAGTGACTTGGTGTGTAATAACCTCCACATCTCAAAACAATCCATTCTGGCACGTGAGCATATCTAAAAATATTTACAAATAACTGCTACTCCAGTGCATATATTGAAAGTTTCTTGGGCACTTGTCAAACCCCTGAAACTGTTTATGAAAGACAGGGTTTTTGGACAGTAGCACGGAGCAAGCAAGAGAATGTATTGGAATTATCTGAGAGCAAGGGAATATACAACTGTTAGAAACTTATTTCTTATTCCCTCCTTTGGATTTCATACTTTGTCCTTGAGCTTGTTGTGTGTGCTTTAAATACTGTAAGTACCAACTGGTAAATAAGTACCAACTGGTAAATATACCATAGACCTGAATTTCAGAAACCATAATTTGTAATCACCATGGGATGTTCAGAAGCACAGAACAAGAGTATCACCAGTTATTATTAATATGTTCGGTTATTATTAGTCGTATGCTATCAGCCCATCAATGAAAACACAAGAACAGATACTAATCTGTTTCATTTTTAATGATCTGAAGGAACAATTATACTATAAAAAATGGAATGGAAAATTTGATTCCTTTGCTATCACCAATGAATTGGATTCTTACTTCCTCTGTTGAGAAGAATGGGGAAGTCTTTCTGAATGGAAGATCCTGAATATTGTACTGATTGCTACATAGAATCACAGAATGGGTGTTAAAATAAAAAAATTCCTTCCAGTAGCACCTTAAAGACCAACTAAGTTAGTTCTTGGTATGAGCTTTCGTGTGCATGCACACTTCTTCAGATACCTTCAGATACCTTCTTCAGATATCTGAAGAAGTGTGCATGCACACGAAAGCTCATACCAAGAACTAACTTAGTTGGTCTTTAAGGTGCTACTGGAAGGAATTTTTTTATTTTGACTATGGCAGACCAACACGGCTACCTATCTGTAACTGGAGAATGGATGTTGTTGTTGTTTGCTGTTGTTGCTACATGCCTTTTCACCAGATTGAGACTCAGAATAAATAGTAATAGTGACAGTCACAAAGTGGAAGGCTGGGTTTAGAAATAAAATAATTCCTAAGACATGCCCAGTCAAACCTACATGCTATCAACATTTTAGTTGGGCTTGTAATTTATTTATTTATTTGTTTGTTTAGTTAAATTGAATTCAATATCAAATAACTTAAAGCATCAAATAGAATGTTATAACATATCAAAACATTACAGATGAATGCCAAGTGCAAAAATACATAATTAAGAGAGCATGATTAACAGGGAAACAATATATTCTCTTAAACATAACAAAAATTACAGATAAAAATCAACTACAAAAATACAACAAATCTCCAAACAGCAGCACCATTAGCAGCTAAACAAATGACTTAGAAGTCGCACACAGACTCCCCCCCCCCATTTCCCCCCAAAGGCATTTTTAACAATCTCCAGCATTGCTACCAACCATGCAGATAACACAGCTAATCCCTAAACAATTGCTCAGCATCCACACTTCCTCACACCAATGCCCAAGAGCAGATATTCATAAGGTTTAAGGGGAAGGAAGAATTGGTGAAAATCGTAGGAACTCTGTGCCTAACCTGAGCAGAAAAAAAATACTGTGAAGTGTTTCCTTCTGAGCAACTTAATTAATGAAAATAGCTAAATGCATGCACATCTATGAGGTATAACAAATCACTTGAAAACAAACGAGTTCAAGCAGGTATTTAAGATATATGATCATCATCTCAGTTTCCATATGTTCCCATGGTCTAATCCTCATACTCCAAGAAATAAGCTACTAAATAACTGACATTTTTAAATAAGAAAACCAGTCCTCCATACATTTCCATTCATTTTTTAAAGAGGTCACACCTGGTTTTGAAAGCAAGGAGAATCTGTTTGCCTCCTGTTTTCATCATAAAGATGAAAACTGCCATACACAAAGCAAAAACTACCCCCAAGTTCTTTTAGAAGCTAAATCAAGCCCCAGATTTTCCTGTTCACTACTACTGAAGTTGCCGAGCTGTTAAATTAGTTCTTCAGTGCATATGGTTCCCTACCTAGAAACTAGGATTAATCTTCCAAAGTTGGCCAAACAAGTTTACTGTATTAAATCACAAAACGGCATTTATCTGTGGTAGGTTCAAACAAAAAACATCACCTATCAATTTACGGTGCAGCCACCTTCCTTTCTCTAAATACTTTTAAGATTAATTAAAATTTAAATAATTCAAAAAGAAAAAGGGGGATATTATGGGACGTTAGCACAATAAGAACAGGCTAATTTGCCCATTGATTAGGAAAGGGGTTTCAGAGCTACATTTCTTTTGTTAGGACAGGAAGGACTAGTGAGTGGATCTGTTTTGCGTGGCAAAGCCCTGGACCCCCTACCTCTCTCCAAAATAAATACACAAACACAAGTATACAGTGGTACCTCGGGTTACAAACGCTTCGGGTTACAAACTCCGCTAACCTGGAAGTAGTACCTTGGGTTGAGAACTTTGCCCCAGGATAAGAACGGAAATCGTGCAGCAGCGGCACAGTGGCAGCGGGAAGCCCCATTAGCGAAAGCACACCTCAGGTTAAGAATGGTTTTGGGTTAAGAATGAACCTCCAGAACAAATTAAGTTCGTAACCCGAGGTACCACTGTATTGGGTTAATGGGTTAAATAAGGCCACAACTTTATTGGTTACAGATATGAAATATACTTGGAGCCGAGAGTGGATTTCATGCTCTTTATTCAGCTCATAGTGGTGAGGAGGAATGGAAGTTTCCCCAGAATGTCTGCTTTATATACATTATTTACACAATGGGCCCCACGTGACTGACTGATTCCGGAATTCTCCTGTAGGCCAATCAGGTTTCGGATTCACTTCCACCTGGAGCTGGACTGGGTGGCTCCTGTGGACCAATCAGACTGCTGCATTCTGAATCCTATTGTTCTAGGACCAATCAGACTGCTACATTTTGGATCCTATTCAACTCAGTACATAACAAGATATGAGCGGTTTGGCTTAGGCAATTGGGTGAAGCAAGACTATAACTGACTCCTGCTCGACTGCAGGAAGTCTCTTTAAGGGTCAACCACCAGAAGGGGGGAGCCCTATTATGTACATCAATTGAGCCCTGCCCCAGGTCATCATTGGGGTCGTGGCATGGCCCTAGCCCATGCCCAGGCTTTGGACAGGAACCACCCTCCCAGATCCCTTTAACATGGAGGGGCAGGAAGAGTCAACCTCCCCCCCCATAATAGGGCTTACCCAATGCCTAACCTTACAAAGTTGTGACGATTGCTACTAGTTAGGCCAAAACCAAATGGCTAGTGCCAATTTTGCCAAGTGGAAAATTCCTACCTGGTCCCGACAACCAGGCGACTGACATAAGTCATAGCAAGGCCATAGTCAAACCATGCAAGAAAAAAGGGTGGGAGGGATGGGAGATCCCGAAATGGAGGCTGCCTCCCCAGCCACACTGTGATTTAAACTGTCATAGCCACATCCCCAAGCAAACCCGATTGGCTGGCCAGGGGTATGAAGCGGCCAGGGCTGCTGCGTTCCTCCGCCCACTTCAAGGTCGCTGTGAGGACCCAGATTCCTGCCCGCAAAACAGCCCTCCAAAAAGAGAGAGTTGGCCTCTGGTCAGAAGGAGGATGATCAGTGCAGATGGTGACAGCAGTCACGAAATTAAAAGACACCTGATCCTTGGGAGAAAGGCGATGGCAAACCTAGACAACATCTTAAAAAGCAGAGACATCATCTTGCCAACAAAGGTCCGTATAGTAAAAGCCATGGTTTTCCCAGTAGTGATGTATGGAAGTGAGAGCTGGACCATAAAGAAGGCTGATCGCCGAAGAATTGATGCTTTTGAATTCTGGTGCTGGAGGAGACTCTTGAGAGTCCCATGGACTGCAAGAAGATCAAACCTCTCCATTCTGAAGGAAATCAGCCCTGAGTGCTCACTGGAAGGACAGATCGTGAAGCTGAGGCTCCAATACTTTGGCCACCTCATGAGAAGAGAAGACTCCCTTGAAAAGACCCTGATGTTGGGAAAGATGGAGGGCACAAGGAGAAGGGGACGACAGAGAATGAGATGGTTGGATGGTGTTCTTGAAGCTACCAGCATGAGTTTGATCAAACTGCGGGAGGCAGTGGAGGACAGAAGTGCCTGGCGTGCTCTGGTCCATGGGGTCACGAAGAGTCGGACACGACTAAACGACTAAACAACAACAACAACAACAACAGAAGGAGGAAAGGGTCAAAAGACAAGAAATAAGAATTCTTCGTATGCTTCTCCAGTTTACCCAGGCTTTCAGCTTAAGCCAGATTTTAATTTGGGATCCCAAATAACACCTCATGGAATATACATGTCCGAAGTGTGTGATCTGAACTTGTTTGAAGTGTCTTAGAGAGCAAAAATATGGCCACAGGGAGAACAATTTAGAGTGGCATTGCGGGTAGAATGTCAGACTTGTCATTGTGGTAAGAGATCAATATGTTTAGGAGCTATCAAAAGCTAGGGGCCAAGCTTTGAAAGCATAAGAATTCAGGGTAGTGAAGGGAACCATATTCAATAACCACCACTGATTGAATAATTTCAGGAAACGGTTGATTTTGCACCAAAAATGTAAGTATTTATTGAACTGAATAACAGTTGAACAAGCAAGCATTATTCAAAGGAGAAGAATTGTCAGTATGAGCTTGAAAAAATGCATTTAGTCCCCTTAAATGTATGAAACTGTAATCTGCTATTTCTTTTCTGTCAAACTTTTAAAATGCATCATTTGGAGTTTTTAAATGAAAGCAACAGTCACTTTGCATCAGTCTTCCTCCAGAGAATTTGAAGAAGCAATTGCATAGATCTTTGAGGGGCTAGCAGCTGCAGAGGCAATAATGGATCATGTTTCAGTTTATTTTCAGCGTCACAAAGAAGAGAGCAAAAGTACAGGACCTTTCTGTACAAAGTTTAAGAAGTGAAAACCCAGAGAAGGATAATGTACATCAGACAGTAGAATTTTGGTATCTATTTGGACACTTCTTAAATTCTAAAATCAGCACTGTGCTGAGAGTGCCAAGGTTGCAGGTTCGCTCAGCTGCATATACAAGGAGTTGGATTAGGTGATCTTCAGGGTCCCTTCCAACTCTACAACTCTACGATAATAAAACATTAAAAAGAGTCTCCGCTCTATTTTTTACTTTTAGTCAATGAGGAAATCTTCAAGGTCTCTGGGGCTGCCTAAAAGAACCCTATATTGAGCTGAACTTTGTCACCAACTCTATTTAAAACTGTCCATTATTTCAATTCATCTTGAACAGTCCAAATACTCTTTCTTCTAGGCCATGCATGGAATAAATGCTCTTGCACAATAGGCAAGACCTCATCTTTTCATTCATTCTCCTTTTTCGGGGTGGGGGGGATTCCTTAAGAAACTCATCGGAGGGCAAAGTATTTTTGACTGGAAAAGTCTTCTGACTTTTCCCCATCGTTCTCTTACTGCCTTGTGAAAGTACCCCAGGAAGTCAGTTTTCTATTCAGCTGCCTCCTAAAGCAGACAACTGGCAAGAATTGTTTTGAAGAATCTACATCTTTGATAAAATGGTTTTCAGAATGAGATATTATCAGGATTTCTGTCAATCTTGCTCTTCATGAGTTTTGTTTATTCTTGCTTCAATTGTCATTGTACGCAATGTGTACAATGTTGAATTACTTCAATTGCATCTACACATTTTGAATTGTTCCTTAAGCCATTGTAAAACATATATAAATTCTCATTTTCACATGGCTGGGATTTTGTGTCGTTGGCCATGATTCCTGTGAAAACCCTTCCCCTCTGGTTTTATGCAATGCAGATTTCTATTGCACCATTTTGTAAATTACTTCTTTATATATATAAAAGATCTGCTTGCTTAATTATGGCAATGAATTTTCACTTGTATTCTGTAATTTGTGTATTTATTTGCTTATTTTAAAAGTTCAAAGTAGCTTGCATCAATAAAATAAAACCAAATCCACAAAAGGCATTCTATACCATGATAAAAGAGCTTAACCTCTACAACAGCTCATGATCTTTCCCCCTCCCCACTCCTATCCCCCCAAAAAGAAATGAAGATATAGGTGAAGCAAAATAACTTTAACTTATTCATTATGAGAACCTGAAAAGGCTTTAAGCTGCAGACCTTCTTAAAGAACTAGGTTTTAGCCAAACACCAGGGTCAGAGCTTGGCGAATCACAATTGGGAAAGTATTCCATCATTTCATCAAAAAGCTCCCCCACTCAGTTCCATCTGATTGACCTCTGAGGAATCTGTAGTGGGGCCTCAGATGATGACTGTACCATGTACTGATAAATGTGTAGAAGAAGACAGTCATTTATATATCTAGGTCCCAAGCTATTCAGGACTTTAAAGGTTAAAACCAGCATCCTGAATTGAGCCAAGAAGCAAATGGGCAAACGGTGCAGATCAAACAAAAATAGATATCACATGGTTTGATTGCTCCACTGCAGATTTGGCAGCAGCATTTTGCATGAATTACAGCTCCCAAATACTTTGCAAGGGCATTCCTATGCACAGTGTAAACTAATGCCACTGTAATGGAAGAAGCAAAGATCATCAGTGTCCAAACAATGATCTTCAACATCAACTTTGTTGGACTGGTCATATTGTGTGGATGCCTGATTATTGTCTTCCAAAGCAACTACTCTATTCCAAACTTAAAAATGGAAAGCGTAATGCTGGTGGTCAACAAAAGAGGTTTAAAGACTCTCTCAAGGCAAATCTAAAAAACCCTAGTATAAACACCGACAACTGAGGAACACTGGCCTTTGAGAGCTCCAGTAGGAGAACAGCCTTTACTAAAGGTGTCATGGGCTTTGAAGATGCTCAAACTCAGGACGAAAGGGAGAAAGGATCTAAGAGGAAAGCACACTTGGCAAACCCTCAACGTGATCAACTCCTGCCTGGAAACCTATGTCCCCACTGTGGAAGGACATGCGGATCCAGAACTGGCCTCTACAGTCCCTTATGGAATCACTGTTGAAACCGTGTTCATGGAAGACAATCTTACTCGGCTATGAGTGATCACCAAAGAAGAATTCCAATAGTCTAACCTGGAAGTAAATGACACATGAATTCCTGTGGTGAAGTCTTCTTACATTGCTGGTGTATCAGACAAAACGGGAAAAGGCACTTTTCACCACTGACACCATCAAACTATAGAAATGATCTTTCAGAGGCAATGCAGGCCTCTTCATTACAGGCTGCACTTCTGCACTCGAATCAGTGCAGTACCACTCATTTTTCAGACTTGTCTGAATTTGATTTCATTTCTTAACATCCCCTTCAATTATTTACAACAGGTGAACACTGCTGTTTCCACTTTCTCCCTAAGATCAGATGCAGAAGTGGGATGGAGCTGGGTATCATCTTACTGATGCCTTCTCCCAGTGATTTCATGTAGAAATTGAACAGCACAGAGGACAAGATGGAACGTTATAGAATCCCACAGACGGATAGAAAAAGGGCAAAGCAAAAGTACCCCGGCGTCATCTGCTGGGTCCTATCACACAGTAATGAGAAGCAGCCATACAATACTGCACCTTCAATCCCTTTCCCTGCAAAATGGCCCAGAAAGATATCATGGTCACAGCTGAAACATTCAGGAGAAACAAGGTCACCGTCTTTCTATCTGCCTCCTGGTTCAACCTGTCATCAACCTACATGACAAATAAAGTTTTCGGCCAAAAATCAAGTTGAAAGCTTGACTGAAAAAGAATCTAGATGATCAGTTTCTTCGACAAACCCTGGAATTTTCTTATCCTCAGTGCTCATATTCCTAATGTTTATCTATTTATCACCTTACTAACAACACAAATGGCTCTCTTATATGAAACAGTTTACCGTTCCTTGTCAACCCTTAGGAAATATTTCTGGAAAAGTAGACTTACCAACAAAGAGCTGGCTATTGAGCTGCAAACGGATATGCCCATCAGATGAAGCTGTGTGAGTTCTTTGAGGGAGTTGATCTACTTGCAGCGATGCCTCTTTGATGTTTCTTTCAGCTTTCACGTAGTGCCACTGGTTGTCATTTAAGGAAGCAGGTGACTGCACTGTGATTTCATTTGGCCCATTTCCCACATCAAATGAAAAGGTCACTTCAGTTGGTGCTAGAAAGAGTAAAGACAGTTTAGAATTTTGGGTTACCAAATCCACATTGAAAATGTGTGGAAAGCATGGTATAAACTTATTTTCTTCATGTTGTGAAATAATGGCCAGATTAATTTCCTTTGTTAAAAATAATGACTTCAGCTCTTCCACTGTAAGTTATATATTAGTTGCAGGGAACTAATTTATTGGGGGGACGGAGCTAGGTGTAACTTTATACCACAAATACTTGCAATATAGACACTGAATATACAAATATAATAAGCTTTCAGTAAGAAAGTGGAAAACAGCCTAATGATTTGACTAATTGGTTGTTAAACTAGAATAAACCTTTAGTTAAAGGATTGTTTCAGCAAGTAGGAAAACTGATTTTATGTCTTACAGATTAAGAAGCCAATCCATCTAGTACAAGCTCAATAGTATAGAGTACAAGTCAATGCATTTTATATTGCCTACTAATATAGGTGTGGGAAATATTTGTTTAAATATTAATATTAAAAGAACTTCTACAAAAGTTTATTTTTGGATAATCTGAATAAAGAGTGTACATAAAGCCATACCATAAAAACAATATCAACAGTTTAAGTCAAAAATCAGCTAATTGTTGTAGAAGGATGTATTCTTAATTGCCCACATAGGACTGGTGGAATAGAAAAGCTTTCAGCAGGTATTAAAAAGTTGGAACGTAAGGTGTATGCTTATCAGAGTATTCCACAGTGCTTTGCTGATGACATTAAAGGCTCAGTTTCTTCTGTTGTCAAATGAATCTCGCCAACTTATCCCCACTTCTGAACTCAGGGCAGGGTTAGGATTAGGGGCAACTTCATCCCAGTCCAATCCCTGTCAGAACACTTGGCAGAACTGATTTGTCTGAAATAGAAGTGACTGAAACCTTTAAGAAGTTACAAATGTTGTTAAATTCAAGAATCAATAAAGATGAGAGATTTTTAAAGTCCATCTCACTATAGAATCTCTTCAGAGCTCTATCTTGTGGTTGTGTGGAGAGAGTCTCTTCCTTTAAATTCCTGGGAGTTTACCTTAGTGAAGACCTCACTTGGAAAAACAATATAACTCAGGTGGTTAGGAAGGCCCTACAGAGACTTCATTTCCTCAGGGTCTTGAGAAAGAACAATGTTAAACAACAATTGATGACCTCCTTCTACCGGTCCACAATAGAAAGTGTCCTCTCATATTGTATCAGTGTGGTACTTTGGCTTGACCACCACGGATAGAAAGTCTTTACAGAGGGTGGTGAACACAGCACATGATATCATGGGCTGTCCTCTGAGCCCACTAGATGACATCACAAGGGATCCTTGCCTTAGGAGAGCGAGAAAAATTCTCAGGGACAATTCACACCTCAGCTAGCACCTCTTTAATCTTCTACCCTCGGGCAGGAGGTATAGAAGTCGTACCAACAAGCTAAAAAACAGTTTCTATCAGCTGTTAGGCTGCTGAACGGAAAATAATATAGTGCAACTGACTTTTGGGGTTGGTGTGTTGTGTGACAAGCACACAGAGTGCAATGAGATTGAGTGTTTTGGGGAGGGAGGCTCGGTTAATTTCATTGTACACAGGTTGCACACTGACAATAAAGGTGGTATTATTATTATTATTATTATTATTATTATTATTATTATTATTATTATTATCTTGATCATCCTTTGGGGGGGATCTGGACTCTGAAACAGGCTGGGCTCCGCAGAAAAGAAATCGGTGAACTTTTCTCTATTTAATTTAACAGTTTGCACATCTAGCCCAATAGATGCAAACACAATGTAAGATGGGTAACACCTAATGATGTTTAGTCAGTGAAGGCTACTGTTTGCACTCAGACTGAAAATGGTTTCCATGAGATGTGGTCAAAGTAATCCCCTCCCCCAAAAAAAGTTCTTACGACAATCAAGCAGAAGAATATAAGCTTCATATCTGAAAATGAAAACTCATAAGAGGTGTTACTGTATAAAGCTTTAAGTTTAACCTTTCTAGCATTCTGTCCAGCACTTGCACTTACTTGATGGATGTAACTGAAATCAATGGCATGGCATGGAGCACAAATGTGATTTATGATTCATGTTGCGCTGACTACACGGGCCAGAAAAAGGTGTCCAAGTAAAAGTGATGATTGATGCCTGCTCTTCAATTAGCCAAACTCATTTTCCAATCATATTGGAAGCAGGACTCCTCTTTGAAATCAATTATTAGTTCTACAGAAATACCTTTGGCATTGCAGGGTGCCTTAAGAAAAGAACTATGGGTGGCAAAACACTTGGTTTAAATGCATTTTGTCGGCTTTTATTTCAGAGGTGCCTCCCAATGGGAAGGCGGGTGGAATCCAGCAAGGGAATAAAATAAGACAAAACTCCAAATTGGAACTATGCCTGCAAACAAACAAAAAAACAAACTTTGATGTATGCGAATGAATGAATCTGCTTCTTGTGAAAACCAATGAGGGATTTCATCATTAGTGTGTTCTGGGTGCTGTTCTAAAACTGGAAAAAAAGTCAAATGAAGAAATGTTTTTTAAAAAAAATATGGCAAAAGATAAATTTAGGAATGTGCAATTATATTTTTAGGACTTGGCATATCTGGTCAGCTGCCAGGGGCCCAACAGCCTGGCAGAGCCAGATTCCGGGCTCCATTTATTTCTTCTTTTTCTTTAACATTTAGAGAATGTCAGCAGACTGGATCCACTGACTGCCAGGTAATCCCACCAGGGCCAAGGGATGGAGGAGGTCTAACAGATGGAGGAAATGACTTGGTGGAAGACACATTGCCTGGGGTCCTCCAAGACCAAGAAATGACCCTGTATCATAGCTGTCAACCTTTCCTTTTTTTGCAGGAAATTCCCTTATTCCGACGCGGGTGGCGCTGTGGGTTAAACCACAGAGCCTAGGACTTGCCGATCAGAAGGTCAGCAGTTCGAATCCCCGCGACGGGGTGAGCTCTCGTTGCTCGGTCCCTCCTCCTGCCCACCTAGCAGTTTGAAAGCATGTCAAAGTGCAAGTAGATAAATAGGTACCGCTCTAGCGGGAAGGTAAACGGTATTTCCGTGCGCTGCTCTGGTTCGCCAGAAGTGGCTTAGTCCTGCTGGCCACATGACCCGGAAGCTGTACGCTGGCTCCCTTGGCCAATAAAGCGAGATGAGTGCCGCAACCCCAGAGTCAGTCACAACTGGACCTAATGGTCAGGGGTCCCTGTATCTTTACCTTTTACCCTTATTCCAGCACCATTTCCTACTGCTTCCCGCTGCTATCCCGGATTGTTAGATATCCCGTAGACTAACTCCGGGACAGGTGAGGTTGCTGATCCCTTATTTTCAAATTTGAAAGTTGACAGCTATGCCCTGTATACTTCAATGAGATCATTTGCCTACAGAACCCAAATGAAAGCTTTGACAATGCAGAATGGGGAGGAAAGCAATCACTTACTGATTGCTTTTCTAGGAATCCCCAGTTGGCACATGAAATCTGGACTGGGCAATGACCTCACATATAGTCTAATGATAGTAGAAGCTGCGTGTTGTCAAAACCAGGAGAACAGGCCATGAACGTCAGGCTTGCAGCAAAGAATAAAATGCATGGCGGCAACACTGAGTTTGAAGGGGGCAGAAGAAGAAAGAATGACTGCAGCAAATCTAGGACAGCAGCACTTCACATTGAGGTCAGGAAGGGAGTGGGCAGGCAAGGGATCTTGAAAGCCATTAGGCTTTTGGATGAAATCTATTAATACACCTAGTCAGGGCATCCCTGGATTTTACACAATGGACTGTACAGCTCTACCCATTATTACTTGACCCACAAATGTGTCTTGTTCTGTAAGACATTGTTAACATTAATTGGACTTCTGTGTACAGTACTGAAAGGAAAATTGCAGCCTGGAAGCAGGGGCACTGTTAGTGGGTATCTCACTATTGGATTTTGCACCAAGCTTCATGCTTTCTGTCTGTTTCCCCTCCTTTGTAATAATGTAACAACCAAAACAAAACTTTGCTCACAGGGTGTCAGGATGCACTAGAAACATGCCTATTTGGAAGTAGTTTTGTTCTCAGTAGTGGTTATGCTTTGTTCACTAAAAAGGATGCTGGGGTAAATTAACAGGAAGGATTTGAAACCTGTGGGACCAGAGATTCTTAGGAGACTGGTGTAAATATACGAACTATTTGAAAAGTAATGGTAACGAACGGATTACGCTAGTCGGACTGCAAGAAGTTTTGTAAGGAGGGCTATCTGAAATATTACAAGAAAGACTATGAGGAGAATTATTAGTTAATGATAATTAAGAGTAATAGAGAAATTAAGAAATGCAGAATAAGTGATAAAGAACGGAAAATCATCAGAGGTGTTGACGGAAGTCTAAAGCATTGTATAACAGAAGAAGTTATGTTATATGATTGTTGGAAATTATATGTTTAAAAAACCAATAATAATGTGTGTTTGTGTGTGTGTGTGTGTATAGGATGATGGAGCAGAAGCTTAACCACATGATCCTATGAACATCTGCGTGGAGTTCAGCAAGGCTTACTCTCAGGAAGTTGTTTCTAGGGCGGAGACCACACACTAAGAAGTTGAAGTTTCAAAAAGACCGGCATACAAGATTAAATGACAAAATAAAATGGTTTCTGTGTTAGCAACAAGGTGAGGTCCATTATTAATGCCATAATGAGCTTTAAAACATTCCTATTATATTACCATATTGAATGATATCCTGAATTTGTTATTTGTTCATTGTTATTTATCATTAACATTTCAAATTTTCAACCACAAAATGTTAAGTGACTTTGAACAATTAATAAGCAGTCAAACACAAATTGGTCATTTACATTCAAACATATTAAAACTGAATCCATGATTTACTCAAACGGCCTCACACAATGACATCAAACATTCCATCTGTTGCAGTCTGTCCTTTTAACACCAGAAATTTTGAATTTGAGCAGTGGTTTTTATTCATAACGGGTTTGAAACACGCAGAGATTTGTATGTCAAAGCAACACATCAGTATAACTTGCTTCAAATGTATGGACTGTACACACAGGATGCTTTTTTCATTCATATATATATATATATATATATTTGCTTTCGTAGATTTTCACGGGTACAGGAATGCAGGTTTTGGTGTCTTCGGGTGTCTTCCCGTGTAAGAGTTGGGGTGTCTAGGCGACGTTTCGACGAGGTCTCACTCGTCATCTTCAGGCTGGTGCTTTCGGCTTCTTGTTACTAGAACAGAGCAGGATCTCAGTGTTTGAGTTCCTATAAATACTGTTGAGGGGGTGTGGTATATAGCCTCCAACGTTCTGGGCAGAGAGGAAGTTCCCAGGTTAGTGTGCCTTTTCTTCTTTTGTTCATTAATTACTTGAGGGATATCTCGTCGAAACGTCGCCTAGACACCCCAACTCTTACACGGGAAGACACCCGAAGACACCAAAACCTGCATATATATATATATATATATATATATATATATATATATATATATGAGAAACCCCCAGTGGAGACTCTATAGGTCAATTGGCCAAAGTATTACCACAAATACATAGCAGGCTCGTCACACAACAAAGCTACCTAATACCTACAACAAAAGAGCATGACTGTGCATACATTTAACAGTCATCTAAACACATTACCATTTCCTGCTTTCAAGTATGGTCCTTTCAAACCCTTGCTTTGATGTACCTTTCCGGTTTGAAGTTGGTAGATTACATAAATTATGTATTTTATTGGCTGACAGGCAGACAGTTAGCACTTCTCAGCGGTGTTGGTTTGTATTCTATTTTAGTTCTTTTCCTTGACAAGGCAAACATACCCCCTGCAATTTTTAAGTTTCCTTAATCTGAACAGTAAACCAACCAGAATCAATTCTGACCCAAACGACATAACCAGGATTGGCTATATTCCCAAAAAAATGCAGGTTTCCCTGGATTGATATTAGAAACCGCATCGCTTGGTTATAGCAGGCTTCCTCAACTTCAGCCCTACAGATGTTTTTGGCCTAGAACTCCCATGATCCCTAGCTAGCAGGACCAGTGGTCAGGGCTGCTGTGAATTGTAGGCTCAAAACATCTGGAGGGCCAAGGTTGAGGAAGCCTGGGTTCTAGCAAAAAAACCAAATGATCCCATATCAACCCTGTATCAGCCCTGTATTGGGAAACTTATAATGTCTGTTGTATGAAATTCAGGATGTCAAATTCAGGATATCAATTTTTTAATGCGCTGTAAGCCACCCAGAGTGGCTGGCGAAACCCAGTCAGATGGGTGGGGTACGAAGAAGAAGAAGAAGAAGAAGAAGAAGAAGAAGAAGAAGAAGAAGAAGAAGAAGAAGAAGAAGAAGAAGAAATAATAATATTATATCAACCTGCCTTCACCCTGCAATGTGATGGAAAAGCCCTTCTATGCAACCCATCATTGGTGGATACTTGGTTGGCTGGAACATGCAAGAGGTCCTTTCTGTAGCTTCATGCCAGTTGTGGGATTTTATCTCCCAGAATATTAATTTCTCATTTGTTTGACTGCCACTTGGGGCTCATCCAGACTGCCATTTGTGCCATGCTTTCCAGGCACAAATCCACATTTAAAGTTGGGTGGCTGAGCTTTCTTTGGGGGGGGGTGTCCCAGGCAGAAGCCAGAAAGACAGAGCCATGCTTGACTCCAAGTCTGCAACTATGGGAGAGGCAATACATTACAGCTCAGGTTGCATATATGTGTAAATAAACCGTATATCATACAGACACCACAGTTCTACACTGTCCCTCATGCCAAGGAAACCAAACCCTGGAACATTGCACCAATCAGAGATCCGGGTGCAACACTATTATTGGTATGATGCCTAAGAACAGAGGCGTAGCGTGGGGGGTGCAGGGGGGGGCAGCCGCACCGGGCGCAACATCTGGGGGGGGGCGCTCGCACTCTCAGCTCTCTGCCCCTACCTGGCTCACTCTCTCTCTCTCACTGCAGTGCTGGCTGTGCGAATCCGATCCGAGCCGCCGGGTCGCCGCCCACTGTGGAGGGGGTGGGTGCCAGGCGTGCGGTGTGGAGAGAGAGCGAGGGACTATCTGGGGGAGGGACAGTGCAGCGGCCGCCCAGTGCAGTGCTGAGCGCGGGAGAGAACCACACCAGACCAGACCAGGCAGCAGCAAGAAGAAGCTGGCAGCGGCAGCAGGTTAGGGGATAGGGGGCACAAATTACTTGCCTTGCCCCGGGTTAGGGGGCACAAATTACTTGCCTTGCCCCGGGTGCTGACAACCCACGCTACGCCACTGCCTAAGAATACAGTTACCTATCTGCCTAAGTAGCCTCTGGGCTGCGTTGTACTAATGCAATCATGATACAGCACAGCAGGTCCCCTGTTTCATACAAGAGGTACATTTCACTGCATAATATAAAGCAAATGGGGGTATTAATTCCCCACCCACCCAAAAAACCATCAAGTTCTAGTTCCACAATACTCAAATAAGCAAAGAAACCTTGGAAATGTTGAGCAGCATATTCTTCATAGAGTATGGGATATGTTTGGGTGAATGTGCAAGCAACAGTCTTCCCTCACATCTAACTAAAGGTCCTGTGACTCCTTTCATGGGAGATGACCAGGAACAAAAAGTTGTGGTTTTTTTGGCAGTGACTACTAAAATTGCGGGACGTGGGTGGCGCTGTGAGTTAAAGCGTGTTCTCACTAGCAGAGAGCACGTGTTGCGGTTGGGGAGCAGGCCACCATCATGATTAGGCAAATTTGGAGAACCCAAGCCGGTAAGGGGTTAAATTGGGTTGCTGGGGATTTTTCGGTGTTGCTAATTTGGAGGAGGAGACAGAGTCTATAAATTGAGGAGTTAGACTAGGGGACGTCCTCTTGGCCGTTTTGCATCGGATCACCCGCCCCCCCTCCCTTTTTATAGGGTGGTTATTGGGTTCATTTGACCTTGCTATGCCTGTCATGGGGTCGTTCGCCTTTGAGCGGGGGCCTGGTAGGAATTTTGCCATTTGGCTGATTGGCTGTTGCCATTTGGTTTTTGCCTACTGCGTGGCAAATCGTCACAACTTGTAAGGTTGGCGGTTAGGCATTGGTTAAATTGGTGCTTGGAGGGGTAAGGTGCCTATCCCTCCAAATGATGCGAATGGGAATTCCGTTAAAGGAATCCAGGGGCTTGCCATTCTTTTGTCCTTGTCCGTGGTGCCGGGCTTGGGCCGTGCAAGCCCCACCGGAACATGAGGGTGAGAGGTGTTGGACTGAGTTCCCAGCCTCATTTCTCCCCAATACTTGTTTCCCACGCTGGCTTCCGGTGGTGCCCGGAAGTTTCAGCTCTGTCCTCGGGGGCAAGGACAGATAGTCATAACCAATGCCTAAGCAACCACTCACATTTTCTGTATTTGAATAAAGTTGTGGCCAAAATTATGCCAAAAACCTTAAACAAAAATGAACGTGTGCTGTGTGAATTTTTTGGGGGGTGGCACTGCGGAACTCAACACGCAAACCACAGAGCCTAGGACTTGCCGATCAGAAGGTCGGCGGTTTGAATCCCTGCGACAGGGTGAGCTCTCGTTGCTCGGTCCCTGTTCCTGCCTACCTAGCAGTTCAAAAGCACGTCAAAGTGCAAGTAGATAAATAGGTACCACTCCGGCGGGAAGGTAAACGGCATTTCCATGTGCTGCTGTGGTTCACCAGAAGTGGCTTAGTCATGCTGGCCACATGACCCGGAAGCTGTATGCCTGCTCCCTCGGCCAATAAAGCAAGATGAGTGCCGCAACCCCAGAGTCGGTCACGACTGGACCTAATGGTCAGGGGTCCCTTTACCTTTTACTAAAATTGCATCGTTCTTTCCCTGCCCTCTGCAATTTATCACCATTCCAGTCAGTTAGCTATTCAGATGTCTTTTTCAGTTTCTGATTCAACTGTCTGTTTGCTATGTAACCTTCTTGATTTTGGAACATCAAGGTCCCACAAGGCTCTAAGGTTCCACATTGAATTACTAAAACTCAGCACAGTGTTGTTTATCGTCTCCACGACCCTCTGTTATTTGTTATTTTATGGCAGTTCACAAGAAAGGAACAGAAGGCAAAGTAATGTCACTGTTGTTTAATATGGCATACATTGGGAAAAGAGTGAATTCATGTTCTTTGTACCATTACATTGAGGAAACAATTTGAGCTAAACTCAACCAGCCATCCTGCACTATAACTGCATAAGGATGTAGTTAAGCAATTTAAGAGACTGCAGAGTGAAATTAACGTGGCTTCAAGCCATACTGCATGGGTGGTTCGATTTTTGGGGGCCCCAGTGCATGCATCTCACACATGAACAAACAACCACACTGCAGATACGTGCACTACAAAGATGGAGGAAATAGCAGACCCATACTTGGTAGCAGACAAACGCATACATTTAAAGCAGTATCATGGTTTCCCCCGAGAGCCTTAGGAACTGAGAGTTGATAGTAGATGCTTATTTCCCCTCAGAGAGCTCAGGGGCAGATTTTGACAATCTTTCATGATATGGTGCCCCATGCAAGGCCAAAGTTGGTGTCCCCAAAGAGATCTTCTCAATTATGGATCTTCTCAATTATGCTTCCCCCTCAGCTCGGCGCCCTGTGTTGGGGAAACACCGGCATTACCCTAAATCCGGCATTGTATAGAGTTACCATTTCCTGAGTGATTTAACATCTGACCCTTCTTCCCAGGTAATTGTAACTCTGTGATGGGAATGGGAGCATCTCCACCCGCATTGTTCTGCCTGGACACTGAGGTCCAGCGCTGAGGGCCTTCTGGTGGTTCCCTCACTGCGAGTAGCCAAGTTACAGGGAACCAGACAGAGGGCCTTCTCGGTAGTGGCGCCCGCCCTGTTGAACACCCTCCCACCAGATGTCAAAGAGAAAAACAACTACCAGACCTTTAGAAGACATCTGAAAGCAGCCCTGTTTAGGGAAGCTTTTAATGTTTGACAGACTATTGTATTTTAATATTCTGTTGGAAGACACCCAGAGTGGCTGGGGAAACCTAGACAGATGGGCAGGGTATAAATAATAAATTGTTGTTGTTGTTGTTGTTGTTGGAACCCTCAACAACTCTCAGACCCTTAACAAACTACAGCTCCCAAAATTCTTTGGGAGAAGCCATGACAGTTTACAGTGGTACAAGAGTACTTTAAATGTATGGTGTGGCCACACATATCATTTATGCTCCCCATGGCAAGGCTGATGGAGCAAGGTCTCCTTCTGTCCAGTGCTGCTCTGAGACGCATATTTTTGTGCAGTTTTTGGAATCGCGCCATTGCAAAGTTAGGCTGAATGCATCTATCTAGAGACACTTGAACCAAACAACCATATATATATACGTAATATTATATGAAATTGGA
Source organism: Podarcis bocagei (assembly GCF_964188305.1). Lineage (NCBI taxonomy): Eukaryota > Metazoa > Chordata > Lepidosauria > Squamata > Lacertidae > Podarcis > Podarcis bocagei. The sequence continues at coordinate 10,501,874 of NC_138136.1, forward strand.
CTTACAATGCAGTTCTATCCTTATGAAGTCTTTAATTCCCAGATTTTCTAAAAACACACCAGAAGAAGCGGTTGTCTTAAAGAAAAAGGACACATCAGCACTCAGTTCTCCATGAAAAGTGGGGAAATGAAGATATGAGGCCTCAGTGTTGAAGGAGGCTGCGTTCCAAAACTCCCCTAATGGCAGAGAGAGGGAGAAAGTCAGAAAACATTGTTACATGCAGTGCATTTAAATAGATGCAAACAGAATGCATTAATTTTCCCCTTCTCTTGCAATTTCAATCCAGAGCTCTATAAATACTGCATAAATAGGGGTCAGTGTGTTGGAAGATTCCATTCCACCTTTAGCTGCAGGCATGGGATTGTTATGTGTCACATGCCTGTTTACATTCCAGCAAGGTTTGCTGGGCTAAGCAGAACTCCGAGAAGACGGCAAGGAGAGACGACATGCTTCTTTGTCCTGATTTATGATTAATAAATCCGTAGTTCTTAGTATGTATCCACAAGCCTCAGCCTCTTCTGTTGTGCAGTTCATATTGCTGAGTATAGTGTGCTCAGGTCTGGGAGGCTCGAGTCACTGATTTATGTCAGAGCTAGAGGTTGATGGATCTTCACAGCAGCAGAGCTGAGAAGGAGATGATCCAGCTGGGGGCTACCCAGCTGGCCTTTTGACCCAGGATGCTGACACAGTGGTCTTGGACCAGGATACTTAAAAGCCCTCTCTTCCCCTACAAGAGCCTGCCCACCTGCCTGGATCACTAACAAAGTCATTGCTCAGAAATGCTCTTGGTGAGTAGGAATGTCAACTTGGCCCCGCGACCGTATCTGATGGAACATCAATTGAGGACACAACTTTATGTGAGCGTCCCTGCAGCAATGTCATGTTTTTTGCCTTTATTTGCCTTCAAACTGCAGATATGTCTGTACCCTCCCATGTCCTAAAAACCAGGCCACCAGACTCCTCCATTGATATCTCTAGGAGTGCTTCAGATTGTTACATGAAATAGCCAGTTGCTTTGTAACTAGGCTATTTCCTAGTTAGAGAACATTGATCTTGCCTTACACATTTGTAATCGAACACAGACCCAGGGATGATGTGTTTGACACTATGCTGCACATTTAAACACACCTTGTTATTTCTGCCGCTAAACCCTTACACTTTTATCTGTCACTTTCATAAGCTCTACTGCTTTCCAAGTCAAATTAGGCACTTAGCATCTACCTGTGGATGCCAAAAACATTTTCTTGTGCTAATTCAATGTGTTTTTAAAATAATATATATATAATATAGTTTGCAAAATGAGCTGATGCTTAGAAGTTAAAAATTGTCAACACCAGGTTCCCATTATGGTTAAGAACATTGTGGAATGTTTAACAAGAAGGCAAATGGAGCAAATGTAATGTAGTAGAATAATGAAACATTAATATATATAGTAAAAGCTGAAACAAACTTGACTCTGTACCACTTTTTATACTTTCCAAACAACATTCAAAGGATATTTTTCTAAAAAGTATTTTCTAAAAATTCCTGTATACCCATTGTTGTGGGAAATTCAAGCATTTTACTGATGTGCACATATGTATCTTTAAACATCAGTGCTTGTACATCTGGAAACCTTGGTTGGACGAGAGTTCCCAGACAAGCATTCAGAGGAGCTTAAATCCTCAGTACTAAATTCACATGACATTCTGCCAACTATCACAATCATTTGGGCAAAAGCCTAGTTCTGAATGCTAATTTATTGTGCTTCTGGATGGGAGCTTATTGTGGAATTCGCGCTGCTCATGTGCACAAATTTTCTTAGCAGTGTTCGCATGACGTGTACTTTTTACATTTAATCATGGAAAATCTGATGAGCAAAAATAGCCTGTTATACATCCTGAGTCACTGTTGCTGTGGAAGCTTATCAGCACTTCTTGGGGCGGGGTGGGGGGGATTGTCAAAACTGTTATGGTGGGCAGCTTCCATTTGTCAACACCTGAGCAAGACCTACAAGCACGCCTATTCCCACTAACTGGTGCTTGCTGAAAGCACTTGCAATTTCAACACCTCAGTGCATGGGTAGGCAAACTAAGGCCCGGGGGCCGGATCCAGCCCAATCACCTTCTAAATCCAGCCCGCGGATGGTCCGGGAATCAGCGTGTTTTTACATGAGTAGAATGTGTCCTTTTATTTAAAATGCATCTCTGGGTTATTTGTGGGGCATAGGATTTCGTTCATTCCTCCCCCCCAAAAAATATAGTCTGGCCCCCCACAAGTTCTGAGGGACAGTGGACCGGCCCCCTGCTGAAAAAGTTTGCTGACCCCTGGTTAAGAGGAAATGCTTATTAAAATCTACATCGGTGCTTTTGTCTTGCACAAGACTTCCTTTTCACATTTGTGCAGGCCACAGTCAGGTTAATAGCATTCTTGCGAAGACCTCAGCATTAAAAATTAAATAAAACAACCACAAAAAATGGTGGTTATTGACCCAGCCACCCAAAGCACAAACCTCTATCTTTGCCCTTGTGAAATATATTAACTGAGACCGGTAACATTTGCTATTGTACACTTCCTGGGGTTGTTTCTATGGTAAACATGTCTCCAAACACATTCTGTCAAGCTGCACCCGCTGGTGTGGGTGGCAAGTGGTAAAACAAAACAACATGAATATTTGTGACTGGAAGATAAGGAAATGTGTGGAATGGGCCAAATGGACACGGGGGGGGGGGATGGAACTTTGCGATATAAGGTGCCAATCTGAATAGTCCCATCTACATTGTCTTTGCTATTATACAATTCTCTAGAGATTGTGAGCATGTGTGCATGTTTGTGCATGACTGATAGGGAAGAAAGAGGAAGGGTGAGGATGGGAACAAGAAGAATTAAACTGGAATTTAAAAATCTCCGAGTGCTAATCAGAGAACCTGTTGAGGTAGCTGTGAGCAGCAGTTCCTCTCTACTAGTTGCATCCATCAAACGGTTAAGAGCTGTAGTTCTTATTTATTCTGAAAATGTGGGTTCTTGGACTTCTTTGTACAGCTACCATGTGCTATTTTGCATCTTGCAGAAGAAAACTGAATACAAAGCTGATGTGACAGTTTATTGTACATCATAAATGAAAAGCATTAACAAAACAAGGACCTTGTGGTCTTCTATTTTTCTAACAGTTTTGAAAGCCATCAGCTTGGAGAAGTGGATGCAAAATATGGCCTTTGTCGCACTCATAATTACTGATGGAAAAGGAAAGTGATCCTAACCTTTTATCACCTACCATAAAGCTATTCTATATTGTGCACTTGACATCCATAAAGAATTCATGCCAGCAGGGATACTTTGCCTGCAATCCTGACTATTATAAACTGCAGCTAAAAATACATTGCCATTCACCCCCCGCCCCCTCAAAAACTGCCTCTTTACAGAAAGATGCTCCTCTGCAAGCCACTCGTGTGCTCCCAGGCTTCTTGGAGACAAATTCCCAGTGTTTACTGAGTAAGTAATATTTGCTTTCCCCACTAGATAAGCATGCAGATGATCTGGCTGTCTGAAGGCCTTTGAGATAAACTTTCGCATAGTGCATCAATAGGTAGTTGCCTACCTGAGAGATGTCTCAGGCTGTAGACAGGCAATGATTTTTAAGAGTTGAAAGCTGTAAGATGGATGCTTCACTCTCTAAGTTGGACGCACACATTTCTTTTGTCTCCTTGTCTTCCCTAGCCATGCGTTCTTTTGAAATGCTGTGCTATGAAAAACAGCAAAAGCTGTCTGACCTGGCTTGATACTGGGCACTATAATATTACTATAGCTGTGTTTTGTTTTTTTCTACACTAAAAGGTGCCAGAGCGCACCTCCCTCAGAAGCCCCACTCCAGAGCTCAAAGAGGATATCTTCGAGCTGGGGGTCTGGTCTCTTCACGAACCAGAGGCAGCCTCTGTCAGGCAATAATAACAATAATAATATATTATTTATACCTCATCCATCTGGCTGGGTGGGGTTTTCCCAGCCACTCTGGGTGGCTCCCAACAGAATAATAATAATAATAATAATAATAATAATAATAATGTGATAAAACATCAAACATTCAAACTTTCCCTAAACAGGGCTGCCTTCAGATGTCTTCTAAAAGTCAGATAGTTGACATCTCATGGGAAGACGTTCCACACGGTGGGCGCTACTACTGAAAAGGCCTCTGCCTGGTTCCCTGTAACCTCACTTCTTGCAGGGAGGGAACCACCAGAAGGCCCTTGGAGCTGGGCCTCAGTGTCCAGGCTGAACGATGGGGGTGGAGATGCTCCTTCAGGTATACTGGGCTGAGGCCATTTAGGGATTTAAAGGTCAGCATGAACACTTTGAATTGTGCTCGGAAACGTACTGGGAGCCAATGTAGGTCTTTCAGGACTGGTGTTATATGGTCTTGGCGGCCACTCCCAGTCACCAGTCTAGCTGCCTCAGCCTCCTTCAAATGGGCAACCCGTCTCTTTCTCCTGGGACAAAGAGGTGCTCTGCCCATGCGAAGGTGGTGATGGCAGCAGCCCTAAACAGAGCCCATTCCACTTTGAGAAGAAGAAGAAGAGGAGGAGGAGGAGGAGGAAGAGGAGGAGGAGGGGGGGAGGAGGAGTTTGGATTTGATATCCCTCCCTAACGATCTCCTTTCCCTTCCTCCCCCACAACAAACACTCTGTGAGGTGAGTGAGGCTGAGAGACTTCAGAGAAGTGTGACTAGCCCAAGGTCACCCAGCAGCTGTATGTGGAGGAACAGGGAATCAAACCCAGTTCACCAGATTACAAGTCCATTGTTCCTAACCACTACACCACATTGGCTCATGTAATCGGCTAAACTCATGTAGGGTTTATTTTAAGACCCTTATTCTGATTATTCTAACAAAATTGGTTCCCCCCTCACTGAGTCTCATAGTTAGCAATGGATAAACTGCTTAGTGATATTACTTTTTAAGGAGAAATGTATAAAATGAATAGACGAAGGCCACTTAAGGCTTTCAGGCAAGTCCAGCATTATTGTATATAAGAAAATGTATTTATGAAGAATCTTATTTGAGGTGGCTAGACTTCAGTTTAAAAAGTGCAGGAAAGGAAGTCCAGTGTACCATAAATATAATACATCTAGTCTAGTAAGTAATTTGTAATTTCTATGCAACAAAACATTTGCTTTCAGGATTTCAAAGGCACAATAAAAAGAATATTAATTAACTCTTTTTTAAGTTTTTGCGGTTTGCAAATAAAATGCAAACATAAATGGATACAAAGGAAACATAAGTCAGGAAAATTATTAGTTTTGAATACTGTCCAATTTGTTACAAAGGAGCCTTTCAGTGAACCGTCTATCATCACAAAGTCATTATGATACTCAAGTGTTTGAATCACAACACACACTTGTTTGTTTCTTATTTGCAAGAATACTATTGCAAACGCCGTTATAAAATTAAACATAAATTTCCCAATGTCCAAACACCAGGTAGCATTCCGATAATGATGGTGGCAGTGTGTCAACAGAACAGCAAAAAGCAGCTTCGGGCGGGAGACAATTTGCAGCCCTTATGTTGCAGATCAATGGGGGAAACGTTATTGGCAAGTTCTCTACCCAAGGATGATAAAGCAAAATATTAAACCTGGCACATAACATAATACCGTTAAGGAGCAAGGAAAGGAATCCAGAGATCTAAGTTTTATTTTGAAACACAGATGTCTACTATGACAGAAAGGAAAGGTCTTATACTTTCTATATTTTGCTTTTTAAACTGTACAATATTCATTGCCCTAAAGCAATTTTCACTACCCTGGTGCCTCCAGATACAACTCTCATCAGACTGCTTTCAATGGATGGTTAGTCCATTGAACTTAGTCTTGTATTTTCTGACTGGCAGCAGCTCTACAGGATGATTGATAAGGGTCTTTCCCAGCCCTACCTAGAGTTGTCGGGGATTGAACTTGGAACCTTCCGCATGCAAAATGGATCATCAACATTTAACTACATCCTTCTCCCTTGGAGCTGTAGCAGAAAACAGACCAGATCTGTTGAAGTGAAGGCTGTTCTAAAAGAGGCTATGAGTTTGTTCATCAGCTGACAACAAGCATAAACCCCACTACTTTCTTTCCAGGAGGGCTAGAGACTTACTTTAAAAATAAAAACGAAAGATAAGAGTCTGGGGCATCTGCCACAGAGGTAGATTTGGAGGATAGCAACAAGCTGATTTGCACTGGGTGCTGAAGGTTAGCAGGAGCTGGGACTGAGCAACGGGAGCTCACCCCGTCACGGGGATTCGAACCGCTGACCTTCCGATCAGCAAGCCCAAGAGGCTCAGTGGTTTAGACCACAGCACCACCCGCGCCCCACACCCAAGAGAGAAGATGTAGCAGGGAGTGTCACAACAAAGGTGAACAATGGAAGGCAAGAGGTGGGGGGGGGGTCACCAAATTTTGGCGCTGCACATGGCACCGCTTACATTTTAAAGCCCAAAGTCTGCCACTGATAGGGTGCTGGGTTACTGACTCCAGCTGTACAACATCATCTCTCTGGACAAGAGGAAGATTAGCTAAAATTTCCCTATGATTAAGTTATCTATCCATGGCACATTCCAAAATGTGTGTAACTGAAGTTGTGTAGGCCTGCCATATTCCCTGCACAGTGTTTGAATCATCTCTTTACAGTGGTGCCTCGCAAGACGAAAAGAATCCGTTCTGTGATTCTCTTCGTCTAGCGGTTTTTTCATCTTGCGAAGCAAGCCCATTGAAGGATTAGCGGATTAGCGCTATTAGCGCTATTAGCGGCTTTTAGCGGCTTATCTGCTGATCGGATCAGCTGATAAGCGGCTTAGCGGCTTAGAAAAAGGGGGGAAAGGAAAAAAAAACCTGCAGGAACTTGCAAGACATTTTCGTCTTGCGAAGCAAGCCCATAGGAAATTCGTTTTGCGAAGCACCTCCAAAACGGAAAACTCTTTCGTCTAGCGAGTTTTCCGTCTTGCGAGGCATTCGTCTTGCAGGGCACCACTGTACTTACAGTCTAAAGAGCAAGGTTGAATAAAATAGGAGAATGCAGTCCCTGGCGGTGCAATGAGGCACACAAAGCCCTAAGAATGCAGCTTGCCAGGCTTGGGGCAAGCTTGGGGTGGCAGCTAGACTGGTGACTGGAAGCGGCCGCTGAGACCACATAACACCAGTCCTGAAAGACCTACATTGGCTCCCAGTACATTCCCAGGCACAATTCAAAGTGCTGGTGCTGACCTTTAAAGCCCCAAACAGCCTTGGCCCTGAAGGAGCGTCTCCACGTCCATTGTTCTGCCCAGACACTGAGGTCCAGCGCCAAGGGCCTTCTGGCGTTTCCCTCACTGTGAGAAATGAGGTTACAGGGAACCAGGCAGAGGGCCTTCTTAGTAGTAGCACCCACCCTATGGAATAAACAACTATCAAACTTTTAGAAGACATCCGAAGGCAGCCCTCTTTAGGGAAGCTTTTAATATTTGATGAATCATTGTATTTTAATATTCTGCTGGAAGCCGCCCAGAGTGGCTGGGGAAATCCAGCCAGATGGGCAGGGTATAAATAATAAATTACTATTGTTATTATTACTGGGGAAGCAGTCCCAGTTTCTCCTTGCTATTTGCCCATCTTGTCCACAGAAGGTCACTACAGTGGATGCTCGGGTTGCGAACGTGATCCATGTGGGAGGCACATTCGCAAGCTGCAGTGTTCGCAACCCACAACACCGCATCTGCGCACATGCGGGTTGCGATTCGGCACTTCTGTGCATGCGCAAAGCGTGATTTAGCGCTTCTGTGCATGCGCAACTGCTGAAACCCGGAAGTAACCCGTTCCGGTACTTCTGGGTTTTGGCACGTCCGTAACCCAAAAAAACACAACCTGAAGCGTCTGTAACCCAAAGTATGACTGTACTGGGATTGGAGGAGAGACTTCAGCAGTGTTTTCCTTGCATGGCAGCACATACAAAGGAGAGACGGGGACAGGGGAGGTGGCTTTGGCTGTGCCCATGTGGAGAAGGGAAGGCAAGTCAGGAGGGAAGGGCGAGAAAAAAACCCTGAGCTGTCGTTGTTAAGTTGTGGGTGAACATATCAGACAACACAGCGATTCTTCAGACAGCTCTTGTTTATTCAGAGGTCAGAACAGAACTGATGGGTTCAGCCAATCTGCTTATATAGAGCTCAACTACAAAGCAACAGTAACAACTTTTTTTAACTATCCAATCACTGAACGTCATTTTCAATTCCTTATTTGCATATGCGGACCTGAGTGAAAACTATCTACAGTATCCACCTGCTGGCCCAGAGTGAGAACTTCAGTACATAACAGTCGTGAGAGGAAGTTATATGCTCTAAAATGCTCCCATAAGGGCAAGGGGGAATGGGGCATCCATCAGATGAAAGTGCAGGGAGAAATGCGATGAGTTGACTGTGGGATGCAGGTTGAGAAAGAGAGTTGGAGATGCAGTGGGCTGGCAGAGAGAGAAAGGCTTCTGTGAATTGAGGATTTGGACTTCTGTGAAAGTGTGTTCTTTCGGAACAGAAAACCAGGGATTCAAAGGAGTGGGTCTATGTTTTAGGGCTCAGACTCCACCTCTGCCATGTACTTAGTTCCACTGGGCAATCTCACGCTCAACACTTCCTCAAAATTCCCAAAGGTGCCCATGGATCAGCCTCTTGAATTAAAATAAAATTAAAGATGATAAATGGACTTTGAATATCAAAGCTAAAGCTTCTGTTTTTAATAATAAAAAAGCACAACATAAGCCCGTTTTAGGACACAATAATTTATAGTGCTATTTAGCTTTCCTGTTTTCCTTAAACAGGTCTTTTATTATGTAAGCACACGGCAGGGTGGTTATTGGACCCGAGAGATTACCGCAGTTTTCCATTCCAATCCATTTAATGGAGCCTTTGGTATTTGGGTCAGAAATTGAAGTAGACGTTCTTTCACGCTGCCTTCCAAATAGTGTCTAGGTGAACAACTATGAGAATAAGGATTTATGTATGTTAAAAAGAAGACAGAATGTGTGTCATACGAGGAGATAAACTTTTTAGTGGAATAATATAATTTGGTATTTGAGAGTGGTAGCAGCAGACAGAAACAAGGATCTCTGGTGGGCAGTCAAACTATGTACCTGGGCCCAGCAATATCCATTTTTATTTCTTTCCCCTTTCTTCCCTGCTTGCTCTTATTTGCATTGTTCAGCAGCCCTAAAAGGAAGACTGGAAACAAATGTTATGGCATTTCCCATAATCTGCAAGTGCATATTAGAAAACAGCTCACTAATATTCTGAACTTAAAAGAAAACTAAGCTGTATACCATTCCCTGTATTGTATGTTTCTGTAGAGGAGTCTGCTTATTAATTTGTCATTGGTCTTATTTTAGCATTTTAAAATGCACTCCATATTTTAATAACATTTGTTTGATGCTGTTGAAGTATTATTGAAAACTGTTGCTCCTTCAGGGGATTACTGAAAGAGAGGGGAGCAGCTCAAAGAGGAGTGCAGGCTGAGCTGGCAGAGAGAAAGGACTATGCAATCCTAAATTGCAATAAAATAAAATAAAATAAAATGCTACAGACCACTATGGCCCCACCCAGCAAAGCATCTGATTCCAACCACTCCCTACTTCCTTTGTGGGCCTATGACACTTCACTGGGGGGCGGGAATGATCCCCATTCCTGAATGAAAACAGCTCAGTTGTTTGTATAGTTCAAGCCTACTCATGAAAGAAGAATGAATAATAGCTGCAGGAAAGCACAATCTTAGGCATGCTTACTCAGAAAGTACCAAATATTTTACAGAGCTTATTTCCAAGCAGGGACAGAGGCTCCACGCTCCAACCACTGCCTCTGCCCCCGCCCCCAGCTGTAGGGTGTCTGAGTGGGAGCAGGCAGACAGACTCCGGAGGCCCCGTGGTGTGCCCTGCCCCTATGGACGGCTCACCTCACCCTTATCCTGCCCCTATGGGTGGTTTACTCCTCCCCTGGGCATGCCGCCCTAGGCACCCGAGTGACTTCGTCCACTGCTTTTTCCAAACTGTGCACAACTGCAGCTTGAGACTTACTGTGCAGTTAGATGACACAAAACTAAGAGAGATAAAGCAGGGCAGTTATTGCAATAGAGTTCACATCCAGACTTTGGAAAAGAAAAGAAAACAGGGAGCGACTGAAAAATGGGATTTTATGGATGATGAATAATAATAATAATAATAATAATAATAATAATAATAATAATAATAATAATAATAATTGTTATTATTTATACCCCGCCCTCCCCAGCCAAGACCAGGCTTAGGGCGGCTAACACCAGATATAAAACAATTGATTGAAATACAACTTTAAAAACAAGATTAAAATACAACATTAAAATGCAGCCTCATTTCAGCAGAAACTCAAAAACTTTTTTGGGGATGAAAAAAGGCTAACTATCTTCACTATCTTCAAGGCTAACTATCTAGACTGGCCCTACGTGGGCCAGAAAAAAAGCCAGGGAAGTCCCCAAGTAGGAGTTCCATCACAGAAGGAAAAAGGAAAAAAGAAAGAGAGGGAGGGGTGTATAAATAATAATATAATATAATATAATATGATATGATAATAATAAATAATAAAAATATAATAATTAATAATATATAATAATAATTAATAATATATAATAATAATTAATAATATATAATAATAATAATTAATAATATATAATAATAATTAATAATATAATATAATAATAATTAATAATATAATATATAATAATATAATATAATATGTGGTGTAAAAAAAAGTTAGGGTATCTTTGCACGTGTTGTAGTTGAAATGTTACCAGCATACTCCAGATATAAGGAGGGTGGGTCTTTTAGGATTAAAAGTGCTTTGAGCAGAATGTATTAAATATATTAAAAATGTTGCCCCAAAGCCAGAAGGAGTTACAACTAATGAACTAATAAAACGTTTCCCTGCTTTTAATTACTTTGCACCACTTTATAAAATGGTGCAAAACTGGTTACCAGCGTGACATGTTTGGGAAGTGGGGGGCAGGGAGAAAAGTACGGGGAACATATTCACCTTACTGAGGCAAATTGGCCAAGATTCCTTTTGCCTGATCAGTTATGTGTAGTTCACTAACTGGGGCATAATAACAGGGGTTGAGATGCACATTCGATAGCCTACCTTTCACAGAAAGTAATGTGGAGAGCTAGCCCTTGCTTTTAGAAGGATGCCTGGATGAACGTCTAAACTGCAAATATTGTCCATTCGTACATTATTTTCAGTGGGATATGCACTTAGATGCTTAGCTAAATAATCCCCCACATCTTAGCAGTGAGTGGTCTCACGCGGCTGCGCAGAGCTAGAGCTGGATAGGAGCAAATGTCTTGCGCTGAAATTCTGGAGGGCAACGAAAGTGCCAGAACAGCAGAGCAGCAACACAGCAGAACAATGCGTATGGACAAGCAATTAAAATGAATGACAACTGCAAGGCAGAGCTCTTTTCAGAAATGATTTCTGAAAGTTTGACACTAGAGCAAGACAAGGCCAGGCTGCACCAAAACGGCGATTCCACCAAAATAAAAATAAAAATCATGAATTTGATGCAGAGCTTTGAGGAGAGAAGTTTTCATGAAACGGACCCTCCTTCCTTTGTTCCACTGATTCATTTTGAGTGACTCCCCTCTCTTAGACTTTTGGTGCCTGTTAGCAACAATTTAAGAAGCTGGTGGCCTCCGGTTGCCTATCTACAACACAGGAAGAGCTGTGTGAGAGTTCTCTCAGGAGGAGAGCCAATTGAAAATCTTCTGTTGTGTGTCGAGGTCCCCAGGTCCACCCCAATAACTCACACATCACACAGAAGTTTTTGTTTAAGATTTTTGGCATAATTTTGGCCACAACTTTATTAAAATACAAATTTGTGAGTGGTTGCGTAGGCATTGGTTGCGACTATCTGCCCCCACCTTGGGGGACAGACTGACATTCCGCACAATGCGAAAGTCAGAATGGGGGAATACACTTGGGGGTTACGCGGAGCAGGGAACCTGCCCTCACCCCAAATGCAACCAGGAGCTCATTGCTATGGCCCGAGCCCCCTTGACAGAGTGGACAAGCAATAGTTAGCCCCCAATTCCTTTAACGAAATCCCTTGCAGCAGCAGCATTAGAGGGGCAGGCACAGCCAATCCATGCCCCTCAACCAACCAAACCATAAACCAATGCCTAACCGCGAACCTTGCAAGTTGTGACGATGTGCTACGCAGTAGGCAAAAACCAAATGGCCCCAGCCAATCAGCCAGATGGACAAAATTCCTACCAGGCCCCCACTCCAAAGCAGACGACCCCATGACAGGCATAGCAAGGTCAAAGCGAACAACCCTATTCTAGGGAGGGAGGGACGGGCAATCCGATGCATGGGCGAAAAGAGGAAGCTCTAGCCTCGTGCAAGGAGTTTTACTATTTCTGGCTGTCAATCAAAAATTGGCAACATTAACTTCTTCCCAACAACAAGGGAAGCCCCAATCGTATTAGTGGCCAACGATCAATTAGCCCGCCCCCCAACTTTGGAGTGTCCTGGCAGCCCCCACCGCAACACGTGCTCTCCATGAAGGAGAACACGCTTTACTATAACATGTAGTAAGTAGCAGTCAGTTCTCTCCATCCATCATCTCATTTGGTTGAGAGTAAACATTTTTATGAGCCTCCTCGATGCTCCCATGCCTTCCGTTTATAGAGACAGAGATAGATTACACAGAAAGATTGCTAGAAAGCTAGTATTTTTAAAAAAAGAAAGAAAGAACAGAAAAGAAAACGGTGGTGAATGATTCAACAGGAAGATTTTATTGGAGAGGGGTGACTGACATTTACTGTGCACTAGTACTCTGTGTGTGGAGGAATGTTGCAAAATTAAGTCTGGGAAAGGCAATATGCTTTTCTCAAAATCTTCTGAAAGGCTTTGAGCTTAGAATACCCTGCTAGATTTGCTCCTCCAGTGCAGAATCACCAATGCCTCCTAGAGTCCTCACCAGTGCCAGATTTACGTATAAGCTAAACAACCTATAGCTTAGGGTCCCACTCTCTTGCCCCCCCAAAAAAAATTAAAGGGAAAAAAATCTTTGATAAAATACATATTGCATTATGTGCAAATGGCTTTAGATACCTATATGAATTACCATATATAGTGGTACCTCAGGTTACATACGCTTCAGGTTACATATGCTTCAGGTTACAGACTCCGCTAACACAGAAATAGTGCTTTAGGTTAAGAACTTTGCTTCAGGATGAGAACAGAAACTGTGCTCCGGCGGCACGGCAGCAGCAGGAGGCCCCATTAGCTAAAGTGGTGCTTCAGGTTAAGAACAGTTTCAGGTTAAGAACGGACCTCTGGAACAAATTAAGTACTTAACCTGAGGTACCGCTGTAGCATATATTCAACAACAAAAAAACAGTGACGATTTGTTGTTGACAAAGGACAGCTGGACATTTAAAGGGCCCCATTACCTCCAGTAGCTTAGGGCCTCATCCAACCTAAATTCGGCCTTGGTCCTCGCCCAGTGCCATTTATGCAGAAAACCCCTAGGCTGCAACCATCTTCTGCACAAGGTCATTTTCTCCTCTCATCCTAAACTATCCCTTTGCTCCCACATATCTGTAATTTACAGATGTACTGCCATTGAGCATAGTGGTTCCATTTAGCTGGCATGCAGGCTGAGGCAAGCTATGGGAGACACAGAGCACTGATTTCAGCTCCAATCATAATTAAGTTATATATTTAAGAAGAACCTCTGCTTGAATAGGCATATGCTTTTTTCAACTTTCTGGATGTATCATTGATGGTTTTTGTGCCTGTTTTGAAGAAGTTCTTTTTAGGAAAGCTTTGAATAATCATTATGGGTCTGGACAATTTTTATTCCAAAAGGAGTCGGCTGTTATGCATTCAGCTGCTTCATGCTGCACAAAATTAATAACTGCAATAGTGCTCTCCTAACCAGTGATAGACCTTTCTTGCATGAATTGCTTATCTAATCTTTCTGGAGAAATACTGTACCAATGCCACCTAGCTATGCTTGTTATATTATTAGGGGTAAAAGGGAGACCTCCCTTGCTTGTGGTCCCTCCCCCTTTCCCTTATCAAGTTCTTGCCCTTGAGGATAATTGCCATTTCAGGGTCACTTACATTTTATCCTCAAAGCTTGAGTGCATGCACTGGGCTGAGATATATATTTTTCGCCAGCCACTCTCTCAGAGAGAGATGACAACAACTTGGCTCACAGTTCAGAAGGAGTAGCTGATGATTCAACCATTGGAACTATAGGGGGTGAAACTATCTCCACATTTAAATGCCACTAATTCTCTCCACCCCGCTCACAAAAAGTATTTTGCTTCAGCCCACTCCCCAATGCATAGCTGAAACAAAGCACTCTATTTTAAGGTGGGTAAAATAGCTGGGAAATGCTCCTTGTCAATTCAGTCCAGCTCTATTTGAAACATCGAATTTTGTAGCAAAATGTTTAGCCAATGCAGGTAGATTATTACATTCAGATTGCTGACACAGGAAACGCAAAAAGTAAATTTAGTGTAAAAAATGAAAGAAAAATAATGGTTAAATGTCGAGGCCTAAGAAACAGCAGCTCAAATTAAGTCCCATAAGTCCCATATGAAGTGTACGATTGCAGGTAGCAGATGTTAGTTGACGTAAGTTCAAAAAACAGAATTACTTACTATCACCCTGGCAAAGCAAAGGCCCAAGTTTGTAAGCTGCTTCAGAATTTGGCCGGTTTGTATCTGTGATGAAAAGTTCTGTTACTGGTAGATGGTCTTTATAGGACAGGAGCCCAGTGTCATTGGTCCTGGAACATATAAACAAACAAACTTTCAGATAATGCATTAAGCAGTTATGTGAATGGATGTCATTGTCTTTGTGTTAGTTGTGTCTAGCAAATGGCTGCATTTTTAGCAAATGTAGATGGATAATACAGTGAAGGCATAGAAATGTTTACCAAAATGGCAACAGAGAGAGGGGCAGGGAGGAGTTAGAACTACATGCAGTTTTATATAAGGATGACATTTCTAAAGTCCAGTTTTGGCCAATAGCCTTGTCAAAGGAAATCTACATATATTGCCCCCCAGATTCATGGAGAGTTTGATGAAAGCAATGAGAACTGAGATCTCTTTCATGACAATGTAACAAAGGTGAAAAGTTGTGTCTGTGCTCAGACCCGTGCATGTATTCCTTGCAAGGAAGATGTCCTTTGGAGTAATCAAGTTCCACGCATAACTCAGCTCTGATGTGAAACTGACGTGCATTGAGTCAGACCATTCACCTATCTAGCTTAGTATTGTGGACACTGACTGGCAACAGCTCTCCAGAGTTTCTGAAAGGACCCTTTCCCAACCTAACAGAGATACCAAGGACTGACCTTTTAGTATGGAAACAATCGTTTGTCTGGAACAAATAATGAAAATAACGAAAAAGACCATAATCATTATTGATACCTGAATGCCACAAGTTATTCTTCTCCCATCTTTTCCAATTGAGAATATATAGTGTTTATGTTAATTTCAGTTTCTATAAGGGTGGGAGACTCTTACATTTGTCAAGTGTTCAAATTTTTACAACAGACAAGTGTGTATGTGTGTGTGTGTGTGTAAAATATATGATTGAAGAGAAACTGAGAAACTTGCAAGAAAAGGCTTACATTTTCTACTTCTTTTGCTATCCATTTTTTATGCTTGCCATTCAGCATTTCCTTTGAGCCTCGGCATTTCCAATCCCTCTTATCTATAAGTTTTTCATTAGCAGGAGAGGATCAGTCCCCCACAATCCATTGAGTCTTTTGTGCTTGACTCAAGGCGGGATGGGGGTGACCAGTTTAAATGGTGAGTGTTGTGTGGTTGGTGGCCATTTGACTTAGGTTCTAAGCTAGCTCTGACCTCTAGCCAATAATCTCCAAGCTACTGGACTCTGATGCCTGGCAGACAAAAAACCAGTGTTCATTTTGCCCTTTAGTCATATTATACTCCCAAAGACCCAGAACGGAAAATGGGGAAAACATTTTGAAGTGGCAGCAGGAACCGGAACCGCTGGGGCCTGCAAGGCCTCAGTAGCAGTGCCACAAAGGGGGAAGGGACAGCTTTCCTTGCATAAAATACTTTGGGAAGATTTTGAGAAGGTTAGCTCACAACGGTGGTCCTGTCAAGGATTGTACCAAAGAGCATCATGCCTGCGGAGCCAGGGATCTTATAATTTCATTGACGGTATGTAGCTGGTCCCTTGGTCACCAGACAAAATGACTAGCCTGAACTCCATGCTTTCCCATCCACATGAGATGTTCAAATCAGAAGTGAATCTCAGAGAGTCGTTTCACACTCCAGTTACTGTGGCCCATTGACATGACCTTACTGTCTGAAAATGCTTATTCCTTTATGAGAGCTATTACTATAGTTCCCAAGTTTATCTGTGTGCCTAACTAAACCTTTTCTCATATATATTTCTGTCCGAGATTTCTCCTTGTCACAGGGAACACTTTAGGACAAAATTACAGCATGACAACAAAAAATGACCTTTAACAAAAACCCCCAAAAAGAGATAAAAATCTAGGACACATTTTCAAGCTGTGTGCCTGAGGTTGGGCTTCTGAGTTCATGGAAGGAAGAAAGAATTGCTCTAATAGCAGGTGAACTTTGATACTTTAAAAATAGCTGTTTCCATCTAAGTAAGGATTTGGGATCCTAATTTTTAAGATGTTGCTGCGAAAATTCTACCCTATGATTCTGAAGGCACTTCAAAACAGCATGAAAAAAAGAAATTTATATCATCCTTGGGTAGACAAAAGCAGCTATCACAATGCCATTTCTCACCGATAGGAAGGGGAAGGAGTTGCCAGGAATGTGGACATGTGTTTGCGGGGAGCACAGCAGGATTCCAATACTTGGAGGACTTCTGGTCAGTCAGGTTGGCACAGACCTTTAGAGAACGGCACCACCGCCTTCCCTTTCTGCCCATCAACAAGCCTATGCAACATTGCAGGATTAGCCATTTGAAGGCTGAGTCAGGATTTTTACCCCACGTGGCGCTCCCTACTCATATGTTAAAGTGCATGGTGATGTTGTATGTATCTGATTTACTTAATTGGCTGCCTGTTCTTTCATAGTCAGGAAGTGTGGGCAGGAAGAGAAGTAAGTTTGGAAACCTTGGTAAGCACCCTAATTGAAATAAATTGAAATATTTTATTGTCACTTGTACAATTTATATACAGTGAGATTACACGAGCACCCCCCACTTAGCTCTCTTGTCTTAATTCCCCTTGTTTACGGACGCACATCGACCAAACCCGAAAGTCAGTTGCCCTGTTGTTATCTTTTCATTCAGCAGCCTAACAACCCATGGATAGAAGCTGTTCTTTACCCTGTTGGTGCGACTAATCATGCTTCTATGTCTTCTGCCTGAGGGCAGGAGATCAAGAAAGTGCCGGCCAGGGTGTGAATCATCCCTGAGAATTTCCCTCACTCTCCTGAGGCAAAGTTCTTCCGCTATTTCATCCAGCGGATTCACGGGACAGCCCATAATATCTTGTGCTGTATTCACCACCCTCTGGTTGATGTCAAACCAGCGTACCACACCGTATTACTACAAGTAACACCCTTGGAGGGTGGAAGGATTGTTAGTCTAAGGTTACCAGATTTTTTTCAATGAATCCGGGGACACTTTTCAACTTCAATGGATTTTGTATGGGGACTGATTTGAAAATCTGGGGACTGTCCCTGGGAAACGGAGACATCCAGTAACCTAATGTTAGTCCACCTACTTACCATTGTCAGCTAGCAGAAGCCTTTGAATCCTGGAAACTTTAGCCTATCAAATGCTGCCCAGCATGGTGTGTGTGTGTGTGTGTGTGTGTGTGTGTGTGTGTTTGTGTAGCAGCCAGCTGCCTTCTCAGCTTGTCCTTTGGATGAGCAGATGAGGAAGGCAAAGAGCAACATCTGATCGATCCATTGTATTTAGCCAGGCTGGCAATGCCCAGCAGGAGAAAAGGGAAGCCTTGTACCCAACTGTCTCCTCTATACTTCGGTTGTGTTGTTGTTTGATGCTTGTTGCAGAATAAGATGAATAAAGATGGCCTCAACGGATGTCTCATGAATTAATTCTGGTAGGATGAGTGGGTGCCACATGTTTTGACATTCAACATTTTAACTTGTTGAGAACAAAGCAAAGAATGAAAACAAAATCACCATTCATTTCTGTCAGCATCACAGTTGCAGTCATGATGTGAATCAATGCAGCTTCCTTGTATTCCACAAGCACATTTCTGAACATCTGGCCTGGAGCCTCCCCAGTACGTCTGTGTCTCATTGATTTTTCCAACCCACCAGCTGAATGGAATTCCATCTAAAAGACAAGTTAGAGAAATTTGCAATTTACTGTTCCACCTGTTTTCCTTCAACTCTAAAGGAAAAAAGATACCTAAATGAAAAGTTGCAAAATGTGACGTTTTTTAAAATAAAATTGGCCATACTTCTTTAAAATGCTAACATTTTTTTTTTCATTTTAATGTTTCATTATCATGAACTAAATTACTTTCAAAACTTTCTGCTTATATTACTGGAAAAAGAGAACTGGTAGTCCCTAAATCAGTCAGGCATGGTATTAGAACCATTTATCTTAAGGAGGCTACTTACACAATTTGCTTTATGACAGCATATGAAGAAGCAAATGCCCTCATCCCCCAAAATCTAGGTAATTTATTATGTGATGTAAAAATCAATAGATGATCCACAGTCTACTAGTGAGGAAACTGCAAGTGTCTTATCTCATAAAGGTCTCATTTTGATAATAAAATATTAGTAAGTATATACTAATATACTAATTGAGCATATGCTCAACCTCTTTGTGTACAGTGGTACTTCGGTTTAAGAACAGCCCTGTTTACAAACTATTCAGTTTATGAGCTCTGCAAAACCAGGAGTAGTGTCCCAGGTTGCAAACTTTACCTCGGTCTAAGAACAGAATCTGAACAGTGGAAGGGCACTGGCGGTGGGAGGCCTCATTAGGGAAAGCACGCCTCGGTTTAAGAATGGTTTTGGTTTAAGAACAAACTTCTAGAATGGATTAAGTTTGTAAACCGGGGTACCACTGTACAGTCACACCTCGGTTGTTGAACATAATCCATTTGGGAAGACCGTTTGACTTCCGAAATGTTCGACAACTGAGGCACGGCTTCCAATTGGTTGCAAGAGCTTCTTGCACCCAAGCGGAAGCCGCGTTGGACGTTCGGGTTCCGAAAAACATTCGAAAACCGGAGCATTTACTTCCAGGTTTTCGGCATTCAGGAATCGAAACATTAAAAAATGGAGCCGTTTGAGAACCAAGGTTTGACTGTACTTACTGGGAGAACTGCAAATGTCAAGAGTAAGATCGTGTAGCAGGGTTTTTTTTGGCTCTCAATGAACTATAAGAAGAGTCTGCAGGATCAGGCTCATTCAGTGAAGCATTCTGTTCTCACAGTGGTCTGTAGGAAACCAGCAAACAGGATTGAAGTGCGAGAACACTCTCCTGTGGTTTCCAGAAACTGGTTTTCAGAAGCACTGCTTCCTCCAATTGTGACAGTAGCCAATGATTTGGGCTAATCTTCTTTTAAAGCCATCCAAGTTGATGGCCATTCCCTGCCTCCTGTGGGAGTCAGTTTCAGCTATGAAGGTGTGCCGTGTTAATCACTGTCACTTTAATAACTTGCCTGGTGGCAAGAAGCGACATTGCAGAGCCAACTCTGTCCGCAGCACTGGTTACAGTAAAAATGAGGGAGCCTTAATTCAACACTACTGTACATTAAGGCGAGAGATGCTGCCAGCTAAACAGAGCGATAAATGCACAAAATATACAGAAAAGGGTAATTACTAGAGGATATGAAGCATGAAGATAATCAATCTTAAAAGGAGAAGGAAGGAAGGTGAACTTTGCAATGAATGAAGAAGTCGAGGCACACGGGGAGAAGAATGCCCTATTAAATTGTATGGCAACACTTTGGTGAGTTCTGCTTTTGTTTGCGAGAAGCATTCAAGCTTTCAGCAACAACCCCCCACCAAGAATCTGGAACTTATGCCTCCCTTTGCCTTCCTAACAACTGTCAGTACATATTGCAGCTCACTGTTAGACAACTCCTCTGCTACCCTGGCAGTCTCTCTGCTTGCAACATATCATCTCGCTCACATACTATTCAACCTGCCAGCCCAGCAGGTCTTCAAAAAAACAGAACCAGAAGATGAATAATGGCAAGAATGCTCTCCAAGATATTGTGTGTGTGTGTTTAGCTTTACAATTTATCCTGAGTGGGATGTTGGTGGTGGAATAGGAAATCCAGATAAAAGGTCTACGTAATTTACGAAAAATCTCATTTTTTCAAAATCCTGCATTCATACCCATATAAAAATGCCACAATTCAATGGTTCTGGAGTGCATCTGTTATCTATGTTCTCTGCCATTTTCTTCTGACTTGGGAGAAAACTATAAAGAGTTAGGGGATATTTAAACATCTAAAAAAAATAGATATCATACTGTGACTTTGTATCTTCTTTGAAATCAATAATATGCTATGGTTCATCACTGATGCCTACTTATTAGACATGCAAATATGCTGAATATTTAGCAGGTATCATGAAAAATTTCCCTCTTCCTTTCACACGGCCTCAGATGATGAAGTGTGCAAGTAACAGTCCCTCTTCAGTTTATTAGGAAGAAACAAAGCTACCTCAGACCATTTTTCATCTTGTTCAGTTCTGGTAAGACTGACTGGCAATGACTGTCCAGGGTTTCAACAGGGGACATTCACACTTCTATCTGGAGATGTCAGGGTGTGAACAAGAGACCTCCTGCATGCAATGCAATCATCCTATCCCTGAACTATGGCACTATCTAAACACAGCAGCGGAAAGGTGTGCTAGGTGTGCACATGGAAAGCACTTTGCAGCATGCATCCATGTGATCAAAGCGTGCACCAGTGGAGTTTGCAGGGATTGAATGTGGGAATTTTTGCATGCAAGGCTCTCAGCTATGGTCTTTCTGTCAGGTGAACAACCGAGATCAAGGGATTTAAGTATTATATTATGTCAGGGTCTTGGGAGCTTTTTTCAGCCAAAAGACTACATTCCTTTCTGGGCAAATTTCCAAGGTTCATATGCTGGCCAGGGGGTGGGGGGGTGGTACACAGCCAAAGGAAAAAGTTGATGGACCAAAAATGTAAATTTTCCCTTTGTGCAGTAGGCTAGTTTCTACACATACTCTAACATCCCACTCTTTC
Organism: Podarcis bocagei; assembly: GCF_964188305.1. Lineage (NCBI taxonomy): Eukaryota > Metazoa > Chordata > Lepidosauria > Squamata > Lacertidae > Podarcis > Podarcis bocagei. The sequence continues at coordinate 10,523,120 of NC_138136.1, forward strand.
CCCCTTCCAGACAAACTAGAGGTGTTAGCGCTTTGAACAGGTTTGCTTGAACAAACTATTGGCAAAGGAGGTGGACTGGAATTTGCTTTGGAAATTGGGGGTGAATACGTTTTGGCTAACAGAGCGTGCATTTCTGAGTTCTGCATTCTCAGATTACTGTGGAGTTTTCACACAAACAAAAGGATCCCGGAGGAAAGATAAGCCAAGTCTCCAGAATGTAATCCAATTTGCATGTTCATAGACCAGAGCTGTAAACTGTCCTCCTGAGGGGAAAAGGCAAGCCAACATAAGTTATCTATCTGAAAACCTGAGCTAGCTCTGCTTTGTGACACTATAGAACTGCTATGAAATTTTAACAAGCTGTACTACGTTAATTTCAATGTCAAGCCACTCTAAAGCCATGTACAAATTTGGCAAAAACCAATGGAACATTTCTTCCGCTCTTCCCTATCACGAATAGCATAATAAATGTCTTATTACCCTTCTGGTGAAAATTGATTGTTTAACCTTGCAGATTTACTTGCTGAACCCCAAAACAATGTGAATATCCCTAGTTCATTACCACCACCACTCTGAATTTGTGTTTAAATGAACCATCTGATAATAACACCTGGAATACATGTCACTATGACTCATCTGCATAGTTAAAGCTATGGTTTCCCCAGTAGTGATGTATGGAAGTGAGAGCTGGACCATAAAGAAGGCTGATCACCAAAGAATTGATGCTTTTGAATTATGGTGCTGGAGGAGACTCTTGAGAGTCCCATGGACTGCAAGAAGATCAAACCTCTCCATTCTGAAGGAAATCAGCCCTGAGTGCTCACTGGAAGGACAGATCCTGAAGCTGAGGCTCCAAGACTTTGGCCACCTCATGAGAAGAGAAGACTCACTGGAAAAGACCCTGATGTTGGGAAAGATGGAGGGCACAAGGAGAAGGGGATTACAGAGGATGAGATGGTTGGACAGTGTTCTTGAAGCTACCAGCATGAGTTTGAGCAAACTGTGGGAGGCAGTGGAAGACAGGAGTGCCTGGTGTGCTCTGCTCCATGGGGTCACAAAGTTGGACACTACTAAACAAGAACAACAATGACTCATGACAATTTTGACAATTTTCATAGCCACTTGTGTAACTGCTTCCTCTGTTTTACGCTGCAGGTTGCAGATCTCCACCAACCTGCTCTAGAAAATTGGATTCCATTGTGAAGCAGATGTGGACCAAAGGGGAGGAGAGAAAAAGAAAATGGAGAAGTTTTGTTGCATCACTGGTGTGACATGGGCTCTCATCCCCTATTTCCCCTGCTTCAATAACATGATAGAGCATGGAACCTGATGCAGTTGTGCATCAAGGCTCCATCTCTGTGTTGTTTTTTAGTTGAAATCCACCAAGTTATCTGGAAAAGCAAACCTGAAGCCTGTGCATAATGTGAGATGGGTAAGGCTATTAAAGGATTATAACAAAGCAGTGATTAGTCAGGCTTCTGCCTTGGTTGTGAATGTTAATAATCAGATGAAAGGAAAAGGTGGATTTGATGCAGCTAGTGAAAAAAGTGAACAGAGTATATAGAAATATTAACATGTGACATCTTTTGAAGGTTCATTTGCATGCTTCTACAGGAACTGAAAGCAAATGAGGGCTTATCCACATTTCCTCTCGTCCCACTGCATTCCCCCAATGGAAAACCACCCTTTAGCATTCAATCAGAGCAAGCAGCAATTGGGTCCTCAGTGGATTGCTGTTCGTTCCAATTCAAAGCTAAAGAGTGGGTTTTCCCTGGGAAAGGAGCAAGGCAAAGGGAAAAATCTCTTGGACCCATACCATGCTTTCGAGACATGGGAAAAGTGCAAGTATGGATGAGCCCTGAGTCGTTGCTTCTGTCTAAGTTAAAAATAATGGTTCGTGCTATATCTTCCTTTCTTTCTTTATTACTCATTGCCATACTCAACTGCTGTATTTGTCAGATGCACTCAGTACAAATTATACAATCCCAGGGGCAAGAGGGGTAAAATTATACAAGGGAAATTTAATGTAGTTTCATACTCTCCCTTTTTCTCAAGTGGTGGAAAGGCCAGGTCTGCCGAGTGAATTTCCATTAGAAGGTTGTTCCCCTTCCCAGGGGGGCAGGGTCACAGGAGGCCATGTGCACTCCCTGTGTATGGGGGTGGTGGTGGTGGTGAAGCCACCCGCGTCACTGGGAGTCCCAGCCATGTAAACGCCCCATGGCCGACCAATCCAGTTGACCGGGGTGTGTGGCTTACCCTATTTAAACCACCGTGCGGTCAGGGGCTCCTTCTCCTTTCCTCCTCTTCACCTCACCTCACCCCACCCCACCCACCTCACTTGCCACTCCCCCTATTATTTTTCTTCCCCCCTTCTTCTTCATATTTGTTTAAACCAATTCATAAACCAAGAACTTATGCATTGACCACTAATAATGAAACCTATGTTGTAGATATCTTTCCACATTTATTATGCTATTTTTGTGATATACAAATGACATGAGAAAACATCAGGCAAGGCCTCTTTCCACCTGCCTTGCCCCACCCTCCAGTCTCTGCTTCTCATTCTGTACTGTATTATGTTGTACACTGTGGTTTGCTGTGTTTTATTGACTGGAGTTTAGAAATTACTTATTGTAACTGTTAAGAGTGGGTTTCTGTTTAATGTTGAAATGCTGATGTTTAATATTATTCTATATTAATGTAATGAATGTTGAATGTTATTTTATTTGCATATTGCATAGTGTATTATGCATATTGTCTTATTTATACAATTTTATTATCATCAAAACTTGGTATACTAGTTTGTATAACATTATTCTGGTTTATAAAACCCAATTAGAAGAAGAAGAAGAACAGCAGCAGCAGCAGCAACAACAACAACAACAACAAGCTAACAATCTGCTTCTTTACAAGACTGGCATGTGTGCAAATGCACATGAGCAAAAAGCAAGCACAAATAGTGCAAAGTAACTTTGGTCCTACAGCCTGCTATCGTAATCCAGTCAAAATCCAGTGAGGTAAAAGGAAAGAAAAAGAAATAATACCCAACTTCTTTACAGTCAAGGTTTTAAAAGCCACTGCAGGAACCAATGCTCCACAAACACATGAAATAATTTCCAAACTGCAGGCAGACTATTGATCTATGACATTTTTATAATGCTCTATTCTCTTCCTGCAATGTTTGTGTTTGTTTAATATCAGTGCAACTAATCCCCCAACTTAAAAAAATATGTTTTGTAATACTTCTCTTTTTAGCATTTCATAAACAAGATTGTGTGAAAATCTACAGACATGTTTTTAATCACAAAAAACAAGGGGTGTGTGGGTTGTGGGTTTTTCAACATCAGTACTTTGCTTCTGTTATCAAGATACAATCTATATTTACTTTGCTGTTGGCAAAATTTTAAAGTCCTTTACATGTAGGCCAGGAAGGAGCTTTGTTATAATTTCTGCTAAACAGTAGGATTAGGCGAGAAATTGAGTTTGAAAGTAGTTAATGCTTTGAATGAAGCTCATTATAAATTGACCTTGGTGCTTTTTCTGGTTCAGAAGCTATTCAGCAATTTACAGGTTGGGGATTTGTTTGCTAAATCTTTTAAAAAGTTATTCTTTTTTTAAAAAAAGCAAACTATAGTGGCAAGATGCCATAACCTTGGCAAGATTAAATATCTACAGTGGTTCATTGAGTATAACACATTATGTAGCGTAATAAGATTTGTCTGCGTTACTTACCTCGCTTATTTGAAAGCCGTGACTTTTTGCAGTGGTAGGCAAGCTCTTGTTCACAGTGTTCTGCATGGTTAATTGTAGCCTGAAGCTGTTCTAGGTTGGCAGCATATTTGAAAAACACAGTGTGTGGGTTCTCTCGATTAGCACTTTTGACTCTAGTTAACTCGGTGTTGTTGTGCTGTATAACTGTCCAAGTGGTGTCTTGCAAAACAGACAGAAAATAGGCAGTCACATAAACATTGAACACCCAATATACACTTAAAGGTAAAGGTAAAGGTACCCCTGCCCGTTACGGGCCAGTCTTGACAGACTCTGGGGTTTGTGCGCCCATCTCACTCTATAGGCCGTGGGCCAGCGCTGTCCGGAGACACTTCCGGGTCACGTGGCCAGCGTGACAAAGCTGCATCTGGCGAGCCAGCGCAGCACACGGAACGCCGTTTACCTTCCTGCTGGTAAGCGGTACCTATTTATCTACTTGCACCCAGGGGTGCTTTCGAACTGCTAGGTTGGCAGGCGCTGGGACCGAGCAGCGGGAGCGCACCCCGCCGCGGGGATTCGAACCGCCGACCTTTCGATCGGCAAGCCCTAGGCGCTGAGGCTTTTACCCACAGCGCCACCCGCGTCCCTATATATATATACACTTATAATATACACTTATATATACTATAATATACACTTAGCAGTGCATAATAAACACATCCAAAACAACTGCCTTAAACAAAGAAAAAAATAATTTCCCCATGGCACTTCCTTCCGTCCTTCCTTCCTTACTTCCTTCCTTCCCACTTCGGCCTGCACAACTTCCCTCCTGAATTAGGGTTTAACTAGGATAATTTCTAATGTTAGTAACAGAATTTCAGCCTGCAGTATTTGAAAAAAGCTTCAGTTCCTTTGTTTCCTCCTTCTATATTACCGCCGATGCTCCTATACATATTGAAGAAGACTCAAGAGACAAAGAATGGTGAAATACTTATTGAATATAACAACAGAAGATCTATAAAACCAATTAACTGAATTATAAAAGAACAACCAGGTGGACTTCAAATAACTGGAGGGAGGTATTGTTACAATCCCTAGGGCATGTAAGCAGCTGTATTCTGTGGCTCTGCAGCCAAAGAGGGAGAAAGTTCCCCCTCCTTGCTAAGTGAGCCTTGGGTATGTGAGCCCAACTTACGCACCCAGCCCCCACTGGGTTGTGCTTGCCAAGGTGTGAACACCAAGCCTAAAGGGCATCCCCAAGGATCTTTCTCAAGCCAAAGGCTGTGGAAGGTGACCCAAGAATGCCCTGAACCCAAAAATGCCTCAGGCTGCCTATACACAAAGTCCTTGAATTCCCTGAACTGCCTGCATTAAATGCCCAACAAACTGAATAATTCGCTTCACGTTGAAAGGTCAATCAGGACAACCCAACAGTGCTCAGCAGGCAGAAAACGAGGAGTCCCAAGTGCCAATCAGGCGTCCTTGTGCCCAGTGGCGTAGCGTGGGGGGTGCCAGGGGGGCCGGCCGCACCGGGCGCAACATGGGCGGGGGGCGCGCTCGCACTAGCAGCTCTCTGCCCCTACTAAAATCCACGGGGTAGGGAGCCCGTGCTCGCTCGGCTTGGCGAGGAGGTCGCGGAAGGGGGAGAGCGAAGCCTTCTGCCACGGGCAAAAAAAGGAGAGGAAGCCGGGCGGGCGGGCGGGCTGGCTGGCTGGCGGGGGTCTGGCTGCGCCTGCTGCTGCCGGGCTTTGACAGCTTGGCGAAGCGGAGGGAGAGGAGCTTTATGGTAATTGCGGCTCTCTCTCCACTGGCCACCTGGCTAGTGAGCCGAGCCGAGCAGGGAGTCTGGCGAGGGGGCGGGAAGAGACTTTTCCACCTCGCCTGGTCAAAAAGGATAGCGGAGTCTCCTCAGGGCGCCCTCAGGCAGGGCAGGGCAAGCAGAGCGAGGAGGAGAGAGAGGGGAAGGGGGGGGGAAGCAGCCAGGAAACGCTGCGGTGTGGAGGAGGAATCAATTAAGGAGAGAAAGCGAAAAGCCTTGGAGAAAGGGAAAAAAAGGAAAGAAAAGAGGCAGCTCCAGGAGAGCGCGGGGGAAAGAGAAGCCTCGCTGCTGCTGCTTGGGAGAGTAAATTACTGTACTTGCCTTGCCCCGGGTTAGGGGGCGCAAATTACTTGCCTTGCCCCGGGTGCTGATAACCCACGCTACGCCGCTGCTTGTGCCAAAACTATTCTACTCATTCCCCAACTAGTCAGCTGGCAAAACCCATCTTGTAAAGGGAGGGAGGGTGCTACAAATGAGAAGAAGCAGCTGCCGGGAGTGGAACCGGCTTAAATATCCAGCCAGATGCTTCATCTTCTTGGGCCCTAAAGCCTCTGTGATCCCCAAGGTAGCTACCCCTAGGGACAGACCATCTCACAAACTCCTTAGAAAGGGGGAGTTTGACAACTCAGCTCTGCTGGAGAGTAGGTGTGCCATTGATAGAACACTGCAGAAAATCATTTTAGTTGCAATCATATTTACGACTGCACTGAGATTGTGAGTCTGATTCTTAAACAACAGCTTAAAAAAAAAACCCTAAAAGAATATTGATGCAACTGATAATATCACATTAAGTGTGGGGATTGTGGGTGGTGTTTTATCAGTGCCCAGAAATACACATACAATCTTGATCATGAGTAGGCAAACTAACCCATGGGGGTTGGATCTGACCCAATTGGCTTCTAAATCCAGCCCGCGGACGGTCCGGGAATCAGTGTGTTTTTACATGAGTAGAATGGGCCCTTTTATTTAAAATGCATCTCTGGGTTATTTGTGGGGCATAGGAATTCGTTCTTTTTCTCTCTCAAAATATAGTCCAGCCCCCCCCCCCAAGGTCTGAGGGACAGTGGACCGGCCCCCTTCTGAAAAAGTTTGCTGACCCCTGATTTTGATGCCTATGATTATATGAAGAATGATATTTGTAGAATCTTATCAATGTCTGCTTGTGTGAGCCAGAGAGAAGACTACTGTACTTGCAAGAACCGAAAGCTGCAGCAAACTGGAGAACCGAGAATTCACCTTTTGTAAACATCACCATATCATTTGGTACTCAACATTTAGAGGAGTTTAGATGGGGAGAATTTAAGAAGCAGTGGTGTAGTTTTTTTTGTGTGGCTCCTGTTTGAGAAATACAAAGTCCTGAAACCTGCTGAGCACTGCTGAGTTCCTGCAGGAACTTGTTCTATAATTTTCTGGATTGTAAAAGAAGCTGGCTGGGCATAATGGTTATCCGTTGAATACGATTTGGAGAAAGCAACCAATCCCTTCTGTAAAATATCATTTCCATAACTCAGTTTTGCACCTTAAGAAAATAATGCAGCTTCACTTTGCTTCTCTCATATGAGGCAGTGATATTTAAGGCTGCGAGCCTATACACATTTAGCTGGCAGTAAATTCCACTGAACTCAATGGGGCCTTCTTCTGAGGTGATTGCAACTGTGAGTCACCATGAATGGAAGTTAACAATTTCCTCTAGATATTGCTATGGCATTCATTGTCCATACAGTTTCATCAGACAAAAGCATGTCCTGTGTATTGGGAAAGACCGATGCTCCATTGCAGAACAGTGTAAAACAAATCACAGTGCTGTATTTGTGAAAGCATTGACAGGGAAGGCTGCTTGCTGGACAGGAAATTCAAATTTAGAACCCTCTGCTCAGCATGTCTTAGGGTACATTTTGTCTAATTTCATTTTTTATTAGTTTACCATCCTTTGACCTTGCTGGATTCCCACCTTATGTAAGAGCTCACTCCTATAATCTTAGCCAGTCCACTGAATTTATTTATAGCCTTCGTGTCTCCTAAGAAACTGAATCAATATTTTACAGTTAAGTGTTTTAACTATTCTGCAGGAACACCTTGCCTTAAGCTTCCTTTATTTATGGAAGCTTAGGAATGACTGACAGCAAAAGGAATATTTTTTAAAAGGCATGTAAATCAGCTATAGCAGGAATGGGGAGATTTGTGTGGTTGGGTCGATATTTTCAAGGATGTAGAATTATACCCATTTACCTTGGAGCAAGCCTACTGAACTCAGTGGGAATTGCTTCTGAGTAAACAGAGATAGCTATGTCCTGTAAATGTGCCCGGTAGGCATCAGGTGAGCAAAACCTTGCTCCCTGTATAGATAAATGTAAAATGTCATCTTACAAAAACGTTCCATGCACACATTCTTGCCATCTGATTTGAAGCTGTCGACCTCAGGCTTGTGGTATTGAAAATGACCCCCCAGAAATAAAAGAGAATCGCAGCACCTCCCTTTCCATCTGCCTGAGAAGAAAACTGCATGCATATCAATGACAAGGCAGTAGTGTAAGAAATCTGGGCATCTGCCTCCATTGCTGCTAGTGGGAAAAGGGAATACCAGTTGTGAGGAAACAGGGAAAGAAAACAAATACTGAAGATTCAGCCTGTCAGATTGCATCTCTTGGTGAGGAACTGATCAATGAGATTTGCTTAATGTGTTGAATAAGGAGTGACTGATGAAAAAACTGGCAGCTGTTGCCTGGTATACAGGAATAAATCAAACCACTTTACCTCAGAGGGCTGGCCTTTTGACGGAGTTTAAAATCACCAGAGTGCTTAAATTGCACCCCTCTCCCCCTCTTTGATCAGGTCAAAAATTAATGAGTGGTTGTATCTCCCTTTCTCTTAAGAGGCATTGCAAGAGTTGTGCCAATTTCAATGTACATGAACAGGGCACTAAAGGAAATAGAGAGGAGTTTGCAATTCTTGGCTGGCATTTCTGTGTTCATTAAGACACCGTCCCTTCCTTTGTGCTGTAAGCTCAAGGGCGTTCTTCCGCTCTCCTTCCAGGTCCATGTTCTGAGCTGGAGAGGAGGAGAGAATAATTTCTACAGCTGTCTGGCGCTTCCCAGATGCTTGCAGGGTCTCAGCAGTCCAGTGCAGGTGCAGGGACAATTTCTGCCTCCATTCCAGTATCGAAAGAAACCAAATACCAGTCTACTCAATGCATATAAAAATCTAAAATTATTCAAGTAGAATAGACTTGGGATGCTAGTACCAACAGCAGCTGCCATGGGAAAGAAATCAGGCATTCCAATATAATGGAAGAAGTTGTGGATAAATGCCTGGAATATGGATCAGTGGCCTGGTTGGGTTAATTCAAGTTCCATTGATTTCCATAGGACACACTTAATTCCCCATTGAAATTAATAGGCCTTAAAAGTGCTTAATTTTGGCTGATTACAGCTGCAAAAGAAGGTGCGCCCATCATTTTTAAACACCCAGCTGTAAAAGGCAAATCAATAAAATTAAATTAAATCACCTGAAATGACATAATAAAGACAAGGGGGGATGCTATACATCACTTTTGAATGTACAGAAGGAAATCAAGTTTTTAATAAACTCAATAATCTTTTCAGTAAAAGCTTTTTTTCTCAATTCCTTGCATACTCGCAGTGCTAACTTCTCAAAAGTAAAACTCTTCAGAAAATGAAAATTGAGTATGAGAGAAACCCACTTACGAATGGTGCTACGGGGGGGGGGGGGAATAGTAGCCTCACAATCTGAGCCTACGTTGTTGCTGTAATTTTCCTGCCTTATTCATTTCCAATATTCTGAGCTGAGAAGTCACCTTCATTCTGTTTCATTCTTTAAACTCACAAGTTCCCAAATAGGTACACTTCCTACTTGATAGATTGTGTTTCAATGTAATGAACATGCACGCAGAGACGGCCGTGAGTTAAGGGAGTTTATCACCTTACCTGTCATATTGCAATATACAAGAAATGGTCCCAGGGGGCCACTCCCATCTGAGTCGATATAGTAAAAGCCCGAAGTGTTCCCTCTGTGCTTATAGGCTTCACACGATTGCTCATAAATAGCTGTAAGAGAACATCTTCCATCACAAACATAATGGCATTGTTTGCATTTTATCTGAAACGTGAACATTTGTCGGGTGGGGGTCGGAATAGACAGCACTAGGGCTGGGCGATAGCACTTTTCAACAGCCAAACATTGCGGTGTGGCAAAATACTGCGGTGTGGAAAAAGAAAACTTATTTCGAATGAATGTATATAAATGAAAATATCAAATGCTCAGCAGTGACTACATTATTACATGAGCACTGTTCCACAGCATTTGATATTTTCATTTATATACATTCATTCGAAATAAGATGGGTTTATGAAGCAATTCTGCATCCTCCCCCCACGCTGATGAAGAATTCTACGAAACAGTAGTCAATATCCGGAATCACTGTTCAGTGTTGGACATCATATTTGCTGAATACACAAAGCTTCACAGCTTGTCTTTTATTGTACAAAGTTTGGTACCTTGCTTCATTTAAAGATTTTCAGAGACTTTGAAACTAAAGATTTCATTTTGTACTTGTTATGGTTTGAAGCAATTCTATAAAGATTGTCTATTACATATGTATATGGCCATTGTGTTGCCGAGACATTGCTGACTCGTCCGTGAGGACCAGGATTCCGAGGGTTGCTTTGCGCACCTCAGTTGGGGCTCCTTTAACTGATCACTGTGGCGTGCGCCAACTATGCTCCCCTCAGCTGAACAGTTTCATGGAGCCCCCACACTGCCGCCAGCTCATGGGAGCCAGCGCTGAGGTAAGGGCAGCTGCACACTCCTCAGTCGAGCAGTTTAAAGAAGCAGAGGGAGGAACAAGCTGTATTGCCACCTCGCTTGTTTCTTGCTCTGCATTGTATGAGGGCAGAGTGCGATGGCGGTTTCACTCAATGATATATCGCTGGTGAAACTGTCACTGCTCCTGAGTCCCTCTGCTAGCAGCGCTGCTGGAGGAAGGAACTCTAGCGGACGCTGCCAGCAGAGGTACTCAGGAGTGGTGCTGGTTTCACCACCGCTGAGTGAAGCCGACATCGCGATCTGATCCTCATGCCAGTCCTGGGCGATATATTGATATATCTCCCAGGCCTAGACAACACATGCATTCAAATCTGAGGGAAACCGATGAAATTCACACATACAAAGCTGCACCACTCTTGGCGTAAGTAAACAGCATTTATGCTCCTTTAAATAGAAAATGACGGAGTGCGTGTTTCTCTTCACCTCCTGAACAACAACGTTCACAGCGGAAATATCCAGAGGTGGGTGGCCAATCATGCAGTGTCAAAATGTGAATAACATAAAGAAACTTGCTTTATCTCAAAATCACAAGGAACTGAGTAATAACCAAGCCACAGCAGAACTCTGCTTTGCTGGAAACCGTGTCCTCCCTAAAAGAGGGCACATGTTGCAGTGAGACCTGGAGACTGATCTCCTGGTTGTGGGTGGGTCTATTGGATAGCCACAACACCCGATTGGGAGGTCCCTCGTTGCTGGGTGTAATCTGGCCAATGGGGTGCAGTCTAAATGAATCGAGGGACCTATATAAACCCATGCATGTGTCCCAGAGCTTCATCTTTCAGCTCGTGCATCGGAACACCCATCCACCTCTCCCTGATTTTAGGGCATTTTGCTATTGACCTTGCTACGCTATCATGTGTCGTCTGTCATTGGCAGGAATTTCCCCCACTTGGCTGATTGGCTGTTGCCATTTGGGTTTCGCCAGCCATGTAGCAATTCGTCACAACTTGTAAGGTTGTGGATAGGCACTGGTTCATGTGACAGGGATGGGAGAATGGTCTCACCATCCCTATGTGAAGGGTATTCCGTTAAGGGAATCCAGGGACGCAAATTGGTTTGGTCAACCCCCGAGAGGGACCCATGCCTGAGTGCAGGGGAGCAGCTGGAGAGTTTGTTCTCAGGCTTTTCACCTGCCTCAGGTATTCACCCTTGGCTGACCTATAATAGAGCTCTGGGTCAACGCTACCTGCAAGGGTGCAGGGAGCTAGTCGAACCAGAGCCTATGTAACCACTCACTTTTCTGTAATCAATAAAGCTGTGGCCTAAATTCTGCCAAAAACCAAAACTAAAATTTGAGTCAAATGTGTCTTTATTTAAAGGGGAGGTCTCTGGTCTGAACACACAAAAGGTGGCAGTGCAGCCCTCTGCCTAGTTCTCTTAGCTTCCACCAGTGCAAGACCTAGCCTGCCATGAAGGTTCCTGCTACATTTGCCGAAACCATGGGTGGGAATTGCCAGTAAAGCAGGGCATTCCTGGAGTAGCGAAGGGATGGAGTTAAGCTGACTAAGAATCCACAGTGCATGGTTAATGATGGAGTTATGCATGGTCTCCAAAACCTATTAGCTCCCATCCCCATATTCTTCTGTGTCGTAACATCCATACCATGACCCACAAGAATCTTCACATGTCCACCTGCCGTAAAGATGGTTGAGGGGATGGGTGGGGCTTCAGGAAAGTGAGATACATTCCAAAAGTAGTTTGAGAGGCACAGACTTAAACTGCATCTGCCAGTGCCAATATGTGCCAGAGGCATGGCCACTCCATTGATCATAATAATAAAGCACCAGAGACTTAATAGCATCTTCATCAGTCTCTTCTTGTGTCAGAAAAGGCCACTGTGATGAACAGCTATGCTGTGTAGGGGTTTCAACAGGCAGCTATAACAGATGGTGGGGGCTGTTTTAGCATTGTTTTAGTCAAATGAATGGCTTCTTTCTGCCAGGACCCGAGCTCCGGGTCCAGTGATCTGTGTTCCCAGTGCAGCAAAACATTTCATCAAGCAACAATATGGAAGCTACGGGAAATATGTTTCAAGCTTAAAATCAAGTACATATTGATTGACATTCTCTGCTTATGATCCTGGTCAATTAGAAAGATGTTGCCCCCTTTCCTGCTTGGAACAGCTGGATCAAGTAGCTCTCAAACCTTTAATTTAAGGTTCAATAAGCAGTAGCAGTTCTGGCTTGACGGTTCATCATATATTGTGGCAGCCAAGTTCAAAAGAGATTATCGGCATCATCTAGATTGATTAGCTTCACTTCATCATAAGGAGCTGTATCCCAACTGAGACTTACTCAGAGTAGAACTCGTTGAAATTAATGGACCTAACAGCCATGTTCATTATTTTCAGTGGATCTGACTAAAAGTCTCAGGGCATATTACCACAATAATTTTAAACCACTATCTTAAAACCAGTAAACAATTTACAATCAGAATAATGGGGAGGATCCTAAAAATGATGAAAGCTATTCAAAAAGGGTGCCAAACTCATATCTGTAGGGAGGGAATTCCACAGCTTTTGACATAAAGTTACAAAAATGGACTTCCAACGGCTGAGGTTAAAGGCCACTCACTATAATCTACCCAAACAATAACTCCACATCTAAAGTGCATTAGCTGAAACTTCCAAAATAACCCATCACCATCTTACAGTTATGCTATACAAAGCTGTTAATTTCTAAATGATATTATGCAGTTAAAATTGTCGATGTTTAGCCTATATTTAACTTGAATGCCTACCAAATACGATCAAATTGAAACTTTCTTTCAAGGCAAAAGGAAACTTGTTTACAAAAGGAGAAGTCAGTAAGGGGGGGTAAAATAATTACGAGGAACAAAAAAACTCACACTTTTTTCTAAATTTATTTATGCATGAGAACAATACAGTACAAGTTGTGAACACCGGGTGAAGCTTTTATCCAGAAATACAATCTGTAATTGTTCGAGTTTTTTTCCTCCTAGGTTTTTAAACAATCAGGCTGTATGACAAAAACCAGATTGAAAGCTTCAGAAGGTAAGACAGCACTGTTGTTCTCTATAGAAAGTTTAACACAAATAGTAGTTGGGGATGCTGGCACAAATTGATTTCTCTGAATTCCAATGTGAGCTAACTTGAGCCACACCTCATGGACTCATAAGTGAATGGAAGAATCCTTCAGATTTTGCACTTCTCTTGATTTTGTGATCCTGTTCTTGGTTCTAAAAACGTACCAAAATGCATTTGAAATGGTGTAATTTTAGGTACGTTTAGGAAAACATCCGTGCAGATGAAATATATATTTAAGTACACATTTAAATCTGAGTTTTCATACAGATTTTTCTAACGACAACCCCTCTTAAAATATAATAGTGCTGGAATGAGTGGTCTTCACAATTTCTCTAAAATAGAAGGCTATATGCATTTCAAAAAGGAACAACCAACCAACCAAACAAAAACACTTTGCAGTTAAACATTTCTCCTCTAAAATAAAGTTTTTTAAAAAAATATAATAAAATACCTAAGACTTACAGTAATGGCATGTAGCTCCCATGTAACCTGTGTTTGCACAGCTGCAATAGAAACTATTCCAGGACTGTGAACATTCACCACCATGTTCACAGTAATTGGGAAGACATCTTCAAAGACAAAAGGCAACATGTAAACATTTTAAATATAGTTATAGATAAGGTATAGTCAAAAGACAGATCTCTCCAAAGTACAGCAGAATAATATGCTAGGATACCAGTGAGGGGCACTCCTGGATCCTCTGGCCTTTGGTGAATGACCAGTTTGGGTAATTAAATTTATTTATTTATTACACAAAAATTTATACATCGCTTGATTGTAAAAAGCCTCAAAACTTTTCACAAAAAATATAGGAAGCTAAAATCAAGAAAATAATATAACACGACTTTAAATCGTACAAAAATTAATATACTAAAACAGATCCTAAACATCTGAGGTAGTCTTGCCTAACTAAGACAGTTTTTCTAGCTGAAGCCAGAAAGAGTACAGTTGTACCTCAAAAGTTGAATGCCATGTGAGTTGAACGTTTTGGCTCCCAAATGACTCCCAAAGTGAGTGTTCAGGTTTGCGAATGTTCTTTAGAACCTGAACATCCAACGTGGTTTCCACAGTTTCTGATTGACTGCAAGGGCTTCCTGCAGCCAATTGGAAGCCACGCCTTGGTTTTCAAATGTTTTAGAGGTGGAACGGATTCCATTTGACATCCGGGGTACGACTGTACTGGAAGTTGCCTGCTTGATCTCAATAAGCAGGGAGTTAATTCTGTGTCCAGGGCAGCTGTTTATCAGCTCCATCTGGTACGCAGATTGAGACCCTACCTGCCTGTGGACTGTCTCACCAGAGTGGTGCATGCTCTAGTTATTTCCGGCTTGGATTACTGCAAGGATCTCTACGTGGGGCTACCTTTGAAGGTGACTCGGAAACTGCAATTAATCCAGAATGTGGCAGCTAGATTGGTGACTAGGAGTGGCCGCCGAGACCATATAACACCGGTCCTGAGAGATCTGCACTGGGTCCCAGTACATTTTCGAGCACAATTCAAAGTGTTGGTGCTGACCTTTAAAGCCCTAAACGGCCTCAGTCCAGTATACCTGAAGGAGCGTCTCCACCCCCATCGTTCAGCCAGGACACTGAGGTCCAGCTCTGAGGGTCTTCTGGCAGTTCCCTCCCTGCAAGAGGGCGTTCTCGGTAGTGGTGCTCACCCTGCGGAACACCCTCCCATCATATGTCAAGAAAATAAACAACTATCTTACTTTTAAAAGACATCTGAAGGCAGCCCTGTTTAGGGAAGTTTTTAATGTTTAATGCTGTGTTGTGTTTTTAATATTCAGTTGGGATCCTCCCAGAGTGGCTGGGGAAACCCAGCCAGATGGGCGGGGTATAAATAATAAATTATTACTTTTGTTATTATAAAACTGTAGGTGTAGCCACACTAAACAATCGAGTTCCTACAAATGCAGTATGGATATTATGTGGCACCTGCAGTTTTGCCAATTATGCCAATCAAGAAGCAGAAGCAAAGTCACACTCCCCTTTGCTGCTCTCTGCAGAGGTCATCCCTCAGAGCAACCAAGGTTGACTCTGCTCCATGGACTAAGAAATAACTAAAGAGGGAGCTTCGACAGAAGAGAACATAATATGTAGTTATTTCTGACTACATGATAAACATTTTGATTTAGCCTTAGAAACAGATGGAAAAGCAGATCTTGTATTTGTCACCTTTAAATGCATCACGTAGCTTAAAAGGAAAAAACCATGTACTATAAATAATCAGAAACTGCTCTGCTAAAGACCACCTTGACAAGGCATAATTTAAACACAACAGTTTAATCTACCACATACATCTTAATAGCAGCTAATAAATATGTAGGGCGATACAAGCTTGGAAGGAAATTCTAATACTTGCTTGAATGTTTTCATCTGGCAGCCACAAGATCTTGGATCTTGAGAAATCTAATAAGTATCCCTAGGCTATCTATAGGTTTTCCATAGGGGGCTTGATGTACAGTCAGAGCAAATGCATCTGCTATCCTCTGTGTCTGAGGATACACAGACTTCAGAAGACGTTTACCAAACAATTTTTGCCTTTAAAATAATTTTGGGCTGGCTTACTAAATGCACCCATAGACTGAGAAAGCAGAAAAGCCACCCAAAGGAAAAGTAAAAGTAAATAAGTATCAAGAAACTGTTGGGATGGGGCAGGAGACTTTGAGAAGAATGGATTTATTTCAGGGCAAAAGCAGAGGTCAGAAGAAGGAACCGACATGCCCTCGCCTCCTGAAGGACTGCTGCTACAAATCACTCTTTTCAGGGAGAAGCAGCAGCCAGACTAACATTTTTATGTGGCCAACTCATATGAGATATAAAGTCCAGAAAGGAGAGCAATTTGAAAAGACCCAAACATTCCAGCATTAGCAGTGTTCAAAGTTAATACAGTCCACCGAAAAATGAAACTGTTCTTACCTGTCTATAATGCCACACAAATCTATCTGAAGGTCACTGAAATTTCCCATTGAGTTCTGTTGAACTGAAATTAAATCCACTGCTTTGTTATCAATGGAAATTAGTTTCATGCACCCAAGGAAACCACCAATTGGATTTTTACATTCTGAGCTGTTGGCATTAGAAGGACATCCTGGAAACATAACACATAAGAAAGAGTTAACTGGGGGGGGGCTACTCTAAAGCACACAAAAAGTATCTATTTCCTACAAAAGAGACACAAAACTTAAACTCCTGGGTTGGCTTGGTCCCACTCACTTGTGATCTCCAGGCAGTACAGTGGTACCTCGGGTTAAGTACTTAATTCATTCCAGAGGTCCATTCTTAACCTGAAACTGTTCTTAACCTGAAGCACCACTTTAGCTAATGAGGCCTCCTGCTGCTGCCGTGCCGCCGGAGCATGATTTCTGTTCTTATCCTGAAGCAAAGTTCTTAACCCGAGGTACTATTTCTGGGTTAGCGGAGTCTGTAACCTGAAGCGTATGTAACCTGAAGTGTATGTAACCCGAGGTACCACTGTATTCAGAGGCATAGTGGTAGAAATGGAAAATAATTCTCTGATAACTTTTGTACAACATCTAACCGCAGGCATTCATGTTTAGTTACGACCCACAAGCATAAGCTGAAAATATTGATCACAGTTTAAAAAGTTATAGAATGATGGCTCTCAAAATAAAAGCTCATACAAAAGGAGCTGGCAACAGCTCCACATCTCTCTGCAGTCCCATGACCCTAAAACTCCATGAGTGTCACTCTTGTGACATATCAGGAAATCGCATCACAGTCACAGTTCCACTTCTTCACTAGAGAGGCAGAGCCAAAGATTTACACAACATGTTTTAATGGTCTGCCTTTCAGCAGCAGAGTTACAAGTCTGAAACTTAACATTCATTCATAACAAATGTGCAGCCTAGATGTCAGGTCTCCCATTGGGGAACTGAACTTTAGAAGTCACCAGGCATAATTCGCTTTTTGGATATCACAGGGCGCAGTGGCCAGACAAGATTACTGTTGTAACTAGAGTAGGGACAAAAAGGTCTCAGCCAGAAACTATAAGACCAGCACCCCTAGTAACATGAGTAATGGGGCATCATGGACATGCTTCTTGTGGCAGGGTGATGCTCGGACCATATAGTGGCAAATGTTTTATGGCCCCTGAATGCATGTGGGATTTTGCCTGACAGCTTTACCAAGCTATCCACTATAACCCCCAGGTCTCATTCTTTGTTTTCCATTCACGGTCAATCAATTTAGGGTTTTGTGTGTTGTGTTGTGTTGTGTTGTGTTGTGTTGTTGTGTAACTTTGGTGCATTCTGCTTTTATTTCCACCCCAGCCTACAAAAGTAGTCTTCAGCTTTAAAAGGTTTTGATTGCATGCCAACACTACCAGGAATGCATCAGAATAGCACCACAGCATGCTTCTTACAAAATTCAGTTAACAACAACAACGAAAACCCTTTTGGTTTATTACATTGGCTCCAAAATGCTAGGGAATCACAGCTGTGAAGGGCCATACCCTTAACATTTTCATTACATAGAGAATATTGATATGGTGTGGTATCTTATCTTGTGGTTAGCTCCAGCTTCACCACTCTGTTGGAGACGAGTGGCTGTCAGTGGCAGAGTGGCAGACCTAAGTCCCAAATTTGTTTGTTACTGGAATAACTTCATGGAATCTATGCAACTACAGTGGACCCTCGGGTCATGTTACCTTCGGGAAACATAACTTTCGGGTTTCAAAAGCGCCAAACCCAGAAGTGTATACTTCCAGGTTTTGCAGCGCACACATGCACAGAAGCACTCTATCACACCACACACTTTTTGGGGGTATGTAAGGACCCCCGGAACGAATTAAGTTCATATCCAGAGGGTCTGCTGTAAAGCTATCATTCCATGTTGCAAGTGGCAATGTCTGGTGACTAATGTCATTCATGTCGAATGACAGTTAAGCCATGTTCACATGAGGAACCATAAAACCTTGCCCCCTCTTTCTCATTATAATTATATGATGCGACTCAGCTGTCTCACACTTAACAACAGGGCCACAACTGTGACTCTGCAATAAAATCTACAGTAGCCATTCATTGTTAATATAATTGTCATCACTGTCATCAGCATCCCGTATTCATCTATTATTTTTAGATACTCCGCAGATGTAATATCTGAGCACATCCAAGTATTAACAAAATATATTACAGAAATGAAACTTAATGCCGAAAAGATGCGAGGAAAAGGGAAACAAATGAACAATTAGATCATAGTGAGCAGCATATGAAAATTGGTAACTCTTCATTTTCTATGTAACACTGTGTTCCACAGTAAAAGCCCTTGGTGAAGTCATCAGTTTGAACTATAAATGTTAATAGGTTATTCGGGATGACAAATGATGCCTTTTACTTCTTTCCTTGATTTTTTTTTTTCCTTACAGGACATTGCCGCCTCAAGACTGATGTACTAAGACATTACTTTGATTTTAATCAAACAGTGTTGCCTCTTGGGTGATATTAGTCAAATGACTTGTTGTCTCATAATATTAGCAGGCAATAACTTAAGCCTGCATTAACGATGAAACCGGCCTTATAACTTTCAATGAAACCCTTTTCAAGCTGAAGCCTACTTTTGTAGGCTAGGTGAAATAAAAGCAGAATACCTAAGTTGTATAACACCAGGAAATATATATATCTATATGCAAATTGTGCATGACTAATTACAATTAAAATGAAGGGGGAATGTGGCATTCGTATGGAGCCCCCGGTCGTCTCACGGACTATTGACCCAAACACCACTAATCTGCTGCCACCAACCAGGTCCTTCCTGGTAAAATCACTTCAGTCTCAGTCAGCTTTTCAATTCATAAAGAAGAGTGTATTTTATTTCAGACTTAAAACAAAACTATTACAGCATTCCAAACAAGTGTTCCTCTTTACTTTCTTAGTCTTATGTTCCTCTCTCTATCTCTGCCACCACCCCACACTCACAGACCAACTGCCCTAACTGTCTCGCTATTACCAACTGCCTTTCCCAACCAGCCAACCCACTCAAACCAACCAACTAGCAAAACTCAACTCCCAACTCCCAAACCTCAACTGTCAACTTCCAAACCTCAACTGTCTTTTCAGAACCTCCCACTCTCGTTTCTACTTTCCCCTCACATTCTCACTGGCCAATCACATCACATCCATTTTTAACTCTTTCCTTGACGCATCCTAGGGCAAACGCCACAGGGAACAAAGAAGAATGAGACTTTGGGGTCACAGTGGACACTCGATGAAGATGTCGACCCATTATGCAGTAGCTGTGAAGAAGCTGCATTCCATTCTTAAGGTGTTTAGGAAAGGAACTGAAATGAAAACTACCAATGTAAGACACAATTCTTTGGTACTGCCACAGCCGGAATACTGCACATGGTTCTGGTTGTCTCAGCTCAAAAGGATATTGTGGAGTGGGAGACGTTGCACAAAATGGCAACTAAAATGATCAAGGGAACTCCCCTATGAGAAAATGTTACAGTACTGGGGGCTTGTTCACTTAGATATAAGGTAACCCCCTGCAGGTAAAGGTAAAAAGGTAAAGGACCCCTGGATGGTTAAGTCCAGTCAAAGGCGACTAAGGGGTTGTGGCACTCATCTCGCTTTCAGGTCAAGGGAGCTGGCGTTTGTCCACAGACAGCTTTCCAGGTCATGTGGCCAGCATGACAAACCGCTTCTGGCACAATGGGACACTGTGACGGAAACCAGAGTGCACGGAGACACCGTTTACCTTCCCGCCAGAGCGGTACCTATTTATCTCCTTGCACTGGCATGCTTTCGAACTGCTAGGTTGGCAGGAGCTGGGACAGAGCAACGGGAGTTCACCCCATCACAGGGATTCAAACTGCCGACCTTCTGATCGGCAAGCCCAAGAGGCTCAGTGGTTTAGACCACAGCGCCACCGGGTCCAACCCCCTGCAATACCAGAATCTCCATCTTCCTTCCATCTTTACTGATACAAGGTGAATTTCTCACAGATAGTGAAAACTACATGTGGCCAAGTTGGAATACAAGCCCAGTGTTCTTACTGACCCCAAACTCCTGTGTGCTTGATGGCATTCACACTGACTTGAAGCATATGGAGGCAGCTATGTCTTACTGGCCTCAGAGAGGATGGGACAACAATGACATGGTTGCAAGGCATACCTGACCAATTGAAGTACAGTGGTACCTCAGGTTAAGAATGTAATTCATTCTGGAGGTCCGTTCTTAACCTGAAACTGTTCTTAACCTGAGGTACCATTTTAGCTGCCACCACCGCATGATTTCTGTTCTCATCCTGAAGCAAAGTTCTTAACCTGAGGTACTATTTCTGGGTTAGTGGAGTCTGTAACCTGAAGTGTCTGTAACCTGAAGCGTCTGTACCCTGAGGTACAACTGTACTCAATTATATATCCTCTGATCTGGAACTAGGATGGTTCTTTGCTCTTTTCAACACCTTTGGAAACTAAATCCTCATTACGCAGGAAGGCCATTGGCTTGCAATAAGGGAACATTGCTTACTACATATTTCTGTTCAGCTTCACTTTCATTTCAAAATGGTCCATTTAGGAGGGAAGCAGAGTTTGATAATGCTTAGAATTTTAGCTTTTTAACTTTTAGTTGTTTTCCAGAGCAAAGATAACGATATAAAAAGATATCGCTCTAAGGTTCCTTCATATGCACCTGTCTCTAAAACAATACAATAACAAAAAATTTCCTAGGATTCTTTTGGTAAAGAATAAATCATTCACCGCCATTATTAACAGAACAGATGGTCTGATTTCAGACCAATGTGCTAAGTTCATATATATCAAAGTGAAAGAAACCATTTAATATGTATGATAGAATTTGATGAATTTGCTGTGTTTTCTCTCTCTTTTATCATTAATCTTCCCTTGCTGCTTACTTTTTAAAATACAAGGTCTGATGTGAAGGCACCTTCTTGTCTCCCACCTCGAGATGCATGACTATGCTGCCTGACCTCAAAACGATAGCGAATTTGAATACTAATTACATCTATGCAGGGAGGGAGACACACAAATCTCCACACCTTTTAAGTATTCTGTCTTCCAGATTTAAAGCAAACTAGCTACCACAAACTTGGGATTTTACAATACAAATCAACAGAACAACTTCTGGGGGAAATGGAACAACTGAGATAATACAGGGAAAACATTGTATCCCATAGTGCCTGGATTAAAGGGAAAGGGAAGGGAAGAGGGGGCACTATCAGCCATTATTTTAGAAAGTTGCAGGGTGCATGACTGGGCTACAAATCGGAAGTGATGAACTTCTGATTTCATGCATTCTTCCCTAACTTTTCCACAACAGTTTGAGTAGAGATTAGTGCTTGGATTACACTGTCCAAATTGTTGGCTTGATCCCAAAGCTTTCTGCCAATGAGATTGGGGTTATGGGTAAGTAATTCAGTTTCCAATGTGCCTGGCATAAATTTTCTGATAAGAGATTTATACTGATCTCCTCAGGTAAGATACCCAGTAGGACTAAGAAAGGACCACATGGTTCAATTTAGATTCACATTTGGCACTTTATACAACAGCTCTCCTTGGTCTGAGGTGATTCATGGGTTGCCTGAATTGATTCATCCATCTGTGTCTACTCCCCACCCCTCAATCCACTATTGGGGAATTAAAAATGGCTATAATTTTTTGACTTTTTGGCAGAAATGGATGGAATTTTCTGACATGGTAGTCCCTGCAGAGGGGCTAAAGCCTACCAAAGAATAGTTATAAGGGTTTCTGTGCAGGAAACTTTTTAAAATAATAATAATAATAATAATAATAAGAAGAAGAAGAAGAAGAAGAAGAAGAAGAAGAAGAAGAAGAAGAAGTAATTAATGTCTAACAGTTTTTTAAAAACATATTTTTGAAATTAAGCAGATAAAGCTGCATGCAGGACCTTGCCTTCCGAGGGCATGAATCCTGTCTAATATCAGAAGAATGATTGTACAAGTCTTCTGCAAGGAAAGCCATTGCATTTTTTGAGATCCAGTCAATTTCCCCCCTTTTTGATTAGGAAATTAAAAAATAAGTAAATGGCTATAACCTTGCTTTTGTCTTTTTGACAGGAGTGGATGAAATGGGCAGGTATGTTAGGCCTACCAGTGTGAATAAGGCCTGCCAAATTAGATGCAAATAAATTCAGAGAATTTTGCCCTGGGCATCTTAAAAATGTTCCCCCTCCAAATATATATACAAGGGTTAGGGTAGAATTTGATGAAATTCAGAGGCAAGGTGGCTCCTTCTGAGGGCATCAATCCCAACAAATGTCATAAGGATAGCTGGAATTAAAGTGCTGACATTTAGGTTGTGGGGTGGGTGAGCAAAATGATAACAAATCATGAAAACAATGTATTTTGCTGGGGACTGTTGCCCATCAAGCAGGAGTGGATGGCATAGAGGAGCAAGCAAGTCAGGAGGCCGGCATGGCACAAATGCAGAGGCAGGAGACCTTTCCCAGTAAGCAGCAGTGACTCAGCTTCTGGGAGGTCAGGTAAACATTACTGTCCCACTACGGCCATGTGCTACTGCCACTGAGACCACCTCACACATTGCTTCTCTTCTGGTGCCATCCCTAATCTATCCAGCATTGGTCAACCTAGCCCTGTACTCTCAAGCCACCTCATCAAGCGGCCCAAATACCTCTGCAGCTGAAGAACCCATGGATTAAATCACAGACCTAATGCATGCAAGCATGAATTAAAACCATCCCCATCCAAAAGAAAGAAAGACAAGAAAGAGACATCGGGCACAACCAAGGCCTCAGCATAGCATATATCCCTACCCTAAAATAAAAAGGTAAAGGTAAAGGGACCGCTCACCATTAGGTCCAGTCATGGCCGACTCTGGGGTTGCGGCACTCCTCTCGCTTTATTGGCCGAGGGAGCCGGCGTACAGCTTCCGGGTCATGTGGCCAGCATGACTAAGCCACTTCTGGTGAACCAGAGCAGCGCATGGAAACGCCGTTTACCTTCCCGCCGGAGTGGTACCTATTTATCTACTTGCACTCTGATGTGCTTTCGTACTGCTAGGTTGGCAGGAGCAGGGACTGAGCAACGGGAGCTCACCCCATCACAGGGATTCGAACCACCAACCTTCGGATCGGCAAGTCCTAGGCTCTGTGGTTTAACCCACAGTGCCACCCACGTCCCACTCTACCTTAAAATACTTTATGCTAAATTTATAAACTCATGTTCAGTATACAACCAACAAATTACAATGCTATTATGGACATTTCACAATACAACCCATTTCACAAGGCAACCCAAAAGTTACACCCAGAGGAAATACAGTGAGCTGTGCTTCATTCTCATTTCTTGTTTACAATGCCCAAAGTTGAACATGCACATCTCCTCTCATAGGAGATGTATGTGCAGCAGGTGTGAAGACAATACATGTATTTCCCAAGAACAGAGACTGCACACACATTTTCCAACAAAGAAGATGGATGGGCTCAGTTTTTGCTTTCTAAAAAGAAATGGAGTAACAGAGATGAACCTCATAGGCTTGCCTCACTCCATTCTGGTTTAGAACGTCTCAACTCCTAGAGATGCCAGTGATATTTTCATTCATTATACATGCACATTCTGCTTAGCACAGCATTGACAATATTGTAATATCTTAGGAAAAAGTACTATGGATATTTTTTGCCCAGTTGCTCATATGGTTTCCCAATAATGCTACTATCAAGTTCAATCCGGGCAATATACAAGCAAGACAATGGGATCAACCTTAATATGACAACAACAACTATTGGGCAGTAAAGCAGTTAATTTGTATTACGTAAAATATAGCAGAAATCTCCTTAAAATGCTTTAAGATTCCATCTCTATCTGAGTAATAGCCTGAAGATGCAATCACGATATCCACTAAAGTCAACAACAATTGATAGCTGTTTTCAATTATCCTGTGTAAACCCAGAATTTCAGAAAATACTAATGGCTTGCACGGGAAGTGAAGTTGAACTTGTGTTATTTTAAGGAATAACATGCATGTTGCTTGCCAATATTCTGTAACAAAACACCATTAATGCATTTGCAAAATTCATACCCAAGTCAGCAACCTTTGGCCAGAAACAACAGCAACAACAAAATGCATCTTACCTCCAAAGTAGTAAGTATCTCCTGAAAAAATCTGTATAGGTATTGATGCATGAGACGAAGATGTTGACTCATTATCTACTACTAAGCTTACACGGTTTCTTTTAGCTGACAAAGACACAGAATGCCACTGTCCATTATGTAATTCAGCACCTAGAAGAAAGAAAGCATTTGAAAAAAGATTGCGATCAGCAATGTGGATTGGTGTAACATCTCATGGGGGAATATTAATGCAGTATTCTCAATAATCAGAAGCAGATATTTGTAATTTTGAGTCTCATTTACAGTGTGCTTCTTCAGAAGTCCCACTGAAATATATTCAAGTGTGCATGTATCTGTCAAATGTTTTGACTAGCAGTGAACCAAGACAGCAAATTCTAATAGAATGGAAGCAAAGTGTGAAACTGTTCACCAGACACTGGAGCAAATTAATGCATCACATTCAATGCATTCACTCATAGAATACTGCAAAATGTATTCCATAAGTTTGCCATTGCCAATGGGAGTACTAGGCAACATATGAATAAATTCATCTGGATTGCCTTTGCTTGGTTTAGCTATGCTTGGTTTCAGCTACAAAGCATGATGAAGCATTGTATGTAATTCCGACCTCTTTGCCAGGATGTCAAAATTAATTGGTAGATCGTGCGAACTCACACAAAATTTCCATATTTCTGTTGGAAGACCATGTTGCTTCCACCATTGCAGTTGGCAAAGTCTGGTAAAACTCTAGAGCTTAATGAAAATTCTAACAGCACAGACTTTTGGCCTTCTTAAAACTTCAGAGCCATCATTTAGCTGGTTATATTTGTCTTAGTTTCTTGCTTTAAATCTCCATCTTTCCAAACATTTGATGGCCAACTCACAAAAGAGGTTGCATAGGGATCATTAGATAAAAACAACCCTTCTGCAACAGAAGGTCTTGGTTTATTGTAAGTTAATCATTCATGAATTAATATGTGCCATTTTCCTCTGTTTTTATGTGGACAAAGAAATCTTTATAAATCTCTGGTAATGAAGTCTCAGAGCTGTGCTCAAAGTAATATGCTCTGATTTAATTATCACATACTGTATGTGTGAAAGCCAGGTCATAAGTCTTTGCCTGTAGGGGGAACAAAACTGTCCAACCATCCATAATTTAATTACTCAATCTCTACTTGCAGACTTGATTTGCTCCAATGAATGTAGCTACAATAAACACTTCAAATGTACAAAGGGGGGAAAGTTCACTGTATGGTTTCATTAGATAACTTTTTGCTGAGGAAAGCAGGAGTCTTATTGAAAGATTTAACATGCTGCAGTTGCCTAAGCAAACATAAACTTACATTTGCAACCGCGCAGGGCTTTTGCCTTAGTCACATTAAAATTAACATAAAGTCTACTTTAATGTAGCACTTTGATTTTTTGTTGTTTGGATTTTCAAGTTGTTGAAGAATATTTTACAGATTTTGATTTGTGTTTGTAGTTCGGCAGTTTGTCAGAATAGCGTATCAGAAAGCCAGTTGGAAATGACAGCGCATTCCAGAAACCTGTTAAAGAGACGCTGAACTCAGATTGTGTCATTAACATGCATGTAATTGCACTGTGATTTAAACTGCTCTGGAGGAAGTCAGATACATCACAGTAAACTGCACATCAGTGACACTCTTAACGTGGAATTAACATTTTCAGATGGTGAGCTCAGGGAAGCCTGTTAGTCATAAATTGGCACACTCTCTGCATTATTTATTTGAATTGGTTAGCATACATTGAAGCTGATCCTGCTGCTACTAAAATCAATGTCAAAGCCTCCA
The DNA here is from genome assembly GCF_964188305.1 of Podarcis bocagei. Taxonomy (NCBI): domain Eukaryota; kingdom Metazoa; phylum Chordata; class Lepidosauria; order Squamata; family Lacertidae; genus Podarcis; species Podarcis bocagei. The sequence continues at coordinate 10,549,419 of NC_138136.1, forward strand.
TTCTAGGATGAACGCTCTGTGTAAATCATCAACATGATACTGGATTGCTGCTGGAAACCAGTCAATTATTTCAAATTTTACACTGCTGTTACCGTTCATTATGGAGAGCTGTAAGTAATTGTTGAGATGCAGATCCTGTTTTCTTTTGAAAGGGGGATTTCATCATGCTTTCTATAGAGCACAGATGCTTTAAATAAGAAGAGAAACTTAGATCCAGGCAAGAGCTTAATGACAGGCAGGGTGCATGCATTAGGGACTTCTGGTTTTGAGAAGAAATGCCTCATTGATATTTCTAAGACTGAACATCGTTTGTCAAATGTAAGATTGACCTTGCTGGGACCAGACTCTTGCTCAAGCTTCCAGATCTTTCCAGGCACATCTGATTGGTAACAGAATGCTATTGGAAGCAGAGTGCTAGACTACATGTTCCATGCCAGTGTTCCAAACATGAGATCAGTGAATGCACATAGGGCTAGGGCAGTGGGTTCCATCCTTCCCCTACACTTATTCATCAAAATGTTGGAGCCTCTACATTTGCAGTTATGAGAGTGGAGGGCTCTGTCCACACAATAAGAAACTATTGCTACTTATTGTTACCAAACACATTGTCAGAACTCTCTGTGTGTGCAGAGCATGTGTAGCGCTCCATTCAGGTGTTTATACATTTATATCCCCTTCTATGCCATCTCAGATTGGGCTACAATTTCACAAACAGCAGCAATAGGTGTAACAAAATGTATCAGCATAAAAACACAACCCGTCAACAGTCAAATAAATCAGTAGCCAAATCGTAATCCAACAGTACCACCAGCTTGTCCCAAATACCCATGTAAAAAGCTAGGTTTAAAAGGAAAGCACCATTATGGGGAAGGGGATAAGCCCGACAAGGACTCATTGAATGTGTGGTCTAGCTGGCTGGGTGCAAATTGGGTAGCTCAGCATTCTGCCTTCAGCAGCAGACCAGCAGAAGAGTCTACATTCCATCTAGTGCATTTTATATACTGCAGTAAGCACTGCAAGAGTGTAGACAGTACGCCACACTTTTCTTTGTCCAAATATCTTGGTAAGAATTCAAAGTAGTTGGATAATCAGAAGCTTTGACAATAAGTGTGTGTGAAGGAGTCACTTCAGATCTATGGACTACTTTGGTGAGGTTTGGTGAAGTGGTGTAACTGCTGCCACTTCACAACCTTGCTCCTCGTGCTAGCCAGGGCAGAAAGTGGGAGCACATTGTTCCAGATCCCAAACTGATCCTTCAGCTCCCAGGGATATGATGGCAGCAGGATCAGCAAAGGATCAAGAAAACCCTGTACTGGTGCAGGTCTGCCCACTCCCAACACCCCAAATGCCCCATTTTTTAGAGTTCTGTTTGAGTGGGTATGTTGTGTCTCTCCTTGGCAATGGGGCTCCCCACTGCTGGTGCAAGACTGGGCAAAGGGACACTTTCAACTCACTTTATCCTCCCCATCATGGTAGATTTGGGGTTTGGGTTGTTCTGCCCATCCACTCTGAAAGGGCTCCTCCACCTGCGGATTTCATCAACTTCTGCCAAAAGGAGGAGAGCTATAGCCATGTTTAGATTTCCCATTAGAATGGATGGGGAACCCATAGCTTTGTTTTACATAGGGCAGAACAGAACACAAATTCAAGATTGGAGCAGATAGCTCAGAGCACAGAAACGGATTGGATTCTTTTTAAAAAGCACATACGCAAGATGAATCTTGGGTCAGTGTAGCATTTATAGAACCCTCTGTGTGAGGGGGGAAAGAGAAAAAGGAAGGTGTGTAAACACACACACACACACACACAAAACAACCACCCCACAAACAATGAAGTCAGCTGTATTGGACCTCTGGAATGTGACACGTGTAATCACATCACAATTATTTTTCACCTGCTTTCTGTTACCTGCACTGATGTCACTCTGTGTCTTTCCTGGTTTATAGAGGCTCAGTTTAACCTTCCCATCACTCAGATACATGAGGAGGCCACCTGAAGTCTGATATAGTTTACTTGACAGTAAGAGCCCTTCGTTGTTCCAGGTCCGAAACTGAAAACTGATCGAAATTTCATCATGCCCCGATGTGCCAGGCAATGCAAGATAACTATTGGGGTTTAAAAAAGTGACTGGAATAATTGGGGGCTCCGAACAGGCAAAAGATATGTTGCCCTAGAAATAAATGAAAGAAACAAAATATTGGGTGAATGCATAGACAAACAAGTTTTCAATGCCTCTGTCTATCAATAATTAGATATGAAGTGATAAAATCTGAATCTAGCTGGTTGTTTCATTACAAGATACAGATGGAATAATGCAAAGCAACAACTCCAAACCTGGCAATGACAACCATTACAATTTCTCAGTCAATGGTTTTGCAGGCAAACCCAGGACAAATATAGGGCTGATTTGAAGAAGATGGAGGCTGTTGTGTAAGTGCTTTCAGGGTGAAATAGATAGTCTCTGAGCATATTATTAGAAGACTCTCGCAGGTTCTTTGCGTCAGCTGGTGGTTTCGTGTGGAAATTCCATATGTGGCAAGCACCAGATAAAACACAGGCCTGCCCTACGTTTTGCCTGTTGGTGATAGTGTGGAGTCCTAGGATTAACTAGGATGCTGTTGCTGTCTCCAGAAGTGGAAAGAGCTGCGGCTAAATGACTTGCATACCAGTTCACGGACTAAGGCCATATCTGCACTATACAATGAAAGCCCTACGGTATCGCTTTAAACTGCCATGGCATCAACCAAAGAACCCTGGAAACTGTAGCTAGTTAGGGGTTCTGAGTGTTGTTAGGAGACCCCTATTCTCCTCACCGAGCTACAATATTCATAGCAATTTAACCATCAGTACCTGTTCCCAGGGAATTCTGGGGATTATAGTTCTCTGAGTGGGCTAGGGATTTTCCTAACAACTCTCAGCCTCCTTAACAAACCAATTCCCAAGATTCTTTGGCTGAAGCCATGACTATTAAAGCAGCATTGTAGTGCTTTAAACAGATGGGGCCTGAGATAAGAGGTCCTTTGAACTGCAGACCTTTGGGCGGCAACCATGAAGGTGCTACCCTATTTGATTTTGTGTTCTGGGATATACTGTATTTTTCGCTCTATAAGACACACCAGACCACAAGACGCACCTAGTTTTTGGAGGAGGAAAACAAGAAAAAAAATATTCTGAATCTCAGAAGCCAGAACAGCAAGAGGGATTGCTGCGCAGTGAAATCAGCAATCCCTCTTGCTGTTCTGGCTTCTGGGATAGCTGTGCAGCCTGCATTCGCTCCATAAGACGCACATACATTTCCCCTTACTGTTTAGGAGGGGGAAAGTGAGTCTTATAGAGCAAAAAATATGGTATTTTCTGGTGGGAGAAAGTGAGTTAGCACCTTTCAAAATGTTAAAGACAAACACCAGCAAGAGGAGGCAATTTTCAGTACAGTGGTACCTCAGGTTAAGAACTTAATTCGCTCTGGAGGTCTGTTCTTAACCTGAAACTGTTCTTAACCTGAAGCACCACTTTAGCTAATGGGGCCTCCCGCTGCCTCCGTGCCGCCGCTGCGCAATTTCTGTTCTTATCCTGAAGCAAAGTTCTTAACCCGAGGTACTATTTCTGAGTTAGCGAAGACCTGAAGCATCTGTAACCTGAAGTGTCTGTAACCCGAGGTACCACCGTAGTTTCCACATAGACACAACAATTGAAGGAGCCCTAGAGTCTTGTTGATGTGAATAATAGACTGGCACAGCAGAAGGTATATTTTGCCTCTCTTGTACTTTGCAGGTAACAACAACATATAATAGTTCTCATGGGGATGGGGGGCGGGGCACATAGATCCACAGCTGCAGAAAGGGATTCTAAATAAATGAGGCACTATTATCAGAGGAAGTACTGAAAACAATACAACTTATTAAGACTGGGTTTTTAGCTGTTCATTGTAACCACAGCCAACATGATTCAGACACAATCCAATCCAAATGTTCCAGGTAACTCCTTAATCCTCATTTCCAGCTGTAATCAAGCTGCAACTCCTTGTCCTCTTTTCTATGCCAAACATATTCCTCTGCTTTCCTTTGGACCACATCAACAAGGCCAAGAAACAGATCTTGTCATCTGAGCAGCCCAGGACCTTCATATAAACTGCCCAGGCTTTCGCCCCAGGGAGGTCTCTTCAGTGCTGCTAACACAGTGGTTTGACTTCACCCCTGGAGAAACATTCCATTGTCTCTCAAGACTGATGGATGTCAACAACAACAAGGTCAACACAAAACAAGACACACCATTCACACCATTAGTGATTACATTAATCTTGTCTCCATCCCATATTTATGTTACTTTGGAATGATGGAAGAACTGGGTCAGTTTCCACCATTTGTTCCATGCCCTCCTCTCCTTGCAGTTCCTGCATACAGAGAGTCAATAATGCTAGCTTCTCCATCGTGATTTACAGCTTAATCCATAACCCAATTAAAAGAGGGTACTTAAATGTAAGCCACTTTCATGCAAATGGAGGTAATGGAGCACAGTTGTCTTGGCTTGGAACCCAATATATGTTCAGAAAGTTCATGGCAGGAAAGTTTCCTGAGCCTTCCTTTCTGTAGCCCTACGCCAAAGCCTATCTGGGGTGTTGGGACTCATGTCCACAATGGGAGATGAAGTATAGAGGGCTTCTGAGGGAGTGCAATCAGCTGAAGTCATATCTTCTTCCTAAAATCATTTAACTTAAAGAAGTTCACAGAAATGACATTTCTCACCTCCTCCTTCTCCCAGCAACCCAAGAAACCCTATCCCATCCTACGTTGTTCAGAAGGGCCTTCTGATCTGCAGGATGCTTGAAATGCAGTCAAACCAACAATTCATGTCTTGCTAGAAAGGCAAATGACAGGAGATGAAGTTCACAGAGTTTTCTTGTAAACTTCCTAGAGAGAACTCTGTGAGAGACACCCCCACTGTGCCCTGACAGGGGGAGCACATAGCTATATATTCTCCTATCTGCCTGGGCACACCATATTCATATATTTCCATCTCTTTCCACTCTATCAGCAATGTGACAACATCTACAGACTCTGACCTCCAAGCTCAAACTACATTTTAAGCTAGACCTAAGCAAGTCTTTGAAACTGAATTACCATTTTAAGCCTGCCTGAACAAAGCTGCTGTATCTGTTACTCTTCAACAAGTATTCTGAGTGAGTAAATGCTTTTTTTTACCTTTTACAATACTATTTTGTTTGTGCCTTGAAGCATCCTGGATTACGTAAACTAAAATGCTGAAACTAGCTAATCTAAGCTTCCCTTTTAAGATGCAAAGGGATAGCAGTCTGCTGAACTCTCAAATATGCGGAAGGAAGGATAATATCTAAGAAATGTATCCTCTCCTAACATCTGTTCACATCGCAACATGATGCAGAGAAAAACTTGAGGGAGTGCAAGTGGCTGAATGGTGAAGGATGCAATAGGAAACTTTCCTGCTATGAACTTTCTTAAATTAAATCATCTTAGGGCTTGCACCCTTACATAAAGCGAGATTTGTGGTCTGCAGCCTTAGACTGCGATTGGAACATTGTTATACAAGTCAAGGTGCTCCCCAGCCCAACTTTTCTTACCATAATGTTGATTTGAGGTTTATGTCTCTTGGCCAAATCAATAATGTTCACACCATTGTAATAAAGATTTTCAAAACACCCATGAAAGTTTTTCCATGGTAACAGCCCTGATTTTCCAGGTACTGGAATCCCTCCAAAGCTGAGCTTAGAAAGAGAAGAAAAATCAATAATCGTATTAAGCAATTTTCTGACAATCTGCTTGCAACGTTTATGATAAAAAATGTTAACAATGGCACAGCAGTAGCTCCATATTGGTCAATTGAGAATCAATCTTTTTTTTCATTATTATTTCTTTTCAATTGTCAAATGCATTAACTTAAAATATAGGTTAAGAAACACAGCTCAGAAATAACACAAAAAGTAAGAGGCCAAAGAAATAGCTTTTAAATAAATGTGCTTTTATTTTCTGACAATGCTAGTTTTATTCAATCATTTCAATAAAAAAGTGCCTTTCTTTGGAAGTTAACGTTTATATAACAGTACAGTGCAATCTGACAAATCTTTACTTAGATGTTAAGTCCCACTATGTTCAGTGGGGTTACTCTTAAGTAAGGATGCACTATTCATACGTAATTCCGTTTATATAAATGTCTTCTCAATCTTCCTTTATTTTTCCACATTACTTAATACTTTTTAAAATGATAAAAATATATTTATATTATCATATATAATTATACTTATTTAACTTACAGTATCAGTCTTTCATGTGACCATGGCAACTACTTACCTGAAATCTATCTGAAATGTTCAAATTAATAATACAGCATAAGCACACATTTAAACAAATATATTTACTGTTATTTCTTATGTTAGCTACACATTGAAAGCCTGTTCACTATGCTGCATGCGCTAGGTTTCGCACACTGAGCTCTTGAAGTAATGGACTATCTCATATAATTTAACTATAAGGGAATAGTTTTGAGTGTGGCAAGGAAGCTGTCCAGTGCTAACAGGTTGTGGGGGGGGTGGGCAAATGCCACTTAAGCGCCAAAGCTCCCATACTCCCATAAATTTGTTTGATAGGATCCAGGATAAGAGCAGCAATGCCCCAGTGCAAGGGGAAACTGACTCTCTTTCACAAGGACCCAAACTCACCTTGGTTTCGGCCAGAGATAGGGAAGCTGTGGACTCCCAGATCTTGGATTCCAATTGCCGCCATTCCCAGCCAATATGGGCAATTGTCAGGGATGACTAAAGGCCCACAGGTTCCCAGGTTCCTGTAGAATCAGCACTTGGGTGATCTACAGTGCTTCTTTAAACTGTTGATTCATTGAGCAGCACCATACCTCTTGCCTCTTCCTTGCCCAGTCCCCTTATGTGACCCCCCCTCCCCAGCCTGCTGTAATGAGCAGCATTGCTGGTTTACCAGCAGGTGGGGAAAGGGATGACTGGCAAATGAAACTACCGAAGCCTCTGATTTCTCTGAAGTGTACACTGCACGGATGTACAAGATGCGATCTATTATCCCCACCTAAACCTGCCTTTTATGAACTGTTGTATCTTACGGTTACCAGATTTTTTTCAATGAATTCGGGGACACTTTTATTTATTTTTTTGAAGCTGAGTAGCAACAGGGAGTCAGTAGTGGGGATGGTGAGGCAAAATACCCTGGGCCCAAACACACAGGCATATTGTATAAAGGTGCAAAGCCCTTCTTTCACACCCTGTGAAACATAAATGTGCAGGTTTTTTTTAAAAAAAACTGGGCAATGGCATGCTGCCTGCCCGTGACTCCCAAGCCTTCCCCAATCTCCTTCCCCCTTTGTTTTGACAGATCGGGGAGGCTCGGGAGTCACGGGTGGGTGGCTGTTGCCCAGGAGGGGCCAGCCTGGTAGTGCAGTTGGCTCTGGCTGGCTTCAGGAGCTGCTTGCTGCCGTGGCACAGGAAAAATGGTGGGTGCCACGGCAGAGAGCAGCTCCTGAAGCCAGCCAGAGCCAACTACACTAACAGGCTGGCTCTGGGCTGCTGAAGCTGCCGCTGCCACATTTCCCGGGGACAGATTTCCAAATCTGGGGACATTCCGGGGACGGAATTTGTGCAGGGACAGATTTGCAAATCTGGGGACTGTCCCCGGGAACCGGGGACGTCTGGTAACCCTATTGTATCTGCTCTCTGTTCATATCCCCAGTGGCGGAGCAAGCTGATAAGGCGCCTGGGGCAGCGCACAAGCCCTGCACCCAGGGATGGGGCCAGCCACCCGTGGGGGCAGGGCCGGCCAGGGCAGGACACACTGTGGGGCCTCCGAGAAGTCTGCCTGCCTCCTCCCAATCAGCTGCCCTACAGCTGAGGGGAAGGTGGCAGGCGGACCGTTTGGGGCAGCGTGGAGCCTGCAGGTGCTCAAGCCACCGCATCACTCCCAGGAGAGACGTGTGGCTCGGGCATGCTGCAGACCCCGTGGTGAGTGCCACCTGACATTTTGTCACCCCTCTCAGTGGTGACACCCAGGGTGAACTGCCCCTACTGCACCCCCTTCCTCTGCTCCTTCGCATCCCCTGTCCTGCATGGCGCAACTGTACCACCTAAGTGCCAGGAAGTCCCCTAGTAGAGTGTAAACAGTACAATTACAAAATTAACATTTGGGCATTTACATCAAAGCAGAATAGTCAAGGGTTGGCACACATGTAAGCAAAGCATTAGCGAAAGTCTTTAATTCCAAGCTTCGACAAGAGTCTGAATGCTGAAACACTTCCCTAAGCAGCTCACCATCTCCTTCTGTTTCATAATTGCATTTACATAACAAAATAATAAGTCTAATAAATGAAAGATAGTTTTCACACCTCATAATCAAGGTCCAAATAATTGAATTCTCCCTTTGCATGAAAATGGTGAGTGTGTTTATCAACTGTAAAGTTCACTTGATTATTGAAATGTTCAATGAGGACTGAATGCCAATGCTGATCATCCAATAGGCTACCCAGAGTGATATTAACCTGGGCATCAGCAGAATATATTTTAGCATCACCTTCAAGAGGAGAAAAACAAACTGTTAGGTCTGTTGGAAGAAACAATGAAATCAGTGAACTTATATATATAGTTAGTTAGTTAGTTAGTTAGTTAGTTTAAAATAAGTAGATTACTATGTAGGTGTGCAGTATGAATTTGCACTTGATACCTATGTTGATGAGCAAGGAAAGCTTTCCGTTAACTAATGCCAAGGTGATGTGATCTCCATTCTGTCCTTCTCTGTGTAACAGAATCCCATCTCTTTGTATCGTTTTGAACTGCAGAGAAATTATGTCTTTCAGTGCTGTGGTGGATTTGGGGTTAAATCTGTAGAGTAGGAAACTCTTCCCATCAAAATCTGCCACATCAGACCCTAAGAATAACACAAACAAAACAGTCAAAAAAATAATACATATATCGAAAATGTACAATCTACTCTTTGAGTGGGAATTGAAAAATGAAGTAATAAAAGAAACAACAATAAAGTGGTCACAAGATCTGGGCAAGACAATACATTTAGATAGGTGGGAAAAATTATGGAGTGTTGACATAAATTTCACAGCTTGTTATTTGATAAGAGAAAATATAATGAAAATGTTGGTCCCTTGCCCCCAGTAAAATTGGCAAAGAGCTATACAAAAATATTCAAGCCTTTGTTGGAGATGTAAAGCAGAGGTGGGAACAATGCAGCATAAGTGGTGGGGGTGTAAGGTGATTAAACAAGTTTGGACCAAGATACATGAAGAGTTCAAAAGAATATTTAAAAGCACAATTCTCAAAAAGCATACCTGTTAGGCTTAATAACCAACAATATTCCCAAAGATAAAAAGAATATATTCCTCTATGTGACAGCAGCGGCTAGATTATTAGTGGCAAACAAATGGAAAACAGGAAAAATACCAGAATTACCAGAATGGAGAATTAAGATCTGTGAGTTTATGGAGATGGCAAAATTAACGGCATCAATTAGGGGCTGCCCCAAGCAAAAAATTAAAAGAGAGTGTGTGTGTGTGAAGATATATATGAAAAAATATGGATATAGAAATTAAGTTTAACATAAACGTAAAAGGAAAGACTCACAAGGATACAAGATGATATTATAAAGGATATGACTATTAAGTATAAATAACTGCTAACACAACAAGAAACCATAATACAAATGCCAATAAGATCTCACATGGGTGAGGGGAAGTTTGGTGGGGGGGGGAGGGAAGTAGAGGGCAGTATTTGGGAAATTATTGAGAATGTGATATGAAAGTAAATTGATTGTGTTTGTAATTTGAATTATTTTGAATGATTGTGGTTGTAAGTTTTTTTCTAGTTTTTACCTCTTTTTTCTGTCAGAAAAACTTTAATTTTTTAGAAAAATAAAAATAAAAAAGAGAATAACACAAATAAAGGATCTCTTATGATGGGTTGCCAAGAAGAGAAACTGTCCCCCCACCACTTGTGTGATAATCATTTAGCAAGTATTAGAAATCCCAAGCTATTCTATAAGCATCATATACAAGCTAGAGTTCTGTTCCTGTATCTTGCAGCAGCATGGTTCTTTGTAGAACAGAGGAGAAATGTGAAGGAACAAAGCTCTGGGATATCCTCCCCCCCCCCCAGCTAGAGCAATAACATCAACTGGTGAAGCACCACCTGACAGACCTTCTTACAGCAGAATGATGTGATAATGAGATGCCCAAGTGTTTATGTTGTTTGTGACAGATTAGAACAGAGGAAGTCAGAGGATGGGGGGAAATCAAGCAGAGGAACCTACGGAGCTACCTAATGCCAAGTCAGATCATTGATTCATCTCGTCTAGCAGGTCCAACACTATCTGGCAGTGGCTCTGAGCCATTTCAGGTAGGAATCCTTCCCAACTCTACTGGAGACATGAGGGGTGCAATCTAGGACATTTTGCATGCAGGACCTGTGCTGTACCAATGAGGTACAGTGGTACCTCGGGTTAAGAACTTAATTCATTCTGGAGGTCCATTCTTAACCTGAAACTGTTCTTAACCTGAGGTACCACTTTAGCTAATGGGGCCTCCCGCTGCCTCCACACAATTTCTGTTCTCATCCTAAAGCAAAGTTCTTAACCCGAGGTACTATTTCGGGTTAGTGGAGTCTGTAATCTGAAGCACCTGTAACCCAAGGTACCACTGTATACAGGGGTCAGCAAACTTTTTCAGCAGGGGGCCGGTCCACTGTCCCTCAGACCTTGTGGGGGGCCGAACTATATTTTGAAGGGGAAAAAATGAATGAATTCCTATGTCTCACAGATAACCCAGAGATGCATTTTAAATAAAAGCACACATTCTACTAATGTAAAAACACACTGATTCCCTGACCATCCGCGGGCCAGATTTGGAAGGCGATTGGGTTGGATCCGGCCCCCAGACCTTAGTTTGCCTACCCATGCCCTATACTTTCAATTTCTTCAATGGGGTTCATATTTCACAGTAGCAGTTTAAATTGGTGACACCTCTTTCTAGGAGAGTCTTTGCATCCAATCAAAGTGAAGACGTGCAGTCAGAAACCAGTATTTCAGAAGGTATCACTATACAGCTGGGAAGAACAAAGGGGGTGGGAGAAGGTAAGAAATTTCAGTGGTTGAGAGCGAGGGGGAGAGGGGAGAAGTAATTCAATTAAAAAACCTCAAAGGCCTGCTCTGCTCTCATCATGCCATTCTGCACTCATTTCGGAGGGAAGAAAGGATATAAATTTAATTAACAAATAAAGTCATTAACCGGGGGGGGGGACCCCCACTGTATTTTAAGAGCACTTGTGGCTCTGTCACACCAAGGCAAAGCAATTACCTATTCCACATATATGAAATACTCTTATTGACAGAAGAGGTAGCAATGATTTCACCATTTAAAAAGGTACTTCATTTCTCATGACACATTATCTAGTCCCTTTCAAGGTCATATATATATCCACTTGGCTGGAAAGAACAGCTTTTTGACTAGTAATATAACACAGTATCTGTCACAATCTGTTACAGCCTGACTTAGAACTACAGAAAGGAACAGATAACACTCAAGTAAAGCTCATAGTGTATTCACGCTGCATAAGTAAAGAAGACAAAGGAGGTAATAGTTCTTGAGAGATACACTTATGAAATAAATGAAGATGTAGCAGACGGCCAATAATATATGAAATCATTTTCCAATTCATTGAGTGTCCTCTTCTAAGTCAATGGAAATCTGCTATCTAACTTTGCTTAATTTGACAAAGAAAAGAAAAAACACTCTATATTTTGGAAGCGAGCCTCTAAGAAGTTCTCCTGTGCAGGCCCCACTGAAATGGACCTGTGATCTCTGTGGGATTGTGCCTAAGCTTCTTGAAAAGTTATCCATTTTGAGTGACTCATAATATTTTTAAAAAGCCATTAATATTCAGCAGAATCGCACCAATTATAAGCAGAAGGGCCTTGTTTTGAACTTAAGCTGTCAGTTGGTTTAATTCTCAGTTCTGTCACATAAGATAAGTAAGTTTTACTTTGGTAAGGACAGTTCAAGGGAGAACACTAGGACTCTACATCAATCACGTTTTTTTTAATCAGTACATTTCCACTATGAAAATTAGACCACTAAAACGGGGGCATCGAGCGAGTAACAAATTACACGTTCAATCGATTTTAAATGTGTTGCCACCTATCCTTTGACAGAAGGCAGCAGATAAATAAAAAGCAATCAATGAATTCATTAGTACTGATAGTTATTCGTAATCCCTACACCAGCATCCCCCAAATTTGGTTACCTTCAGAGGTTAGTGATGTGGTATCTGGAGGTTCCCAGGTAGGACAATTCCCTCCTATCATATCATTATCATTATTAATAATTATTTTCTTTACCTCAAACTCACACAAAATATATACCTATATGATGAACAAAGTCTCAATTGAAATTGAAATAACTTAACAATGAAATCAAAGCAAAATACATAAAAGAAACAGAATGGGTTCATACTATTTCTCTACTATCCATGTTGCACAATCTGTCATCTTCTACGTTAATTTATTCAAATACACTTTTGAATATCTTCCTTACTGGGTTTTCTCTTTTCTGATCCTCAAATGATAAAAAAAATAAAATATGCATTTATTTACAGAAATAAACCATGAAAAATATTTCAAAAAGCAAAATAAGCAATGATTTCCAAGATTCTGATAATCAAGGATTGATGTTTGCCTTACATGCCCTCCTTCAATTCTAGTATGCTAGATAACTCTTAACTACAAATAAAACAACCCTTAAAACCTAAATTGCCCAGAGCAGTCTCTGGAGATCTATGAAGGCATTGTACAAGTCTGCATGGAAAGATATTAAGTTCTGCTGTTTGTGTACTGACCAAACCAACCAACAGGAGGTGTGGGTGGAGCACAGCAGAGCTCTTTACAAAAATCAGCGCAAGAGTCTTTGGTAGGGTGGATGCAGGTTGATGCTCCTACAACTATTTCTTTATTATTTTATTTCGGCAATTTGTATGTTTTCTTTTAGGATCATTGTTCTTCCCAAAGTGATTCACAATTGAACAACAGAAAACAAAATTAGCTATATGTACTGGACATAGAAACGTGCCCCAAACCATTTCCCATCAAATAATTAAGAAGAGAAATGACATTAGAGGAGATAATTTTTGGTGACATTGGTTTGGGTGTGGTACAGAGCTTTGAATGTACAGTGGTACCTTGGGTTAAGAACTTAATTCGTTCTGGAGGTCCGTTCTTAACCTGAAACTGTTCTTAACCTGAGGTACCACTTTAGCCAATGGGGCCTCCCGCTGCTGCCATGCCACCGCTGCATGATTTCTGTTCTCATCCTGACGCAAAGTTCTTAAACCAAGGTGCTATTTCTGGGTTAGCGGAGTCTGTAACCTGAAGCGTCTGTAACCTGAAGCGTCTGTAACCCGAGGTACCACTGTACTTGCTTTCTGAGGAGGCTGAGGGGTGTTTGTCAGTGCCTTTCCTTTTCTTCTGCAAACCATCTCACCGGTACAGTGGTACCTCTGGTTATGTACTTAATTCGTTCTGGAGTTCCGTTTTTAACCTGAAACTGTTCTTAACCTGAAGCACCACTTTAGCTAATGGGGCCTCCTGTTGCTGCCGCGCTGCCAGAACACGATTTCTGTTCTCATCCTGAAGCAAAGTTCTTAACCCGAGGTACTATTTCTGGGTTAGTGGTGTCTGCAACCTGAAGCGTATGTAACCTGAAGCGTATGTAACCCGAGGTACCACTGTATTCTGTGCTCTGCAGCCTTCCCCAGTGCCCACACTTCAATTAAAACCCAGGGGAAGACATGATAATGTAACACTACCTATGGGCCTCCCCCCAAAATATATATATATATATATCAGGAAATACAAGCAGCCAAGGAGGCTGGAGGCACTGGGGAAAAGTTTATTGGCAAGCAAGCAGATCACCCTCAACCACCTTGCAATACCAAAGCAAGCTCAAAACCCGAGAGCCTCTGGAAGTCTAAAGAAATTCTCAAATGCCCTGAGAAGGAGGCAGAAAACAAATGGAAGTCTCCTTCACAGGGGAAGAAAACATTGGCGACATCAACAGATTTTGGCACAGCACTAGTTTCCTTTCACACAAAGCTCATCTCATGGGAGACCCTCCCTGCTAGAGGAATAGCGGACTACTCTGCTTCCGGAATGTTTGCATTGGATCTGAAGCATACTTGGAACAGAATGCCTCTCCTCCTCCCAGAGGGGAGGTGGTGCGAGCAGGAGCCGTTCCTGCATCAGCAGGGGGTCGTATTCAGTCCCCTCTGTCATTTTCCCAGCTGCCGCGACATGCCCGTCAGGCCAGCCAATAGGGTTGGCTCGGGAGCGGGCTCTAGCTGAATTCAAGTGCCCGCAGCATCCCCGCACCTCATTCTGTTTCCTGGAGTCGTTAAATCACCTGCCCGTCCTCCCTGTAGGTCATATTTATGCTCTTGACATTGCTATGGACTTTGGTTGGTTGCCCTGGTTGACCAGGGGGGCTGGTAGGAATTTTGTATCCATTTGGCAAATTGGCACCAGCCTCTTGGTGTCTCGCCTACCTCATAGCAAATCGTCACAACTTTTCCGGTATTGGCGGTTAGGCATTGGAATATGTGTTGTGTGTTGGTGGGTGGGGTGTGGCCATCACCTACCCCTCCCCTTTTAGGTATTCCATTAAAGGAATCTGGCGGTTGTGGATCCTCTCCGATGCCCTGCTGGTGGCTAGGGCCATAGCACGACCCCTGGTGACATCAGGGGAAGCTTCCAGTTGTATTTGCATCAACAAGCTCCTCCCACTGGTTGTTAACCTTCAAATGCCCCCCCTCCCGCTGCACGGGGTGGGGTCATATATAGGTTGTTTGATCCAATGCCTAAGCCAATACCACTCACATGCTGTAACCAATAAAGTTGTGGCCTTCTTTAGCCCATTAACCTAAAATACATGTGTCCTTGTGTCTTATTTACCCCTATGCAGGTTGCGGGTCCTCGATTCACAATTGCTCTTGGCCTGAATGGCTGAAGCCTGCCACAAACTCTTGCGAAAAAGGAAGCTGTTGCGAAAGTGCTTGCTCAGAACTTTTTAGCAGTGCCTGACATCAAGCTTCGCCTCCCGTTCCTTACCCTGCCTTTCTTGCTATGCTTGCCCTGTGCCCTTGTCAACGCAGTCCTTGATCCCGCTGCCTGATCTGAATTCCCTACTGATACCGTGTCTCGTAGATTTCCTAAAAATAACATCCATGACTCTAATCAGGCAAATGTTTCTCATGCCCCAATGAGTTCCTGACAGCCTGAAAGTCTCCCCTAGTTTGAGAAAAGTGACATTTCACTTCATAGCACAGCTGTGGAAGACATCACAACTGCACGCCGTACTAGATTGCTTGAACCGCTTTGCCGAAGAAAGGGCGATATGCTCCTGCTTGCGGGTTCTCCCCTCTCACAAAAGCAACAGCACCCCATATATGAGCAGGTTTTTAACACATTCCCTTCTTTATTCCTCCTACACATTTCCAGTTGCTGGGGTATAACAATGATAATTAATAATTTTATTTTTTGTACCCCGCCCAGCTGACCGGGTTGTATTTGTAAAACTTATTTCAGAACAACTTTCTATTCCTTTTGCCTTGCCAAATCAAAATTCTGGTTTTGCATGAAATCAGGGTGGGATTGGAGAGCAAAAGCAAAGGGAAAATAGCAGGGGGTGTGTGGCTTCAGAACTGGGTGGAAGCTGAAAAGGGTACGGAGCAATTGCAATGTATGGATAATGCAAGAGATTACCAACAGGGGTGGTAATCTCCTGCATTATGGTTTGTGAGCAAGGCTGGGTGGGGTTGCAGAAAAGGAGGTGGGAGGAGGTAAAGGAATGGAATCATAGAATCATAGTTGGAAGGGACCCCAAGGGTCATCTATTCCAACCCCCTGTAATGTGGGAATCTCAACTAAAGCATCCATGACAGATGGCCATCCATCTGGAAGTGAAAGTAAGAGTGGGTGCAAAGCAGATACAGTGGTGCCTCGCAAGACGAAAATAATCCGTTCCGCGATTCTCTTCGTCTAGCGGTTTTTTCGTCTTGTGAAGCAACCCTATTAGCGGATTAGCACTATTAGCGGTTTAGCGGCTATTAAAGGCTTAGCGGCTTAGCGGCTAAAAGGCTATTAGCGGCTTAGCGGCTTAGAAAAAGGGGGGGAAGTGAAAAAAATCGCAAGACTCGCAAGACGTTTTCGTCTTGCGAAGCAAGCCTATAGGGGAATTTGTCTTGCGAAGCGCATTGAAAAACGGAAAACCCTTTCGTCTAGCGGGTTTTTCGTCTTGCGAGGCATTCGTCTTGCGGGGCACCACTGTACAGAACAAAAGAGAGAAGTGGCTTCAGAATGGGGTTGGGACCAGAGCGGTCTTTTCTATTGGGCTGTGGTGCATTGCGCCAGGGCGCCGGTCTCTCAGGGGCGCCCCAGCGAGTGGGGGAGCTGTGTGGCTTTGCTGGCGGCCTCCCCTTTCCCTCCCCTTTCCCAGCTGTGCCTCATCAACCATATGGCTGGCGGGCATGCAGCTTGCCTCCCAGGCCTCCGCAAGAGTAGAGCGATCCCAGCAGAGGCTTGGGAAAAGGTCGACAACTCTGGGAAATGGGGGTGTGGGGTGTGCCAGAGGGATCTTTGTACCACGGCGCCGGATATGCTTAAGACAGCCCTGGTTGGGATGGTGAAAAACAATTTTAGTAGTTGCATGAGGTGTGTCAGGATGCTATCAGCAGCGCCCGGCTAGTTGCCCAGGAAAGTAGAAAGACAAGGAAAAGTTTATTACAGTCCTTTTTTTATTTCAGTCTTTACAGAGAGAGGCTAGAGAACCCAGCCTCTTGGATGACGGCGTTGTCCCAAGTGAATCTCCACCCCCCCCGTCTCTCCCACTTCCTCATTCATCACTTCTACGGGCGCTGCTACGTGCCCTCTGTCTTTGAGGTCTTTGCTCTCCCACTTTTAAGGCTCGCTGGATTCTGGGAGATGGTGGGTTGCCCTGTGCCCTCTTTTTCCAGGACACATCCTCTTTTTCAGGGGTAAAATTTCTTTCGGGGTGGATTTTTTAAATTTGCCAAAATGTCTCTGGCTATACTTTCTGGATGAGACATAGACGTAACTGGTGGTTGAAGACTTGCTTTCCTCTTCTCTTCTCCTGCCCCCCACCCCCGGCAATATATCACACTTTCTATAGCAGACGTATAGTAGGGATATTTAAAATCAGAGTTGTCATCGTGTCCTCTTTTGTGCCCTTCAAAATATGGCAACCCCACAGAGCTAACTTGGGAACTATGCATTTGTATTCTGTTTCACTTAAATTAAGATTATTGATATATACTTCAATTCATTATATGGTGCAATTGACCTCAATGTGCAAATATCAAGATAAAAATGGGCGGGGGGGGGTTATGCTGTTAGGATACAGAACTCTCATACAAATATTTTTATTTCCATTAAAGGCCAATTAGCAGGATTCCCCCCCATTTAGAATGCACCTGTAGATTTCAGTTATGTGATTCATCTCAAAGAAAAGGCATCACTTACTGTAAGCACAGCCATAGACCTCGATCCTCATTCCAATCCTGCCATTGCGGTTCCAATCCAAAGGGACAAACCGCAGAAATCTTGCTTTGATGGAGTGTTGGAGATTATAAGTTACCACAGTGTCTGCATTGGTGTTTCCTGAAAAAGCCTGAAAAGGACAATTTAAAAGTCAGCATTTGCTGTATGGCTTTATTTCTTAAACCTTGACATGGAAACATTTTCCCCTTGTACGCTCTGAGAACCTGTGCCAAAAGCTCAGTGAGGTGTAACTGTTCTCCTGTAAGATGTCTCATTGCATAGATAATACCCCAGACTTAGATCTGGTTCAGATGATCACATTAAACAGAGTTCATGAGATTGAGAACACACCACAGTGAACATTCTTGGGTTTCTACCCTCTCCCGCTCCACCTTTCAATATGTGTTCAATGGAAGAGGGGGAAAGCTTCTACTTTCACTGTTAAGGGCAAAACATAACTGTCATCCAATGTTGAAACTCCGGAAACTGTGGGTTTCTTCTAACCAAAGTTAGATGACAAACCAGAATCAGAAACCGTAGCTGAATCCCACTGGGTTTAAACTATCTTTGATTAGAGCAAACCTTCTCACTCAGATGTAACAGAATTGTGATTTGTTCTTAAAGTGAATTTTCATTTACGCATGAATGAGAAGGAGTGGGTGAAAGGAAGATGTGAGCCTTAGGTCATGCTATGGTTTACTTGATCACCTAAGATGAAAAATAGAATATGGTTTTTTCCCCTCTGAAACATGAAAGAAACATTCTTATTCTGCGAATCTTTTCTTTTTAAGAATGCGTTGATGTCAATGGGAGTAGGACCACGTCCACTCTCATTTTACAGTTTCTTTACTATGTGGCAGTAAAGGAATGAAGCTATTTTGTGTTTTATTTTTGGATTGTAATGTGATTGCTTTTTGTATTAGTTGATTTTCTGTCTGGAAGTGTCAACTTTTCAGCCTAGTTCATTTAACCTAACACTTAAGTGAAAAATGAAAATTTATGCAAGAAAAGGGTGACGACAGTGATTTTCCAATAGGATGATGAGAGAGACTAGAGAGAATGACTAGAGCAGTGTTTCCCAACCTTTTTTGGGCAAAGGCACACTTGTTTCATGACAAAAATCTCGAGGCACACCACCATTACAGCCCCGTGACGTCAGCGTGCAGCGTCACGCCGGGAGGGACGCACGAAAGTGTAAGTTTCAATTTTTTCCCCTCCCCCTTGCCTTCCTTCTGTGCCAACCGCCAAAAAGCCAAGAAAAAAGCCAAGACTTTAGGGCAGCAGGTCGACACGGAAGAAGCTCCTACCTAAGGACAGGTGCGACGGCCGTGTCCTCTTCTGCCACACTTGGCAGCCCTGCCTCACGGTCGTGACTCCCACCCTGATTTCTCCCCGCAGGTCGAGCGGCACAGGCAGCCCAATGTGTCCAGCCCAGACACAAGCCCCGCTTCCCCACTCTAGATCCTGAATGCGACCAAGTGCTCTGGACTCCCGAGCAGGGTGGGAAAGAGGACTCGCATCTGGTAGCCTCCGGGCTCCTCGCCTGCTCGAGGGATGGCATTGCAGGCAAGCTGCCGGCCGTCGCCATCACCGCCCCCTCATGCGAGTGGACCTGCCCGGAGTGGTGGGCCGGGGGAGGCTCGCTCTCTGTGGGGATGTGGCCCGCACGCGCGGCCCCGCTTCCTCCTGCCCAGGGCTGAGCTCCTTACCCGCGATCTCGGTCTCGCGCACGCGGATCCCACTTATTCCGAAGCTCGCGCCACTAGCCGGGGCTCTCACACCGTGCCAGGGCGAGGCGGCGCGGCCCACTGACGTCATCGCGGCTCACCGCCGCCCTCGACTTCCCTGTTCCCTCCCCTCCCTCGGGTCGCCGTGGTTACCGAGGACTGCAAGCTGCTCGGGCGAGCGTGGGGCATTAAGTGGGAGAAGGAAAATTAAAATTAAAACTCGCCTGAAGGCCGCCTCTCCGGATATGAAGCTATCTTTCGAATTTTTGAATTTTTCCCGCGGCACACCAGGCAACGTCTTGCGGCACACTAGTGTGCCGCGGAACACCGGTTGGGAAACACTGGACTAGAGAGAATGGCATTTTCAGTTTCATAATACTTTAAACATTGCAAAAGAATGTGAAAGGGGGTATATGTATGAGAAGGTGGCTAGGGATGCACACAGCCCTAGTTCCAGGTCAGCCATGCATTCCAGATCTGCTTCAAAATCAATTTATGGGGCAGGGCTAATGTTTAACTGGGTTAGAAAAACCTAGTTTCAATCATCTTCTTACCAACTGCAGAGTGCAGCGTACTGCTTCGTTTACTGGATTGTTAAAATCTCCTTTGCACATTCTAAGGCAGAGGGCCTTCTCGGTAGTGGCACCGACCCTGTGGAATGCCCTCCCATCAGATGTCAAAGAAATAAACAACTATAGTCATACCTCGGATTACAGACACTTCAGGCTGTGTTTTTTTGGGTTACAGACCCGCCAAAACCTGGAAGTACGGGAACGGGTTACCTCCGGGTTTCGGGGGTTGTGCATGCGCAGAAGTGCCAAATCACAACCCACGTGTGAATAGACACGCCACTGCGGGTTGCGAACGCTGCAGGTTGCGAACGTGCCTCCCACACGGCAACTCTGTTTAGGGAAGTTTTTAATGACTGGTGTTTTCATGTACCCTATTTCTCGCACTCTAAGACGCACTTTTCCCCTCCTAAAAAGTAAGGGGAAATGTGTGTGCGTCTTATGGAGCGAATGCAGTGCTCCCGCTGCGCTCAAGAAGCTTTGTGTTGCTTTCGCTGAAGCCAGAAGAGCAAGAGGGATCGGTGCGCACCAATCCCTCTTGCTCTTCTGGCTTCAGGGATAGCCACGCAAAGCCTCTTGAGCACAGCGGGAGTGTTCCTGACTCTTCGCTCAAGAGGCTTTGTGTTGCTTTCACTGTTTCTTGTTTTCCTCCTCTAAAAACTAGGTGCGTCATATGGTCGGGTGCGTCTTATAGAGCGAAAAATATGGTATTTGTTGGAGGCCGCCCAGAGTAACTGGGGAAACCCAGCCAGATGAGCGGGGTACAAATAATAAATTATTATTATTATTATTACTACTACTACTATGGGGCCCAGCAATAAAGGAGGAAGTAAAACCTCCTCTCCTTTTGTTTTCGTTGCTGGCTCTCATTTATGCTGGGCTGCAGGTGAGGTGGCACGACAGAGGCCGAGTCTTGGCCAGGGAGAAGCGAGCAGGGAACCAAGGCCTGCTGAGCCCAGACTGTGCTGCTGCTGGTCATAATCCCGGTGGTTGTCACAGCAAGGTGGCCTTGGGATCAGTTGCAAAGAGGCCTGGTGGGGAGCTAATTGTGGAAGGGGGTGCCCCTTGGAATTCCATCCTGCTGGGTGTTTGGCTTGGGATTCAGCTGGGGCACAGTCCACAAGTGTCCCAGGAAAAAAATGGGACATCCCTTTTTCTCACGCAGCAACATGGTGGCCATGGTGGTCATGTGACTCACACGGAAGCGTGGGCGGGAAGATGCGTGTCTTGGTTTTGGGACTCAAAGATGTTGGAGGTATGCCAGTGCACACAACATTTGTACTACTGATAAATAGTCAAATGGATAAAATGAAATGCTCTTCAATTCTAGAGCCCAGCTGTGCCTTCCATTCATCATGTCAAAGCCTTGTTGTGAATGCCAGGCTTGGGCTGTTCGAAGCTCTCAAGCAACATGCAGTGGGGGTCATAATCAAGCACACAGGGAAATAAAAACTCCGCAGCAACTTTTTCCTCTATCTATACACTGCTTATCTCTGTTTCTATTTCCTTTGGCAGCTAATTGTTGCTAAGTATTGGGAGGAGAAGGAGCAGCTACCAAGGAGAGATAAGATAAGCAGAGATAAACAATGGATGGCTGGAGATTGGTGATCCAGAGCTTCTGCTTTCCTGTGTGCTTATCTGCAATCCTGTTTGTTTTCATTGTTTCTGGCGGTGAGTTCCAGCATTCTCAGCAGTGATGCTTACTTTTGACATAATAAATGTAGAACATAGTCAGGTTTGAACAGAGGTTGCTTAATTATCCTTGATGCCTTTTTGCCGTGAATTCCAGAGGTGACAATGAACATTGCTTATTTAAAGCGCACATGCATTGCTCTTGCAAACAATATGGCTTTATACTTTTTATGTTCTAACACATGCAAGTGTTTTCCCAATTGCTCAAATGGAAAGAGAAGCTCTTTGGCCCAGTGCAGGTGGTTCCCCACCACAGGGCACCAAGCCAAGGGGGGACAATTGAGAAGATCCATAATTGAGAAGATCCATTTGGGGGAACAGAATTTTGCTCTTGTTCAAGGTACAATATTACAAAAGATTACTAAAGGCTGCCCATGATGCCAGTGGATGCCATGGAAATGCCTGCTTGCATGGGAGATTAATAATAATAATAATAATAATAATAATAATAATAATAATAATAATAATGCTCTTCCTTCCAGATAAATCTCAGCTAACCTTAATAAACTTCCTATTGCATCAAATTCAAAAGGAAATACTTCTGTCCATTTTCTACTCATAACGACCAGTTCCATTGTCTAAAAATGAACTATCCAACATTGTTCTAAATATTTGTTCAATATATGTGAGAGGTATTTTACACATTTAGAATTCAATTGTTCATTGAATAAATGCTCAATTTAATCACAAAGTAAGAGTATCTTTTCATATGAAAATCAATTTGCGATTCTATGATTTAAATTATCATCGTCTCCAGTATGTTTCTATTGCCGCAAAAGCCACTCGCAGGCAGAGAGTGCAATTATTATTATCTAAATGAAACGAAGGATATGTTTGCTAATGCATATGGTACTGGCATTTCTCATTCACTCTTTATCATGCCGCAAAGCTGGGTTTATATAGCTAATCACATAAGTATCTATAATACAGTGCCCCGCAAGACGAATGCCTCGCAAGACGGAAAACTCACTAGACGAAAGAGTTTTCTGTTTTGGAGGTGCTTCGCAAAATAAATCTCCTATGGGCTTGCTTCGCAAGACGAAAATGTCTTGCGAGTTCCTGCGGGTTTTTTTTCCTCCCCCCCTTTTTCTAAGCCGCTAAGCCGCTTATCAGCTGATTCGATAAGCCGCTAAAAGCCGCTAAAAGCCACTAAAAGCCACTAATAGCGCTAATCCTCTAATCCGTCAATGGGCTTGCTTCGCAAGACGAAAAAACCGCTAGACGAAGAGAATCACAGAACGGATTATTTTCGTCTTGTGAGGCACCACTGTATCATAGCATTCTCCACCCCTCCCTTCAAGATACTAAAAATCACTGAACAGCTTGTGAACGTGGCTGTTAGTGCTAACCTATAATGCTAATAGGTGTTAGAACTAAATCTTTAAAGGCAGTCAGTTGCAAGTCTTAGAGTCATGCTACTACTCTGAGTGAGGACCGCAGACACACAGGAAGAACTAGAGGCTGGTCTTTTATTGGCTCCCTGGAAATGTCTCTGGCAAGAGATTTGAGGGGTGCTGGGAGACAGAGCATTTGTTATTGTCTCTGCTGCTGCTTGCATTTTTGCTGCTCACTACTATGAGAAACGGGACGCGGGTGGCGCTGTGGGTTAAAGCACAGAGCCTAGGACCTGCCGATCAGAAGGTCGGCGGTTCGAATCCCCGCAACGGGGTGAGCTCCCATTGCTCGGTCCCTGCTCCTGCCAACCTAGCGGTTTGAAAGCACATCAAAGTGCAAGCAGATAAATAGGTACCACTCCGGCGGGAAGGTAAACGGCATTTCTGTGCGCTGTTCTGGTTCGCCAGAAGCAGCTTAGTCATGCTGGCCACATGAAGCTGTACGCCGGCTCCCTTGGCCAGTAAAGCAAGATGAGCACCGCAACCCCAGAGTCAGCCACGACTGGACCTAATGGTCAGGGGTCCCTTTACCTTTACTATGAAAAACAATTAACAGCAAAAACATTCTGTTCATACCAAGAGGACAATTAGTATTTTTCCACTGATCTTAATTCGGGGAGTTGGAGGAAAGGGAGTTCACCTAAAATTCTATTCCCCCTCCCCATTTTTGCACCTTCCATAGTTTATTAGAATTACTCATGGTATCACGGTTTTAAATTTTTATATTTAAATACTGTACAACTAACGGTTCTCTTTACCATACTATGGTCTTATTCTCTTACGATTGTGGAAAATTTACAATCCTACCAAACCTCTCCTTTTAAAAGCAAGGCCTTGAACCTGCCATGCACTCCCACAGAGTTGAACACCACTAAATTATACAGACAGAATATTTACTACACTTCAGAGTGTTAGAATACAATCTGTCGTGTAATGACACAAAGCAGGTACATAAAACATGTAGTCTTTGAAAAGCAGTTGGTGTTCCACATGCCCAGCATAAAAGCAGATGAATTCATAACTTCGTTATCATCACAGTTTTGAAATATGTCACTCTTGTGCGGCTAAAAAAGAACAGACGAGGGTAACACTCAGAGTAGTACCAAAGAACTACCCTTGCTGCAAATATGTCTTTAGTCAGCCTACTGCTTCTGGCTAATAATTTCATCCCCAAAACCAAATGCTGAAACTTATTGGTGCTGTTATAATAATTCTAAGGTCCCAAATATAAAGTAAACATTCCTAAATGTACAAGGCAAATACATATATAAGTATACAAACTACATATCTGAAATAGTACAGGAGAGCAATCCTGAAGTCATTTTGATTCTCCCAAACCATTCTGACCTCAACTATTTCTCTGCAAGGAGGAAGGAAATGGGAAAGTCTGTTTGCATACCTGTCATAAGGGCATATTTGTGTATGAATAGGGTGAGCCTGTGACCTGGATTCAGGAGCTAAAGCATTTACCATCACAAAAGAATGGCCAGGCTGCCCAGGTAAAGCAATCAGTGACCATTAACAGATATCCTGGCAAACATGAGTTCTGCTGTAGACCGCCTCCTGTGATGTATTTCTTCCCCCTTCTGTGATGTATGTATGATGTTTTGGGAGGTGGCCTTGAGCTACAGGGTGGGCAATTTCAAAAGTCTATATAAGGGCTTGCGCACCATTGTTCTGGGTTCCTTCTCCCTCATGTAGTGAGTGAGGACCCTGCTGCAACAGTTTAATAAAGATCAGGCTTACTAGCTGCTTTGCTTCTCAATATTCTCTGGCTGGCCTCTGTTATTTTATCCTACTGATAGTGAACCCACTTATTGACTCTATACGGGCTCTTGGATACTGCATAAGGGGAAAGGAGCAGGTGCAATAAATAAATCTCTACTTTGCATGGAACTCTTGTTAATTCCAGTGAGACTTGGACAAGACTTGTACCCAATACATTTCCCCTTATTCACACAAAACAATATGGAAGTTATGATCTAAAACTCATATACTTGGAATTGATAATCTAATGACCTAAACTGTGCTGATCATACCACAGATTGATTGACTAATTTAATTTTATGCTCCCTACACAACAGCCTTGTGACAATCTTTATATTACATAACTCAGACCTGTGTTTGTCTGAAATCTTGTGTACAGGGACAATTCTTAAAACTGTTCAGTTTCAATAGGTTTCAAACAGCCAGGAAGAGCAATCCAAACTATAGGAGGCCAGTATAATTTATGTCAGGTAGATTATGCCACTGCAATTTCCCCCTATTCCAAACTCAATTCAGAAGCTGGGCTACCGCAGGCTGAGTCAAACTGAGCCTGGGAAAACATTAAAAATAGGCTAATGCTATCCTTTTTGCAAATGTAAATTCCGTATGTGTCTAAGCTGAGCTAAGTCTCTCCCTGCCCTGCCTGGCCCTGCCACCACACCCATAGAAAGCTCACTTTTTTCTGGACTTAACCCAAGCTCTACTGAGCAGGGTTTGGCTGAGCCATGATGAAGGACTTATATCTCCGTGGTATATCTCTGAAAGAGCCAAGTTGAAAGACTTCAGCTGGCAAAGCCACAGCTGATCCCAAACTCAGCCAGAAACTCTACTCATCCTGATGGATTTTGGGTTTGCTCTGCTCCCTATTCAGAATTTGGTTGATCTGATTGACATCCTATGCCCTTTTAAAATGTGGCCCTTTTCTTTGGGGGGGGGAGGGGTGTTATCGGGTTGTTTTTATTTTGATTATATATATTGTGGTTTTTATGTTGATTTTGTTCTGTGAACTGCCCTGAGACCTCTGGGTATAGGGCAGTATATAATAATAATAATAATAATAATAATAATAATAATAATAATAATAATAATAATAATAATAATAATAAAGCCAAAGGTTTAGCACCTCTGGAAATAAACAAACCCAGAAGGTTGATCATAATACTTCTCAAGTACAGCATCCCCCCCAAAAAATTAAAAAATGGCTGTTATGTTTCACAAAGCAAAAAAGGTAAAACTGAAAAAGGTGGTGAGATCTAATGACTTCTGTACAATGTGGTATATCCTTTTAAGCGGTAATTCATGCATTTCTGAATCATTTCTGAAAGCATTACATTCAATAATCTCTCCTTTTCTTTGCAATTACTATTGAATTCTGTGACACTTAAACAACTTCAATGAAACACATTTTTTCTTATGAAAAGCAAATGCTTTTTCCAATAAACAGAATTGTCAGAAAAGTTCACCTAAAGCGATATTACACTATGATAATGGGTGTTTCTGTTCAAATAAAAAGACCAAAGCATTTTGAGGTAAACAAAAAAACCATTTGGATAAGAGTGGCAGTATTTCTTAGTGGGGCTCAGAAAAATCATTTTTTCTTATTTTTACAGCACACAATCATCATGGTAGGCTTCAGAAGGAAAGAAGAGATTTTCCTGAATTGACTTTTGCATTGTCAGCCAACATAATTCATTACTTAGACATGGTCAATAGGCTAAAGTCAGGCATGCTTGTATTTAAGAAGCTGTTAATTTTGAAAGCATATTGTTGCCAATCCATTTGGAAGTGCAATTTCACACAGCAGAAGGACTATAGATTTAGACGGATAGCTTGCATGCCGTATTTTCTACTTGAAGTTTCCTCACCTATGACCTCATGGCAGAACTGCCTCATCAGTATCAATCTTGCTTCACTCCATCATTTTTCTGATGACTGATGCATCACCTCCCAGAGATGCTTGAGGAATTCAGCAGTTTTGAATTCCTATATGAAATCACTTGACCCATATGTTCAGATCAGAGCATAGCCATGAATCAGGTTTCACATTTTTGCAGTCCAGTTCTCAACACTTTTAAGTACAAAAATATGCATCTAAATACTTATTTTGAGAGATCATTCACATTTAAATATCCTCTCTCTATATTTATAAACTGAACTTTCATAGAAAATATAGCAAGGTGGTATGCAATGTAAAAACAAATACTACAATAGCAAAAACATCTCTAATGTATCAATGCAAATACCAGTGGCTTACAATGTATCAAATAATATCAAAATTATGTGAGTGTGCGAGAGTCAGGCGCTCAGTTTACACATTCTTTTTCAGAACGTTTTGGACAGGGCTGAACCTTGGAAGATAATCAATTCCTTTGTAAAAAGAATAATTGCCTAAATGTTTACCTTTTAACAAACTCAACACTTGTTTGTGTGTCAACAGACAACCCTGAAGCATCATAATCCATTCCCGGATGCTTTAGAGGGAGGAAAACCCCAACCGATTTTTTCTTGAGTCAAGAGGCAGCAGACTCCAAAGTAAAAGTGATGTCGTTTCTTGAGCTATCAAGCTCACTCTATGGAATCTTTCGTTCCCACTGACATCAGAGACACAATTGATGGTAACACGAGAGAGAGCTTTTCCCATGGCTGCTCCCATATTGGGGAATTCCCTCCCAAGAGAGGTTAGATTGGCTTCCTCTTTCTTATCTTTCCACCAGCAGGCTAAGACTTTCCTATTCAGGCAGACCTTTGAAAACTAAGGTGTAGATGGGTTGTCTGGGGTGTTAGGTGAGGGGTGGTAGGTAAAAAAGGTAAAGGCCCCCTGGACAGTTAAGTCTAGTTAAAGGCGACTCTGGGGTTGCAGCACTCATTTCGCTTTCAGGTGTTTGTCCACAGATAGCTTTCTGCTTCATGTGGACAGCATGACTAAACCACTTCTGGCACAACCATGACAGTAACCAGAGTGCACAGAAACACTGTTTACCTTCCTGCCACTGTGGTACCTATTTATCTACTTGCACTGGTGTGCTTTCGAACTGCTAGGGTGGCATGAGCTGGGACAGAGCAACGGGAGCTCACCCCGTCGTGGGGATTTTAACCACCGACCTTCTGATTGGCAAGCCCAAGAGGCTAAGTGGTGACACATTGTGCTCCTTCTGGGGTAGCTTGCCCATGTTTTGTCCTCACCCTGCACTCAGCTCTCACCTGTGGCTCCTAGAAGCAGTCACCATGTGACAGCAGCCACACACCAGGAATGGCTTCAACTGGCCAGTTAAACCAGGTGGGGGTAGCTGGTGGGTCTCAAACCCTTAGTGAATTAGGGACTTCCCCTGCATGCAAAGCCAGACTCGGGTGGATGAGACCAATAGCAGGTCCAATGATCAAGAGGGTGGTTTCTGCTCGTGCTGTAGAGGGAAGTGAGGGGCAGATGGAGCTAATCATCTTGGGAAAGTAGTCCATCTAGGTGAAGGAAAACTCGGATCCTAAATCTCTGCTGCCTTATGGGATATCTTGGGGAGAAGATAAGGCTAAGGACCCTACACAAATCCAGAATGGAATCCCTAAGATGGTTGGGTGGTACATTGTACACCTCCTTCCAGCAACTCCTGCAGCCAAGCTGGTGCCAAATTCATTGATCTGCTTTCCTTTGGACCACATAAGTGAGACCAAGGGAGGGGGGTTCTTGTCATATTGGCAACCCTGGGATTTCATATTGCCCAGGTTTATGTCATCAGGCGGTCACTTTCGTGCGGCTAATGCATCAGTTTGACTTTATCCCTGGAGGTATACTCCATTGTCTCTTGAGACACATGGAACCCAAACAAGAAAAACAAGATGATGTTGACCAATGGGCCAGTGGGTCAGAGCACACTGTATTTTAATGCTGGCTCTAAGTGTACTTTGATGTGTTTTAACTACTGATTTTAACTAGACTGTTTTTATTGCTTTGCATTTTATAATGATATTTTTTTAATGTAAGCTGCTTTGAATCCCAGCTTGGGAAAAAGGCAGGATATAAACGAATAAGTAATCTATCACAGTGCAAGTGTGATATAAATGAATGGTTGAGCCTAACATACCAATTAGGAATTCCCATCTTGATGCTTTTATTGTATCTTCTTCACTAAGCACTAGATATCACAGCCCTTCTTCTGTTATTGATAATGCTGCTAATTAACATGGCTTACTCTTCCTAGAATCTGGGTGGCACTGTGGTCTAAACCAGGGGTCAGAAACCTTTTCCAGCTGTGGGTTGGTCCACTATCCCTCAGACCATGTGGTGGGCCGGACTATATTTTGAGGGGGGAAATGAACGAATTCCTATGCCCCACAAATAACCCAGAGATACATTTTAAATAAAAGCACACATTCTACTTATGTAAAAACATGCTGATTCCCGGACTGTCCGTGGGTTGGATTGAGAAGGCGGTTGGGCGGCATCCGGCCCATGGGCCTTAGGTTTCCTACCCCTGGTCTGAACCATTGAGCCTCTTGGGCTTGCTGATCAGAAGGTCAGCAGTTCGAATCCCTGTGACGGAGTGAGCTCCCTTTGCCCTATCCCAGGTCCTGCCAAGCTAGCAGTTCGAAAGCACGCCAGTGCAAGTAGATAAATAGGTACTGTTGCGGTGGGAAGGTAAATGACGTTTCTGTGTGGTCTGGCACTCGTCCTGTTGTACCAGAAGCGGTTTAGTCATGCTGGCCACATGGACAGCTCTCTGTGGACAAACGCGGCTCCCTCGGCCTGAAAATGAGATGAGTGGTGCAACCCCATCGTCCCCTTTGACTTGACTTAACCGTCCAGGGGTCCTTTATCTTTTACCTTACTCTTCCTAGAACTTGTCTTATCATGATCTTAGAACAGCAGTGAGATACAAAGTAAAATGATTTGTAACCACTAGAGGTCATTCTGGTACACCAAGACAGGCTTGCTTTACATGAATCAATATTCCTATTCATAAAGTAATATTTTCCCTTTGTTTGCACCTTTTTGCATTGTCAGTGCCATAATGACAGCAAACAAAACACACAAAGACCTTAGGTGGCCAGACTCCAAAGATGCATTAATGCAGGAGAGAACAATGCCTGCAGCTGAAATATTACTTTTTGCTTTCCCTGAAGAAGTTCCCACAGCAGAATAGACAAGGGCTTCTACTTTCTGAGGCAGACGTGAAGCAAATATAGCAAGGAAAGCTCCAGCCACATACATGGTTCTCTCATTATGTGCATGTGTTCCTTGTTTGGACCTCAGCTGACCAGCCATCATAAAGTTTGCATGCACAAGCGGACAGAAAATTCATTTATTTATTTCATAAAATGTTTACACCATGGGGGGGGGGGCTTCAAACCTCAAATGGGAGGAAAGCAACACAAGCTATGGGCTTGTCAAAGAAATAAGGAGGGAAATCTTATCAATCCCCTTGTCATGACTGGTTTGGCTCAACATCCCTGTGTATGAAGTGAACTTATGTAGTTGTTTCATACTTAGACTAATTGGTCCATCAGCTTAGCATCTCTACTCTGAATTGTGTGGCTTTCCTGTAGGCAGCCTAACTCTGTCCCCATTCCATTTTCGCTCAATCCTACGTCTGCTCTATCACATTTTGTGCAGATTTTACTTTTAAAATTTTAAAGATTTTGTATGCACTTCTAAGATAAAACACATTTTCCCGTGCTTTCCTATGCAGTCATCGCTTTAGAAATGTATTCTGCATGCATTTTTATATAAAATACGCAAGTTGGTGTACAATGTTTGCACATCGAAGCTGCATTGCAAAACCCAAATGAATACATACTCTGAATGGCAGTTGTGTTCCAATCTGCAAGCAAATCTGGGAGAGTTGGACTGCGTCAATGTGCTGCGAACAGCAGAACAAACAAATTCAAATTTAATCTCTATTCTCAGACAGGGTTTTTTCTTGGACAGGAATATTTACCAACCCTGCAAGGATACTTGGTATTTTGAAACCTGGGACAAAACTCATGCCTTATCACACTACACTTTCTCCCAAACACAGAGATATTCTGTTTCTACTCTATAGAATGTCAAATTCAGTTACCTTGTCATTCAATTTCAGAAGTTTACTGCTACTATGGCTTGCCTTTATCAGTTTGTTTTGCCCTTTTTAATGGCCGTGGTGAATTTTTCATACTTCAAATAATAACATGTTTTTATGTATCTGAGGTGCTTTCTGTTTCCTACCAGTGGTGTACTGAATGCGGTGCAGATGAAAGGAAATAATGCATTCATTTAAGAAAGCAATGAGCGATACATACTGTTTTATGATGTAAGGCTAACAAAGTGCCTGTAACCGGACCAGATAATGAGTGGGATGCTTATTTCTTGATAGGAATATAAAAGAATAGGTGGAAATTACTGGAGAACACTGTATCGCACACAGTTCCTCACTTTATTCTGAAAATGGAATTAAATGACCAGAAAGAAAGAACCTCATTAAATATGCAACACAAAAATTGTGATGGAAATGGTTTGTAACTCTAACGTCCAGAGGGTCACAGGCAATAAAATAGTGCAATAAAAAAGGTTTCATATTCAATTTATAGCTGTAGCCTAGCATTTATAATGCAAAAGCTTGAGCTTCCAAGCAAACAGTGGTGTGTGAATCTTTTTGTAATTAATTCATTATGCTGAACTTTCAATGTTGGACAACTCAGAATATTAATAGTAATCATAACAATATTTTGCATTTGCAGAATAGGCCAAGAAAGTGCAGGGAATTAATTGCCTGTTGGAAGAAACACACACACACACACACACAAACGCACGTGTGTGTGTGTGTGTGTGTGTGTGTGTGTGTGTGTGAGAGAGAGAGAGAGAGAGAGAGAGAGAGAGAGAGATTCTTCCTTCTTTGAGGAGCAAGCCTTTAAATGAACTATTGTCTTGCTGACTCTGCAAGTGTTAGGATGCAATCTTATGCACCTTTGCTTGGAGGTAAGCTCTATTGAACAAAGTATCATCATCATCAAGCTATGTTCTGGGCAGATCTGGAGTGATGTAGCACCACTGGGGTAGGCCAATATTTCAACGGGAGCTCCTTGACTATACAAGTAACCTTGCTTGAATTTTTGTTACCTGGATTGGAATGGGCACACAGAGACGGATTTAGGGGAGTGTGACTGGTTCAGTCACACTGGGCACAGAGCTTCAGGGGAGACCCAGGGGGCAACACAACTATGAGGTAGAATGGAAGGTGAGAGGCAGAAGGGGCTGAATTTTGGTGTCACCCAGGGCGCAGCTGAAATTTGAGACCCCAAAGTCTACCACTGGAGTACAGCCTGCAAGTTAACAAGATTCCCACTTTGATTCTTTCCTATCCAAACACGGGAGCACCAACCGTCTCCATTTCTCATTCATCTATCATTCTAAGATCTCCCACAAGAATATCTATCTATGGAAGGGGAGAATAGCGGCAGATGCAATGCCTTCAGAACTCAAAAAGGCAAGGACCAAGAATTGCAGCAAACTGTATATGTTCCAGAACTTGTGCAGTTAATCCAGAAAGCAGACAGAATCCAACCGAGGTTGGGACAATACAAAAAGGTAGCAATGGTCTTTATGGTGCAAAATGAAAGCTGTGTAAATTGGTTGTCACACAACTTTCTCTATTTTCTGTAGCTTTCAGCATATCCTTTGTCTCTGGTAACATGTACTTGCCACAAAACTTGTAGCATAAAATGCTATAGCACTGGTGCATTATTTTAAACAAAAACAGAAATGGAGATGTGATAACTCCTAGAAAACTGGGTCTCCTCAGCTAAATAATGACCCCTCAAATGGTTCTTAAAATGAAGGGCTGGTAGTTATAGTTGTCATTTGCTACAAACTAACTGCTGGTTGAAAGGGAGAAAGCAATTTGTTTACATCAAGGATGAACGAATTCTCAAGCCATGATGATATGCTGACTTTGCAATTTTAAGTTAAAATCCACAACTCCATTCTGACAGCTTCTCTGCTGATGGTTCTCCGGCCCCACTTACTCCTAGAATGCAACAGAAGTTACATGTTGCTGAGCAATGGGCACAGAGAGAAGCATCTGGGGCTTGCTGTATCAGAAGATTACAGGGGAGGAGCCCTGATCCAGAAGGCTAGAGAGTGAAGGAGGGGTTGCACATTAGTCCGAGCAAGTTCTTCTTTAGGGGAGTTTACCTTTATGAGCCTCATTGTATTTTTCCCCCTTTCCTTAATAAAGAAACTAATTGCAGGTTAAAGCAGAGACATCACCTTGCCGACAAAGGTCTGTATAGTTAAAGCTATGATTTTCCCAGTAGTGATCTATGGAAGTGAGTGCTGGACCATAAAGAAGGCTGATTGCCAAAGAATTGATGCTTTTGAATTATAGTGCTGGAGGAGACTCTTGAGAGTCCCATGGACTGCAGGAAGATCAAACGCATCCATTCTTAAGGAAATCAGCCTTGAGTGCTCACTGGAAGGACAAATGCCAAAGCTGAGGTTCAAATGTTTTGGCCACCTCATGAGAAGAGAAGACTCCCGGGAAAAGATCCTGATGTTGGGAAAGATTGAGGGCACAAGGAGAAGGGGACGACAGAGGGTGAGATGGTTGGACAGTGTTCTCGAACCTACCAGCATGAGTTTGACTGAACTGCGGGAGACAGTGGAAGACAGGAGTGCCTGGCGTGCTCTGGTCCATGGGGTCATGAAGAGTCGGACATTACCAAACGACTAAACAACAACAACTGCACGTTAGCCTCACATCTTCCTATGTGACCGGTAAATGACCTGCTCTTCCTGTCAGCCCCTTGGCACCCGGTTGAGGTGCTGTAACCCCCAGACGTATCTGGATCATGCAAAAGAGAGCGGGATGAGCATGTTAGCTCCTTCTTCAGTTCCTATTCTTGTTGCCTTCCATGACTTGGGGGCAAACATCTGTGCTGGACACCCTGCTCTACTCACAGAAGACCGGTGCTTTTAAAGTGTGTGTGGAGCCTACATAGATCATGAATGGAAAAGGCTGTGTGTTCAGAGGTTATCCTCCCAACTTGTGGAGGGTGACAAGAATGGCGGCAGAATGAGGACTGTGTTTCTCCCCACTGTCTCTCATTGCATGAGGGAATAAAAAAATAAACTGCAAAAGACTTGAGCTTCTCAGTCATGTTCTCTGCAGTAGTGACATATACATGTTTCAAATGCATTTGGGACTGAATTGCAAGACACTGTGCCCTCTTGTGCATTGCCCAAAAACAAGGAAGCGCAATAAGCCAGTTCCTCACACATCTCTTCCCTGTTTCTCTGCAAGTGCAAATGAGCGCTTAGCCTAGTCAGTACATTAAGAAATTAGGTAAAATGTAAAATGTGTTGGCGGCGGCATTTTTCTACTTATTCTGTACATGTAAATATTTGAACATACTGGATGTTGTAGAGAGGAAACCCTCGTTTACTTCTAAATTGACTGGTCAAATTTATTCCTCTAGCTCAGCATGGTGTTTAGGAAAGGAAACTGGAAACTAATTGAATATAGGGCTCTGCCACATATCACACAAATTATTCAAGCAAATATTTATTATATGACTGCAGTACAGTCTGCTTTAATGTCAGTTTTACAAGGAAATTGACGGTCTGTTTCTATAGACACCAGACTGCAAGTGGGGTATGGTTTTTCACGCATCCTATTCAAATGTCTATGGTTTGCAGCAAACCATATTTTACTCAGAGAAGACCAGCTGAAATTAATGAATATGACTAACTTAGGTCTATCCAATGGTCCTACTCTAGATTCAACTCTAAGGTTCATTTTTCATTGACACCATATATGCAGCCATATATGACACAATAAACTACAACCTCTCTTGTCTTTTTTTAATTTAAAAGTTCCAACTGAATATTTGGAACTAAGCTAATCAATATTAGTTAAATTAAGTGGAAAGGATTCACATTATAGGTTAATACTAAGTCGTACATCTCTGGTTGCAACTGATATGTTTGAGAGTGCAGAGTTTCTAGAAGCTTGTAGAAGTACGTCAAAAGGCTGCAGTAGTTTTCAAATGAAAGTTGAATCCTTTTTATCCTATTCCTTTTGAGATAAAAATGATACTAACTGTGACAGATTTCTGAGTCCAACCAAAGTGTAACTGTTCAGAAAAGTGTATTTTTAGTACTTTCACCAGTGCCTGTAACTACTCCCTTGCTATAACAGAATCCCTAGCCTATAAAAAATATTGTGATTATTGCACTGAAGACTGTAATAAAATCATCATCACTGATGGAGTTCATTGCTGAAATGTCTTGCAATATTCACAAACATCACAAACATTCTACTTGGTGAGGAGAGTTCCTTATCAAACGCTGAATATTAGTGAAGTTTGCTTTTTATGAATAACAATAATAAAAGGGAGGAAAATAAAATCAAAATCAAACATTAGGAAAGCACAAGCTGCCACTGAAATCTATGCTGAAACACCAGATATTTTTCTTATGTATGAAATAGTGCAGAATCATAAAGCACATATGCCTCTATTTTTGTTTACATATACAGGTTGCACACCGATTTATTAAGAGAAAGGATAGCTTGCCAAGCTGATTTGTCATCTACCAATATATGACATGTTTACCTGATTCATATACCACAGGATGTCATTTTAAATGAAATAACACCATCTGAGGAGAGGGATGAGAGAGGTTCAATCTGTTGCACAATTAAAATGCAGAGCATGGAGAAGAAACATCTTTGCAGATTATGCTCTTCTTGAAAGTAACAATCCACATTGCCCTTAGAGTGCAAATATTGCACCTTAGGGTGCAAATGGCCGATTTTAATATATTTGTAGTAGCTGTACATCTTGGTTGCTTATGCAGCCTCTGTTTCTTTAAGAGAGCCTAGACACATTGAATTTTATATTTTATTCCATTTTAAAAAAAAGATTTTAAAATACTATCATGTATGTTTAAATGTCCTTTACATGGGCTATCTGGATTGGAGATACAGTGGTGCCTCTCAAGACGAAAAGAATCCGTTCTGTGATTCTCTTTGTCTAGCGGTTTTTTCATCTTGCGAAGCAAGCCCATTGACGGATTAGAGAATTAGCGCTATTAGCGGCTTTTAGCGGCTTAGCGGCTTATCGGATCAGCTGATAAGCGGCTTAGTGGCTTAGAAAAAGGGGGGAAGGGGAAAAAACCCGCAGGAACTCGCAAGACATTTTCGTCTTGCGAAGCAAGCCCATAGGAGATTCGTTTTGCGAAGCACCTCCAAAACGGAAAACTCTTTCGTCTAGCGAGTCTTCCGTCTTGTGAGGCATTTGTCTTGCGGGGCACCACTGTACAGTGACCTCATTTCACACCCAACTGAATACAAAAGTCAGCCTGTCATTCTCTCTTATTGTTTTCCACCCTTCGTTGCTGTCACTTAGTGATCTCTGATCCACAAATTATCTACTGAACCGTCACCAACTGTAGCCCCTCAAAAACTCCCCTACGTTGTCCCCTGATGGCACTTGTGGGAGCCATCAAGCCATTCTGAAAGGAAAGAAAGCATGAACCTTCGCAGTGACACTCATAATTTGCCCTTCTGAGAAAGGATGATAGATAAATATGGATCTTTACAAGCGCTGCTTATAGCATCCCAGAGCGGCTGATCCACAGCTGAGGCTGGTTACAGAGGTTGACAGCTGCTACAGCTTAATCTCATTAACCTCATGTAAATTTTTCAGTAATAAACATGAGGCAACTGTATTAAGGCACATCTAAATCCATGTAAGGAAGACCCCTGTAGTTAATTACCAGCACTCTTGACATGAAGAAACTTCATCATGAGTCTCAGTCATAATAATTTACATCTTGGGTGGCTCAAAGAACTCTGAAAATGGAGAGGTGGAATCTTTCCATCATGTAGCCAATTTTATTTTCAAATTAGTCTACGTTCTCATCTCCTGTTGAACATCAATATTCTCAGTGATTTCAGTGCAAGCATGGTATTTTAATTAAAAAGAGGATTTCCACGGCCATGTTTTCCCTGACTTTCATTGTCTGTTCATCATGCATCACATGGAAAAGATAACACAATTTCATCACATCCATATCAGCAATGATTATGAAGCTTCACATGGGGCAATTGTTTTGCATGGCAGTTGCAGCAGCAATGGTTGTGAAAGATAAATCTGATTCATTGCAAAACGAGGTGGGATAGGCTGTCATTTATCAAATATATAAAAAGATTGCCAAACTGAAAAAGGACGACAACTATCAACACTTGCCCTTGACCGTAGACTGAAAAACAAAAGTCTTAAACTACAGGGAGATAAATCTAGGATAAATATTAGGAAGTGCTTGCAAACAAGCTGACTAAGGAAGCTATGGAACGCCTTCCTTGGGATTTTTCAAAAGACATTGGAGAGATATTTGTCAGTGATTCTTTAGACCAAAGCAATGCTATTTTGAAGGGGATGGAGCTAGAGAATGAATCTGATAATATAAACCTATGAGTCTAAGAAGTGGGAAAACTTAATTCAGACCATAAAGACCAGGAAGAAACAACCTGATTTTACACTAGGAAATGATCCAGGCTTCCTAGATTACTTGCCAGATGTTCAAAAATAATATTGTAGTTCCAGATCTGAACCAGGAACCTCTTGATATGCTGTGAATGAGATCCAGCATGCTGATATGCGGTAACAATGTCATTGACAAACATCTGTTCCACAGATTTCATCCAGGTCTAATGAGGTCCAGCATACAATAGAGGAGAAAAGGCTGCTTCCTTATCTGTACTGAGTAGGAATGGAGGATAAATTTGATTCAGTTCACATTTAAAGGTGAATCTACTGAATTTGTACTTTCTGAGACATCACCCAAAGAAAAATACAACCATCCTTCAAAATTCACCCTTCTCCAAATTTTGGAATTCCATATCCTAGGTAAGCAAGGTGCACAAAAATTAATATATTAGTGAAAACATGGCACTTCAGTAGTTTTATGTATATGAAAGGAAATCACTTTGAAAAATATGTTTCATAGGAAAATTGCATACTGGCAAGTGTCCATCAGGATAATTCCTCTTCTCTCCTTTTTTCTACCTCTGCATATTTAAACTGGACTTGGACCGAACAGCCCTCCAAATAGTGGATTCCTTCTAACAGAGACTGTCCTCTGCAAAGTAAGACACATGGCCACGATACCAGAGGACGGTGTTCTAAGTAAAACCCATTCAGTGATAATGATATTTAAATTAAGACTGACTGCAATCCCATGAGAGATCAGTACTTTTAATTGCCATTGATTTAAACTGAAGAGATTAAGCACCTGGAAAGGCAAAACAAATGCAAAATGTGCTTAAAAGCTATTTCACATCTCACCAAATTCCTACAACGAAGGTCTTTGATGTGCAGTAAAAGAATATGTGTTCCATGTATGTAATTGACACCACACATGGATAATTGAATGCAATCGCATAAAACCTTTATGTTATTTATGTTTACCTTATGATTTGACTACAATGGAGAGATGGCATTTGCACATGTGTGAACAGCTTTTATTCTGGGACTCTCTGAGCTTCAAGCTAAACCTTTCCCAAACAAGCACTCGGGGAAGGTAGCTAGAACAAAAGAATCCATAACTGAAGAAGGAAAAGAAAAATAACATTTACAATGCTTTCCTGATGTTTAAGGCAAGGTTTAACACATTCCATCATCACATATGCTGTCAGCCAGGAGTACCAACAAATCAATACAATTCAGCACATTTAACTACAAAGACAGCGGTTCATTATTACCAGAGGCAGTTATGGCACCAACAGCAGGAAGCAGAGTTTGCTTCCTTTGAGTTGCCAATACGTATCACTAGCAGCAACAAACAAAGGGCTGAATCCAAAGTTGCAAGGGTGGTGTTCCTATCATGCTCCAGGACCCCTTTCGCAACCCCTTTCATTTTCCCCAATGTGCTCCAGAGGATCCCTCAACCCCCCAGAGCAGATGTAGGGGGTAGGCGAGAAAGGGGGTGCCATAACTGTTGGTTACAACCCAGTTATCCAAAACCTAATCAGTTGCTAAACTCTCTATGAATCAGGAATTGCCACTATGCACAAAGTATTTCCAATAATATCTGTAGGTCACTGGGATCTAGGGCTCGTATCCACACTTGCACTTGCCCCATGCCTACAAAGCATGGGTCCGAGCAGTTTGCAGCTTGCCCCACACTTTCTAGGCATGGGTCCAAGCTAGTTTGCCTTTGCCCCACTGCTTTCCCTTGGAAAAGCTGCTCTTTACTGTTAAATTGTGGAACACGGGTGGCGCTGTGGGTTAAACCACAGACCTAGGACTTGCTGATTAGAAGGTCAGCAGTTCAAATCCCCGCAACGTGGTGAGCTCCCATTGCTCAGTCCCAGTTCCTGCCAACCTAGCAGTTCGAAAGCATGTCAAAGTGCAAGTAGATAAATAGGTATCGCTCCCGTGGGAAGGTAAACGGTGTTTCTGTGTGCTGCTCTGGTTCGCCAGAAGCGGCTTAGTCATGCTGGCCACATGACCTGAAAGCTGTCTGCGGACAAACACTGGCTCCCTCGGCCAATAAAGCGAGATGAGCGCCGCAACCCCAGAGTCGGCCATGACTGGACCTAATG
Source organism: Podarcis bocagei (assembly GCF_964188305.1). Taxonomy (NCBI): domain Eukaryota; kingdom Metazoa; phylum Chordata; class Lepidosauria; order Squamata; family Lacertidae; genus Podarcis; species Podarcis bocagei. The sequence goes on from NC_138136.1 coordinate 10,588,735, forward strand.
GTCAGGGGTCCCTTTACCCTTTACCTTACTGTTAAATCAGAACATACACAAATCCATGGAAAATCTGGTTGCCTTTTGTTCTGATTCTGCGCTAAGGATTGGATTTTCCCAGCAGGAAGCAGTGGGGCAAATGGAGGTGGGATTAAGCCCCTAGTGTGGAGTAGTGATTAGTGCTTTAGACTACCCAGGTTCAAATACTCCATTCAGCTATTAAGCTCACTGGGTAACATAGACAATCTGCTCACTCGCTGCCAGCCTGACCGGAGAATTGTTGTGAGAATAAGAGTGGGGAGGAGAACCATATCCAGAACCTTGAGTTCCTGGGAGCAAAGTTGTGGGGCCTGGACTGACTCCAACTACAAATGCTGAACAGCCTCTTAGGCTAGGGTTTTGTTTAAGGCAGTTTGTTGTGGTGCGGGGAGAGGCTGTTGCTGTTATTGAGATTATTATTTTTTGTATATTTATTTTGGATCTTACAATTTATGTGGCAATTGTTCAGTTTGCCTTTGTGCTTTTTGACGTGCTTTATTTATTGTTTATGACTACTTTTGTTGTATTATGTAATTATGGAGAGCCAGTGTGGTGTAGTGGTTAAGAGCGGTAGACTCCTAATCTGGGGAACCGGGTTCGCGTCTCCGCTCCTCCACATGCAGCTGCTGGGTGACCTTGGGCCAGTCACACTTCTCTGAAGTCTCTCAGCCCCACTCACCTCACAGAGTGTTTGTTGTGGGGGAGGAAGGGAAAGGAGAATGTTAGCCGCTTTGAGACTCCTGAAGGGGAGTGAAAGGCGGGATATCAAATCCAAACTCTTCTTCTTATGTAATCTTTTCATGCTGTAATTCACCTTGAGCATGGGTCCAATTATGGAAAGGCAGCATACAACTCAAAGGATATATGAATGAATAAATAAATGTAACTAAATAATCATCTTCTGTGTTAACTCAAAATAATTACGGTACCAACCAACAATTTTGTTTTTTATTATTATTTACTAGTAGAAGAAAAAAGATTCAACTCCCATCCCCATTGCTAATGCTAAGAAAATGCAAAACAAAGCAAAACCCCAGCAACAACAGCCCTGAAGTCTCCTCTTTGAGAGAGGCCTTTGGTGGCAGTGAAATCAGCAATTATCTTGGGATGGATTCCTGCTAGATTTTGCAATCAGCATCGCTGTTGTACCACCAGCATTAGAGACCAGCTTCAGTGAGCATTTGATTATGCAAATCAACTCCCCACAAATGACCCTATAACTGATCTTTGGCTTCTAACATGTACTTTGTGACTCTTCAATTACAGAATTTAATCTTACCTTCTTTAGCCTACTGCTATATCACTGCAGCATGTAGAAAAAGAAGGGTAGCTCAGAATTTAGGACCAGGAAAAGCTCCCATCAAAGGTACATGAAGACTCTCAGTTCACTTTTGTTCTCTATTTAAATCACCACGCGTTTGAACATGTATCAAACAGATACAATAGGAAGAAAATCACCATCAGCAACCTTAGGCAATACTTTTCATGTAAGAAACACAGTTTATGAACATATACGCAGAAAATGGTAATTTGCCATATACTGAAAACAACTGCACAACTTTTTTGAGGGGTAGGAGGGAATAATTAATTAATTATTTTTGCTTTTTGCATATTGGAAGTTAATAATATGAGCGTTTTGAATATGTATTTCTACTCCCATTGCCCAACAATGGATCTGACACAGCTTCATAAAATATCCAGATACAGTACGATCCTCTAACTATTTCCTGAAAAGTATTCTAAGGGGCTGGAGTCTTCACTGTGGGGTTCTGCCAGAGTTGAGCCAATGACAGGTGAAGCCAACTCATTCTGGGACATTGCTGGGAGAGGATGTAACTAAGAAAGGGTTGAAGATGGGGGGTGGATTAGGAAGTGAGGATGGTGAGGCAGTGCCCTCATGGACCAGTCCCAATGGACCAGCCTCAGTGGACCAGCCACCATGGCATGTCCAGATTGGGTTTCAGGTGAAATCCAATCCATTGTACAGATCAAAGTTTGGGCATGTAGTAGGGACATTTGTTGTGTTCAGATTTTGATTATGCCACAGATCTGTCGAGCTCATTAGGCCCCTTCATCCATTTCACTCCACTGTATCAAAATTGCTGAGAAAGATCACCATCACTTCCCCATTTCCCCAGCTGCCCACCCCACACACACTGGGGGAAAGCTCTTAAACCAGGAACCTGCTGTGAATGTGTCAACACCCCCATGGGATTTAGAACCCTGTTCACACAGGTTTTGAAGCTTCATGGGGATCACACACATCTCTACTAACCATGGACTATACTGGCTGGGGCAGATGGGAGTTAGCTTCCAAGTGTCAGGAGTTTGTCCTACACTCAAGTAGGACCCTGGCAGAGACACATGCCTGACTGGCATGTTCCCTCCCTCCTGGTCGATCGTTCGGGAGCTTCTATAGCTTTCTTTTGCCCAAACATCACAGCGACCAATGTCAACAGACACCAGCACACTTAGGGATCCGCAGAGTTTACGCATCATGCGTAACAGACCTCAGCAACTCAGCATTTTGGCTAATCTACTTTATTTACATATAAACACACACAGAGCACTGCAACATGGCTCCCTCTCTCTCTAGCATCAGACAGCAAAGAGAAAAAACAAATAGTTCCACTTCATGGAACACAGTAACACAAACATCCTGTCTCCATCACTTCCCACTCTGTGGAGTCAAAACATATACCGTCCGGTGATAGACAACAATCCCATGACTGCAATCATGGAGCAGGAATTCTAACACCAAGAACAGCTACAGGCTTCCAATTCCTGATAAGAATGTACCCAAGGCAGTCCAACTTTTCATGCCTAATGGACCACAAGAGTACTTTGACACAGAACCCGCGGGTGAGGAAAAGGGCTAACTAGGCTTTGGGAACAAGGCAGGAGGACCCGAGCCCTCACGCCTCCTTCCCAAAGCTCAGTGTCTCACTTACCTAGCTTTGGGAAGGCAGTGTGAGGGCTGCCAAGGGGGGGGGCATCAAATGTTTACTGAGGGTCATCCCAAAAGGGATTGAGGCCTGCTGAAATAAGCCTCAAGTTGGACCACCCCGGTATAGGCAAGTTCTGGATAAGTCCATAGCAAAGGCAGCCAACACGAGCCAACTCCTCATAGCAGGAACAGGATTATATTTTTGCTTGCAACGCTATAGTGAAATGTGTGTTTGTTTTTTTAAAAGATCCAGTTGCCCACATTATTCATCACTAAATCACTGTTGTCCTAATTTCTCATTTCCCATTCCTCTTTGTGAGTTTCAGGCTTTAATAATATTAGTCTTAGTTTATATGAAAGCACAAGTGCAGAAATGCAGTATTCTCTGGTTTCTATGACTCAGGGCTATAATAAAAGTAATAAATACAACTTAAATGCTAACCTGATCAAAAGGGCATTTTAGTAGCTCATAAGGCTGTTGGAAGAGTGAGATGTTGCTAGTGGCGAAACTTTCCATATGCCTTCCTCTCATTGCCATTCTCTCACAATGAATGCCTTTTGAGGACTGAAATGGTCTTATTAGAATTGAGTCTTGCTGCAGATCATTTTAAGTAGAACTCTGACAGTGTATTTATACAGGAATTTGGGTCTTTTAGTAATTTATCATGAGGAATTAAATCAAATAATTTACATCGTCTTCCATGCGAATAAGTATAATATAATGGCAATTCCTTCTGCTGTATTATGAGGGTTTAAATCTTCTGAAGAGACAGTGAACTGCTTTCCTTAAAATAAAATATGTAGTCATGACAGTAGACGAAATATGTGGCCAGGAATGTGACAACAAGAATACAGAAGCGGGGAAAATCTGTCTTTAGATTAGAGTTAAAAATAATAAAAATAACAATTACGTATTAAAAGAAGGGTCTTCATTTAAACAACTCAAACAACTGTCAAAACTCTGTCTAAAGCTGTGCTCTTTTGTCAACAAACACCATATTGTGATGAACAGAAGCATTTTTTTTCTAGGTTGAAACCAGTAAGGGCTGACTTTTTTTTTTTTAAAAAAAAGGATAAACATTGGCACACATTTTAGGAGATGTTCAATGTGTGCCCACATCAAGGGACTTCCAATTCTGAAATGTGGTCTCTCTTGTTTTCCCCTCCCTTGAGAAGCAACATTAGTGGGGGGGGGGGCATTTTCTGTAATCATTCCACAGTTAATGGATGGATATTTACTTGTTCCATTTGTCTGTATTTTCAGGTTAGCATTGATGAGCCAGCGGCCCTGCGAAATCTAGGTGAAAAAGAAACCTTCTATTCACAACTGCCCTCCTTTCCCAATTTTCGTGTCATAGAACGGCATGGTATCAGACTAATGAAAAATGGCCGCCTTTTATCAGGCTTATTCAAATATCCCCACCAAATCACCAATTCTGTGTCCACGGCAGCTGTCTAACATGCTCCATCTGGTGCGCAAGCTGAGACCCTACCTGCCCGCGGACTGTCTCACTAGAGTGGTGCATGCTCTAGTTATCTCCCGCTTGGACTACTGCAATGCGCTCTGTGTGGGGCTACCTTTGAAGGTGACCCAGAAACTACAACTAATCTAGAATGAGGCAGGTAGATTGGTGACTGGGAGTTGCTGCAGAGACCATATAACACTGGTCCTGAAAGACCTACATTGGTTTCCAGTATGTTTCCGTACACAATTCAAAGTGTTGGTGCTGACCTTTAAAGCCCTAAATGGCCTCAGCCCAGTATACCTGAAGGAGTGTTCCACCCTCATCGTTCAGCCCAGACACTGAGGTCCAGCTCCGAGGGCCTGAAGCTTTGCACTTTCACTCTGCAAAGTGAGGCAGCAGTACAAAGCAAACTTCACACACATTCACACATAAATTCTCCCCCTCTGGAAAGTATAGATCAGGGGTTAGCTAATATGGCGTCCTCTAGATGTTGTTCAACTCCCATCACCTCATTGGAATTCAGCATTGGGAAGGCACCCTTTAGGAAAGATGGACCTCTCTCATCCTTTAAGTCCGCTTTTGCTTCCCTAAGCACATCCCACATACAATTCAGAACTGCACCGACTTTATAAATAAGCCACAGGGATATTTGAATTTGGCATTCAGTGCTCATTTTAAGATAAAATATTCTCCTTACTTTATTGGTACACATTTTCTACGCCATATATTTTAATATTTTTATAATCTAAGTAGATGGCTTATGGGTTTTAGTAAGACACATCCACGTCCCCACAAGGCAATAGACTGGCAAGGAGCATTAGTCTTAATTAGCTCCCCCCCATGCCTTAAAGTTATATTGGAATCTCTTCAATGTTACAACTTTTGGAAGGAATCCTAAAACCACTTGTGTCACCAGATAAACAGTTTAGTCTTTTAGCCCAAGCCAGTCATTGCCTAATGAGCCCGTGTATTGTGTCATTATCTCTCCATTAAACAAGGAAGAAAGAGGGGAGCTGTGATATGATAATATCATTTTTCTTCTCAGATGCAGGGAATGGGGAATGTATAACAGAAACTAAAGTAAAGACGGCCAATTGTTTGGTAAACCATGTGATTAATACCGTTTCTGGTCAGACGAATACAGAGGCCACACTCTCTCATTCTTTCCCTGAGAGCTTTTGTCTGGCTGGAATGAGCCGAGTGTAGAAAAACAAAAGTAACATCTATTGCTTCACCCACTTTTGTTTCTAACTGCCGCCCCCCAAAAAATAAACCAGGTCGTTCATGAGGGAGTGAGTCCTCAATCAGAAAATGTCCCCTACTTCCTGGATGCAAAGCACACACCATCCAGTCTGGCCTGCTCAATGGCCTTTAACTTCCAGTATCTTTGAACTGAAACTAACTTTCCCAACCCTTAGCAAGCCTACTCAGAGTTAAATACCATCTAGGAATCATTTTCAGGTAGTTTGCTAAGATTTACAAGACAGAATCAGATAAGTCCTGGAGGTGTAAAGAGGTGGAAGGAACATTCTTTCATATGTGGTGGACATGTTAAAGGGTAAAAGAATATTGGTAAATGATCTATAATGAATTGAAGAAAATGTTTAAAAGTACTTTCACAATAAAACCAGAGTCCTTTTTGTTGGGGATAATTCAGACTGAAATCCCCAGGCGTCAGAAAATGTTATTTATGTATGCAACAATTGAGGCCCATGTTTTGTTAGCCCCAAAATGGAAAATGAGCAAAGAAGAAGGGCAACTTAAGTTGACAGAATATGCGCAACTTGCAGACTTAACATATAGAATAAGAGACCAAGAATAACATATGTTTAAAAAGACTGGAAAATGTTTATGGAAAATAACTATGTACAGCTGAAAACGCTGGCAGCATTAAAAAAATTCAACAGTGTAAATAAGTTTTGATGGATGCAATAAGGGAATACTGAATGGTATAGTTTTTGCAGAATATTCAGGGATTTATGATATGCAAAATGAACCATGGAAAGAGAAGAAGGGAAGTCACTGATATCTTCAGGATGTAAAATGAGTATTTGAAATAGTGAAACAGAAAATTTATATATATATATAAACTAACTTTCCCATGTAAAGAGTCCATTACTTTCTCATGACTCAGTAGAAAACTATAGAGTCTGCCAGGTCTTTTCTGATTGCATGTTCCTGTTGGTTTCTATTTCCCTCACTGAGCAGCAACTGCAGTCACAAGACATTGTTTTGCATTCCACAGTCAGAGTTACTGTTGGATTCCCACGGGAATGGGAGACTGGATGTGACGTACACTGGTTTCCTGTTTTCCTGGTTTCCTGTTTTTCACTGTTCTCTTGGTTTCTTTGTTAGAGAGACAGTTGCTTCTCTGCTCTCACAGAGGCAAGATGCATGCTTGTATTCTCTCAGCATAGAGTGGAAATAAAGTTAAGAATGTGGCACATACTGCTTATCCTTCTGCTGTGTGGACTACTCTGTTTGGGCTCAAGATGAGACGAGCCTGTATCAGCTTCAGATGGCACAAAGCTGGTCAAAATCTCACAGTTCCTGACTGCTACACCCATTCTCTCTCTCTCTCTCTCTCTCTCTCTCTCTCTCTCTCTCTCTCTCCTGTTATCTGTTACCAGTCTGCCCTTTGCTTGCTGTCATTTCTCTCAGGCCTGACCCTTTACTCATTTCATGTCCTCTGCTGCTCACCCTCCATCAGTGGCGTAGCGTGGGCTGTCAGCACCCGGGGCAAGGCAAGTAATTTGCGCCCCCTAACCCGTGGATTTGCGCCCCCTAACCCTAACCCCCAGATGTTGCGCCCGGTGCGGCCGGCCCCCCCTGCACCCCCCACGCTACGCCACTGCTCTCCATTGCTCTCTAAGGCTGCCAAAGGCACAGCATCTCAAAAACAACTCATTCTTTGTTCCACTGCAGTCATGCAGCTCCCCCCCCACCTTTGTCAAAAAGAGCATCAAAATCACCATTCCACCCATCTTCTCTGTTATGGCTGTTTTCTTGATAATATTTATGGTTTTGGACAGAGTAATGAGCAACAAGCAGACACCGAACTAAAGCAATTTATTAGCAGTGATAGCAGTCGGAATCAGAATAAAAAGCTGATTTGATATAGAGGAACAAAGAAGAATATAAAACAATTCCAAACTGAGGCAACTATAGCCCTAGTCATGTGTGACTTGTGGGGCGGGGTGGGGAATAACTGTGTTATTTGGCTAAGCATGGTTTCCATGTTAGCATGCCTTAAAGAGCCAGTGTTGTGTAATAAGAATGTTGAACTCTCACAAGAAAAAGCCGGACTCAAATCTCTTTCAGTGCTGTGGCTTACTGAATGGAATAATCGTCATGACTTGGGCTGCCACACACAGGACACTCACACCAGCAGAAGTAGGAAGGTGACCTTCTTAGATTCCTCCATTTTCCAGCTGATCCTCGCAGCTGCTGAAATACTGATCCAGAGTGTTGTGTGACCCTCTGGAAAAGGGAAACTCAGAGCAAGGGATAAATTTGCCAAAGTCCCTTCCAACCTTTCCACTATAGGAACTTCTGCTGGATTGTGGGGCCTGCCATCTGCTGAAGGGAGCTCAGGACACCAAGCCCATGTCTTCTTCTTTGTGAGAATAAAGTGTGATGTGTGTACTGTGAACCCTCTGGATACGAATTAAATTAGTTCCGGGGGTCTGTACTTAACCTGAAAAGTCTGTAACTGGAGGCACTGCTTCTGCACACACACCTGGCGTGATAGAGCGCTTCTGCGCATGCACATGGTGCGCAGAGCATGTCTGCGCATGTGTGTGGTGCACAGAGCACTTCTGCGCATGTGTGTGGTGCCCAGAACGCTTCTGTGCATGTGCATGCGGCGAAACCAGGAAGTATACACTTCAAAGTTTGCCGCATTCGCAACCCAAAAGTTACATATCCAGAGCTGTACAGTGGTACCTCGGGTTACATACGCTTCAGGTTACAGACTCCGCTAACCCAGAAATAGTACCTCTGGTTAAGAACTTTGCTTCAGGATGAGAACAGAACTCGTGCTCCGGCAGCGCAGCAGCAGCAGCAGGAGGCCCCATTCCCCATTAGCTAAAGTGGTGCTTCAGGTTAAGAACAGTTTCAGGTTAAGTACGGACCTCCGGAACGAATTAAGTACTTAACCTGAGGTACCACTGTATGTAACTTGAGGGTCCACGGTATGTATATGAACCACGGTTACACACCATGAGCTGCTGGAAGAAGCGCAGGAGCTAAAATAGGTAACAGTGCACTATATAGAGAAGCATCTTTATTGCCTCTTTTTTTTTGCTTGCTCTCTGCTTGATGCCAAAAAGAAATAACCAGGTCAACTCAGCCTTCAAAGACCCTCAAAGTGTGTCCGTATGTGATACACAGGTACATTTTCTTATATGGCTATGTTTTTCTTCTTTCGTAAGCATCTGCAGGAAGTTGAAACTGGTGGTGGTTGCACTACAATTTTGTATGCATCTGCAAGAAAGCCTTGACCTTTTCATCCACAAAATGGAAGAAATCAGAAATGTATACAGGGAGTTGGAGGTGGAGGGACCAGTCGGTGAATTAGGTTTGCCTTTAATCTCTTTGTGCTATTCTGCCTGGTGCCAAGGACCAATGGGCTGAGACAGAAAGAGTTGTCTCACTGATCTGACCTGTAAAGGCACTAAACTCCATCTTTGTCTCAGCTACAGAAGTGTCACACATACTGTGAAGTTCAAATATTAATGCAGTTGGTGCTAATAGAAATTCAAGTGCTTTTCTGGGCAAACAGAACAAAAAAAAAAATTGTAATGGGAATAGGAAAATAGTAATCTACTCTGCTTTTTTTTAGAAAAAGGGGGAGAGAGAAAATTGCTAACCTAGAAATAAAGAATAGCATTTGCAGGAAAAAAATATACATACTCACCCAGGTAAACTGTGGTATTATTTACTAGCTCTAAAATAAACATAATATTTGTGCATTCCCACACATGAAAGTTTCTATTAGAGAATTAGAAATAAACCTTAAGGTGGGTTGGTAAAGGTAAAAAAAGTTAAAGGAACCCTGGACAGTTAAGTCCAATCAAAGGTGACTATGGGGTTGTGGCGGTCATATCACTTTCAGGCCGAGGGAGCCAGCATTTGTCCACATACAGCCTTCTGTGTCATGTGGCTAGCATGACTAAACCACTTCTGGTGCAACAGGACACCGTGACGTAAGTCAGAGCGCACGGAAACACCGTTTACCTTTCCTCTGCAGCAGTACCTATTCATCTACTTGCACTGGAGTGCTTTTGAATGGCTAGGTTGGCAGAAGCTGGGACAGAGCCACGGGAGCTGACCCTGTCACAGGGTTCGAGCTACTGACCTTTTATCGGCAAGCCCAAGAGGCTCAGTGGTTTAGACCACAGCACCACTTGCGTCCCTGGTGGATTGGCACATATGTTTCTGCACGGGGTGTGTTTTCCTTCTGCATGATACTGATACCAGCATACAGGTGAACATCTGCTTGTGGCAGAAAGATTTTCCCAATCCATGAGCCATACAAATCTAACCAAATGATCTGCATTCACAGTAGTGGTCTCCAACACATGTTTCTTCATCACTTTCCTACATTGGCTCCCAGTACATTTCTGAGCACAATTCAAAGTGTTGGTGTTGACCTTTAAAGTCCTAAACGGCCTCGGCCCAGTATACCTGAAGGAGCGTCTCCACCCCCATCGTTCAGCCCAGACACTGAGGTCCAGCTCCTAGGGCCTTCTGGTGATTCCCTCACTGCGAGAAGTGAAGTTACAGGGAACCAGGCAGAGGGCCTTCTCAGTAGTGGTGCCCACCCTATGGAACACCCTCCCATCAGATGTCAAAGAGATAAACAATTCCCTGACATTCAGAAGACATCTGAAGGCAGCCCTGTTCAGGGAAGTTTTTAATGTGTGACATTTTAATGTATTTTTAATCATTTCCTGATTGGTCCTCTCAACTCTGGACAATGCCAACCATCTCTTTACTGTGGAGGGATTGTGTTCAGCCCCATACCCTTTGAATAGGCATGTGGCATTGCCAAACTAACTGTGCCTAACCTGTGCCCAACAGTGTAATAAATGAACAGTCCAGCCATGTGTTCCATGCAGCTGCCACAATCCCCAAGTGTTACATATGTACACATGCACAGCACACTTTTACCCGCATACGTCTTGAGCCTACTGGACTAAAGCAAACCAGGACCACATGACACCAGATGACAACAAGAGCTTCCCACCAGCGGAGAAGCAGCACCACTGGTATTGGCACCAATTTGGGGCAAGATCCAAGCGAGATCTCACACACTCCATGAGATCACCTGATACCGGCACCAATACCAGTGCCACTGGTGGCAACTAAGACCACTAAGACTGGTTTGAATCAAAACAGGCCACAACTTTATTGAATACAGATGAAAGAGGTTTAGCTTGGGCATGGGACAATCAAATATATTTCTGGTCCCCCTCCCCCCACACACCGGGAGTGACACGTAGGTCAATCCAGGCTGGGGGTTTCCTAGGATTTACATCAAATAGGGTGACCCCCCACAGGGACTGCCATCTGGGGGAATGCCTTCGGCCCTGGTCCCGCCCGGGCAGGCAGACATGACCACTCCCCCCGGATCCCTTTAACGGGATACCCCAGTGTTTGGAATGGTAGGCTGAGACTACAACCTTCCCTCCATCCAAGTCAAAGGATTGCCCCAATGCCCAATCAGTTGTGATGATTGCTATGAGGCAGGCAAAACTGTGGGATGTGAAACACAAGAGCAGTCAAGTACACACGGGGAGGAATGTTTGTCCAGTCAGCAGGTAAACTTCCTGTTTCCTTCTGGGCTGGGACAGACTTCCTCTGCATGTGACTAGAGGTGGGCGTGGCCTCACCTGTGCAGGTAATGACAAAAGCACAGGGCAAGGCAGCAACCTCTCTCTCTATGACTGTTTTCGTCAAAGAAGCAACATCTGCTTAGCCAAAGATGCTCTCCAGCCTTCCAGCCAAGAAAGGACAAATGAACTGTCTCCTTATGAGATAGTTTCCAGGTGTATGTTACTTTTCTAAGCTAAGTCTGCCTTCTGGGGTCCGATTGTGAACAGAATGTGAGTAAACTCTTTTTATACTTTTATAGAAGACTGTATCATGTCTTATCTCTTATGAGGGAATAAGGGGAAAATATCAGAACACTTATTAAAGAGCCTTTAGCAAGCCTGAGCCTGAGCAAACACATCCTCTATGAGTTTAAAAAGGGGAATGTTACTCTGCTAAATTGTGAACTTGTTAACACAAGTAGGAATAGAATAGAATAGAATAGATATTTATTACGGCCATAGGCCCATACAGATAAAAAACAAGACATAAATAACAGCTTGTGCACGTGGGAAAAAACAGTCGCTAAAACATCACTATAACAATAAAATACTGTAAGATGGAATGACATAGTGCGCCTTAATTAGCTTGTAGTGCACCTTGGCAGCGCTTTTGGGTAAGGACAGCGACCAGAAACCTAGCCACTCTCAGGGTCGTATGGATATCCTTATCCTGCAGGATTTGGGCAAGATGGAATTTTGGTGGGGTACCCTCTAGCTTCTGTATGATTGGTCCCAACAAATTTGCCCGTGGCACATTAAACAAGGGGCAAGTAAACATAATGTGCTGAAGCGACTCCGGCGTCTCCTTATCACATACACACATGGCGGAGGCTTGGCCCTTTGAGAATCTATGTCTCAGGACATTGGAGGGAAAAACGTTAAACCTCGCTTTGGTGAAGGCCAGCCTGTGAGCAACAGTCGAAAGGGAGGAGAGGTATGATGGAACGCAGTAAGTTAAAGTGATACCAATGTTCTGGGGCGAACAAACACCTCCCCCCAGCGAATAATTTCGCTGTAAATCGATGTCATCCAGTCTTTGGCGGATCAGTCTTTGAGCAGTGATTTGATCTAGTTTTAGGGAATCTAAGGGAGAGATTCCATAGCTCAAGAGTTTGGCGTGAATTCTACTAGTCCAAAGGCTGGAGAATTCATCTCGCCATAAGCATTGGACAAGATAATGGTCTGGTAATCTATGCCACAATGATAACCAATAATTGAAGACTTGCTTCCACAGGCAAGTTTCTAAGGATGCGATCTTCAATTCTAGTCGTATGGCTGCGTTGCTTACGCACAGGGGGAGCATTAGGAGCCGACGTAGGAATTGGTTTTGCAGAGTCTCAAGAGGAGCAAGATCTGTCATCACGGCCCAGAGCGGGGCAGCATAAGCTAGCACGGGAACCACTTTTGCCTTGAACACCTTTAGGGCCGAGGGCACATGCAAAGCTCCATCCGAAAAGAAAAATCGGAGGAGCGCATATGACAGAGTTTTGGCCTTGTTAAGTAGGTGTTGAATTTGTGCTTTCCACCCCAAATTGTATTGAAAAATAACTCCTAAGTATTGAAATTTTAGGACTTGCTCTATTTTTGCTCCACCAAGCTTCCATTCGTATAATCTCCGACTTCTGGCGAAAATCAGAATCTTAGATTTAGCATGGTTGATGGTTAATTGGTTGAGTTGACAATATGTGGCGAAGATCTTCAGAGCTCTGGTTAGTCCAACACGTGTATAAGATAGAATTACCGCGTCATCCGCGTATAAAAGGAGTGGACAGCGGTAATCCGCTAGTCTAGGCGCATGTGTACTTGGAGATGAGTTGACTAGGGATGCTCGCATGTCGCTGATGAATAGATTGAATAGGCAGGGAGCCAATATACATCCTTGGCGCACTCCCTTGTTTATTGGTATCGAATTTGTGAGGTCGCCCGCAGGAGTAAGTCTCACTCTGGCAAGGGTACCTTCGTGGAGCTGACTTATAAGCCATAAGAGTCTTCTGTCTATGCCCTGTTTCGCAAGTTTCTCCCAAAGAATATTTCTAGGAACACTGTCAAAGGCTGCCTTAAGATCTAGGAAGGCAGCACACAGGTAGCCCCGGGGAGGGGAGGAGTACTTCCGTGCCAGATGGTAAAGAACTATCGCATGATCAGTTGTAGAGCGTTTAATTCTGAACCCTGCTTGTTCGTGGCCAATCTGGTTAGTCTCATCTACCCATCGCAATAGTTTCGTCAGCAAAAAGCTGGCATAGATTTTCCCTATGATCGAAAGGAGGCTGATGTTACGGTAATTTTCCGGCTCCGTTGGAGAACCTTTTTTATGAATTGGTACTATAATGGCCTCCTTCCATATTTTGGGGATGAGTCCAGAAGCGTTGATTGCGTCGAAGGTTTTGGCCAAGATGCCAGCCCACCATTTTGGGTGTAGCTTGATGGCTTCAGCAGGGATCAGGTCGGGCCCAGGGGCTTTGCCCGGTTTCAGCTGGGCTATTAGCTTGGCTATCTCATCAGGATCGGTGGGAGGCCAAATAGGTAGGTGGGAAAACAGATGCATCAGATGGTCGGAGGGAGCATCTGCCTGTGAGAAACATTTCTTCAGGAACAATTCCCATGTCGGTGCAGGGATGACAGCCCTTGGGTATTTCCTCGCCCTTCTGTTAATCAGCGACCAGAATTCCCTGGATCTGTGTGATTTTGAAGCAGTAATCAAGGCCTGCCAGCGATTGTGTTGCCACTCGCGTTTGGCAGTTTTCTGCGTGCGTTTGTAAACTTGCTTGGCTTGTGCATAACTAGCTGGCAGAGTAGATGCATCGGAGGTCTTATATGCATCATATATAGCACGAAGGCGCTGTCTTGCTTGTCTGCACTGAGAATTATACCAGGGGGCACCGTAAGTATACTCGTTTCGATTTAATATTTTGGGTGGTAACCTGAAGAAGGACGTAAGTTCAGTCGTATGATGGTGAAAGCGTTTCAACACTATGCTATACTCGTCTGAGGCAGAGCCTATGTTGGAATGAGGCCCGAGGATTTCTTTTTGAAAGAATTCCTGATACTTTTGAGCCTGGGTCTCCGACCATTTGATTCCTCTTACTTGGAGAGAGGATTTGTTGGTTGCCATCTGGGTCGCATGTCTATGGGCCTCCGACTGCCAGTTCAGGGAAAGCTTGGCTACAAGGGGAAGATGATCACTAGATTGTACATTCTCGATCTTAAAGGTGGAAATACACTTAAGTAGATCACTGGAGACCAACAGGTAATCGAGGACGCTGTTTGATTTAACGCTCAGGTGAGTGAAATCCCCTGGAATATCAGGGAGGCATGTTCCATTTAGGGGGACCAGATTTAAACGGATGGCCATTTGATAGAGGAGTACTCCAGCCTCATTAGCTCGTTGGTCTTTAGAAGTTCTCCTCATGATATGTTCCAGCTCATAATTATTAAGGTTTGGGGTAACCCACCATTTGGTTTTGGTCAGCGAGTCCCAATTTGCTGCTGTGCGGGCATTAAAATCGCCACCTAATATGGCCGGGGTGTTAGGAAACTTAACATAGCATGAGAGCAAATGGTCTTCTAGCGAGCCCCATTTGGAGCCCAGTTCGGAGGAAGAACCCCCAGGTGGCAAGTAAACATTTGTAACTAGAAGAGAGATCTTTTCCCCCGCAATCAGTCCGGTAAGGGCGTAAGGAGGCAAGGCCTGTACTAGAGTAAGTTTAGAGCGTAGGTTGAGGGAGATGCCTATTATTAGGCCCCCTTTAGGGCGGCCTCCTTTCAGGGAGGGGCAGGCAGGGAGTTCTAGAAGCTCAAAGCCATTTAGGGCAATTTTCTCTACTTCCCATGATTCTTGGAACAAGATGATATGAAACAGGTTAATATACTCCAAGAATTCTGGGTCAAGTTTTTTTCCCCTCCAGCCCGCAATGTTCCAGCTGAGGACTGATAGGGGGGAGTTCCCGTTGTGACCAATTCGCTGTCATTTCAGGGAGAGATGTGAGTCCTTTGGAGGCAAGGCAGACCCCACAAAAAAGTCAGTTATTTTACTTTGCATGGCAGGCACCTGCTGAGGGTACCTAGTCTTGAAGTTGGTAGTGAAGAATTCTGACTGGGGCGACAGAACGGGTCTCCCGCTGGCTAACCCAAGGGCGGACACTTCAGTGGGAAACTCCACAGGATTTGCTGAGACTGCCCCACCGCAAGGTCTAAAGGTCGCCGATGAAACCATTTGGTTTATATGTCCGGCCGGGTCTTCAATCAAATCCGGGCCATTTTTTGAAGTAGGTGGAACATTCCCATGACCTGATGCTGGCGAAGGTACAGGGGATGCTCGGCGTACTGGTACCGTTTGTATGTCGGGTCTATGCCGCTCAGGGGAATAAGAGGACTCCAGTTCCGGCATTGATGGGTTAGATGGTAAGGAATTGTTTTGGTGGAAGGGACTCTGAGTTACACTCCTCAGCGGGGGACTCTTGGAGGGCGAGTCAAAATTTATCAAGAGTTGGGATGAGGGGCCAACTTGTGGGGCAAGACCTGGGTCTGCCAAGCGTCGGTGGGTTTTGCCCACAAGTGGGGGAGGCATGGGTTTAGGAGCTGGGCTAAGGTATGGAAGACTTCCTGCTTCCTTAAAACACGACTCCGAAAAGCTGGCAAGGTTATCCTGAGGAGTGGGCAGGACTCTTCCGTTCTTCTGGACCTGTAAGAGCTGATGATTAAGTACTTCTAGTCTTCCAATTATTTCTTGTTGTTCTCTCGGTGGAAGGTCGCCAAAGGTGGCTAAAAGCTCTCTTTCCTCCGGCGGGGTCAGAGAATTGCTTGTGCCAGTGGGTTTCTTTAGGGCTCGTGGGGACGTAGGGTAAGTCCAGTTTCGGTGCGGATGGATATCCTCCGGGAGAGGAGGCTCGATGTCCTGGGGTACTCCCGACCTCTCCGACAGAGTCCGCTCCGTGCCGTGACCGGCAAGTAGGAGGGGGTGGGTCATGCTATCCATAAAAACTCTTGTTGGGATGATATCATACCTAGCCAAGAGTGGTTTCTGCCTGATGATAGCTGAAGGGATCCTTGGAGAGTAAAACGCAAGCATCACTTTCTGTTGCCTGAGGTGCTGGTTCAAGGGTAATACTGCAATGAGATCACATTGTGATATTTCAATGTTTAGGAGATTGCTTAGATGCTTTTTAACCCCACTCAGAGTAAGCCACCTTGGTGACCCTGCCCCAATGTTTAGGCAGATTTTCTTAGGTTGCAGGAACAACGCATGGTGTTTCAGTGCAGGATTGGGTTTATATTTAGGGATCACACTTCTTTTTTTGGTTGAAGGCAAGGACCTCTGGCACTTCAATTCCCCCGTATCTACAGTTGGTTTAAACTTTGGCCAGAAGTTATCAATTTTCTGTTCGAGGTTACATAGCTGGGAGGATAGCACATCAATCTTCTTAAATATGCAATTAAGGGTTCTGACCACAAGATGGAGATGTTCGTGTTGTTCTTGTCTTGCGCAGTCCTCAGCTCCGGCGTCCTGCACCACCCTCAGTGGGACACTCCCTCTTTCTCCAAGCTTGCCGGCCACAGTTTTAATCTGGGGTAAAAATAATTCCTCTGATGTTGACGTTGTTTCTGGAGACATTAGAGGGTAGAAACGGTTCTGAGTTTTCACCCTATAGCAGTGTTCAGTGGGGTCAGTCCGATTGCCAGACACGAGGGGGTCGTTTTTTAATTGTTTGGCTCTTGGGGAGGGCAGAGCCTCGTCACAATCCCTTAGGCGTTTGCCTTGGCCCATCGTTATGAGTCTTTTAAAAGTCTTTTAAAATAACAGTGCTTAAAAGGTAATAAAAGGTGGAAGAAATAAAAATACAACTGGATGTGAGCTGGCGGAAACCGGTAAGTCGGAGGCTGCTTCCAAGGCTGCCGGAGAATACAATTATCTGCTCATTAAAGCTGATTTACGATGCAGGCTTTACAGTTATCAACAATGTAAACTCCTGGCGTGGGCTCCAACACCCTGATACAATCTTCAGCAAAAACTTGAAAGGCTGGGAACCACAACACAGATTATAGAGAGGATTCGAAATGAGCTCCGGCAAATGCGTCTTACCTCATCGCCATCTTGACCGGACATCGTAGGAAAGGCTATAATCAAACAATATATCCTCTCCTGCATTCCTGAACATTCCCACAAAAACCACTGGGTTGGATGGTTTCCCCAGTGGTCAAATTCCTACCTGGCCCCATAAAACAGTGACTACTGTTGCCACAGCAAAGTCCGCAACCATCAGCTTGAACCAAGGGTGGGTGGGTGTGGAACCCATTGAAGGAAAGCAGGTAGGGCCCCAGGTGTGGGCCATTTAAATGGTCAGGGAGTGGACCCAAGTGAAGCTTTCCTCCTCCGTCGGTTCCACCCCCTGGCACAGCCCATGGCCAAGCCTGCATCCCCATTCGCCAATCCTGATATGTGGCAGGGGCTGCAATTCCTCTGTTGGGGCCCCAGTGAAGTCTCTGCTATCCTGCAACACTGCCACAGCAAATGGGATGAGTGGAATTGCCTGAGGCAAAGCCTAATGGTTGCAACAATACTGCATGCATACATGGTGGTATGTTAGCAGCAGTGGGTGTCACATAATGCTATGTGCACAAATGCATGATTCACATAATATGCAGAGTTGAAAATAGGACTGATCTACATACTAAAATGGGACACGGGTGGCGCTGTGGGTTAAACCACAGAGCCTAGGACTTGCCGATCAGAAAGTTGGCGGTTCGAATCCCTGTGACGGTGTGAGCTCCCATTGCTCAGTCCCTGCTCCTGCCAACCTAGCAGTTCGAAAGCACGTCAAAGTGCAAGTAGATAAATAGGTACTGCTCCATCGGGAAGGTAAACGGCGTTTCCGTGCGCTGCTCTGGTTCGCCAGAAGTGGCTTAGTCATGCTGGCCACACGACCTGGACGCTGTACGCCGACTCCCTTAGCCAGTAAAGCAAGATGAGTGCCGCAACCCCAGAGTCGGCCACAACTGGACCTAATGGTCAGGGGTCCCTTTACCTTTACTTGCATACTGAAATCTATGTACAAGGCCACCCACACTAAGTGTTGTGCAGTGGTTAAAGCACTGGATTCAGACCTGGGAGACCAGTTTTCAAATCCCCACACAGCCACAAAGTTCGCTCTGTGATCCTGAGACAGTTAGGCACTCACTCTCAGCCTAGCCTACCTCCCAGGGTTGTTGTGAGGATAAAATGGGGAGGAGAACTAGATAGGCCACTCTGAATTTCTCAGAGAAAAGATGGGATATCAATGTAATCAATAAAATAATACCTTATACTTTTAATACATTGTTGTGTGAGAGTAGTTACTGATTAAGGTATTCACTATGATGACTATAACATGCAAACAAACACACACAAATGAAAAGTTTATATATGCCTCTTCTATCCAGAAATGTTGGACAGTAAATATGGAGCTATGAATGATGTCTTTGACACCAGGAAACAATATGAAATGAGAAATGGACAGTAAATATGGAGCTATGAATGATGTCTTTGACACCAGGAAACAATATGAAATGAGAAATGACAGCCCGATATATTTAAGTTGCATTTACATATAGATTAAGCAGAATTTTGCCATATCAAAATATCCCAAAGATGGATTTATTCATAGACACCATTCCTTCAGAGAGAGGGGGGAGGGGAAATCTAGGAAGAATACAGTGTTAAACTATGTGACCTATGAAGTACAGCAGGAACCTTTCTCATAGGTTCATTACTAATTATTTCTGAAAGCTATTAACTTCAGAAACAAAGTGAAGTCATTTATCTGACCACTTTTGCAGACAGTAAAATGCAACGTTTTGCCAAAGCCACAATAAAATGTTTCAAGCCTGTTATCTTGAGCTTTTATTGCCTGCTAAATTATATTCATGAGGTTGTCAATATTTACATGCGTTGACACAGAAAAGGTCGTAAAATGACGTTTCCTTAGGGTTCATGCAGATTTATCTGTAAAACATTCCGTAAGAGACAAATTTACACGTTATCCTGATTCAAGAATTTGGACAGGTAGCAGGTTTTAAGTTGAATAAGATGAAAACTAAGGTGTTAGAGAAAAACTTAACTGTGAATGAGAAAGAGAAGTTTCAGGAGGAGACAGGACTAACATTGGTTAAGAAAGTGAAATATTTAGGGGTTATCATGACTGCTAAAAATGTGAATTTATTTAAGGATAATAATGAAAAATGTTGGATTGAAGTGAAAAAGGATCTAGAAAATGGACAAATTTGAAGTTATCATTGTTAGGCCGAATTGCTGTGATAAAAATGAATGTGCTGCCAAGGATGTTGTTTTTGTTTCAAACATTGCAAATTTTGGATAAGATGGATTGTTTCAAGAAGTGGCAAAAAGATATTTCTAGATTTATTTGACAGGGCAAAAAGCCTTGAATAAAATACAAGATACTAACTGATGCCAAAGAAAGAGGTGGATTTGCCCTGCCAGACCTTAAAATTTATTATGAATCAGCTGCTTTTTGCTGGCTGAGAGAATGGCTGCTTCTTGAAAATACTGACGTGTTGGATCTAGAAGGTTTTAATAATGTATTTGGTTGGCATGCATACTTGTGGTACGATAAGGTAAAAGTACATAAAGCGTTTAAAAACCATATTGTTAGAAAAGCATTGTTTAATGTCTGGATAAGATATAAGGATTTGTTAGAAAAGAAAACCCCAAGATGGTTGTCACCAATGGAAGCGAAAGCACAGAAAAAACTCAATATGGAGGCCAAATGGCCGAAATATTGGGAAATTTTGGAACAAGATAGAGACAGATTAAAATTGCAGAGCTTTGAAAAATTGAAAAACAGAGTGCGAGATTGGCTCCGTTATTATCAAATAATGGAGGCATACAATCTGGACAAAAAAGTTGGTTTCCAGGTGGAAAAATCAAAATTGGAAACAGAATTGTCAGATCCAAAAACCAAGAATTTGTCAAGAATGTATAACTTGCTGTTGAAATGGAACACTCAGGATGAAACGGTGAAATCGGTTATGATTAAATGGGCACAAGATGTTGGACATAACATAATGATGGCTGACTGGGAACATTTATGGACCACAGGTATGAAATTTACGGCATGTAATGTTTTGAGAGAAAATTTAATGAAAATGATTTATAGGTGGTACATGACACCAGTCAAGCTTGCAAAAATTTACGATTTGCCCGACAATAAATGTTGGAAATGTAATGAGACTGAAGGTACATTCTTTCACCTTTGGTGGACATGCCCAAGGATTAAGACATTCTGGGAGATGATTTATAATGAAATGAAAAAGGTATTCAAATATACCTTCTTGAAGAAACCAGAGGCCTTTCTCCTGGGCATGGTCAGCCAATTGGTGCCAAAGAAGGATAGAACTTTTTTTATGTATGCAACAACAGCAGCAAGAATACTTATCGCAAAGTATTGGAAGACACAAGATTTACCCACCCGGGAAGAATGGCAGATGAAGTTGATGGACTATATGGAACTGGCGGAGATGACTGGCAGAATCCGAGACCAGGGAGAAGAGTCGGTGGAAGAAGACTGGAAAAAGTTTAAAGACTACTTACAGAAATACTGTAAAATTAAAGAATGTTAGAAAAATGTTGGAATGAAGTTATATGGCTTTAGTAGAATTGTTATAAGGAATTAAGTATAAATAGATTAATAGAGTATTAAAGGGGAAAATAAGGTTAGAATCTGTTAAGATAATTAAAAGATAGAAAGCAGAGGAAGATGGAAAGGAATTGCTGAAACAATTAACAGAAGTGGAATACTAAAAGGGAGGTGTGAGGAGGTCACTGAAATAAGTGAATGAAAGATAAGATATGGAAATTGTTTGATGTTTTTTAAATTGTTTTTGTTCTGTTAGTTTAGTGTGTTGTGTAGTGTTTTTGTATTGTGTTGTGTTTTTTTCTTTTCTTTTTTTTGTGCGTTTGAATTGTTGGAAAAGTAATAAATATTTTTTTTTTTTTTAATTACAGGTTATCTATTATATGTATTATCTGTTATGTGCCCTGAATGAATGATACTTCCTGATGTAGATCTTAAAGCCGATCCAGATCAAAACAGTTGATCTGAAGTACTTAAACCAGGTCAAGCCCCTTGGAAGTCCATTTTGGATCGAGCATCCATGCTGAAGCCAAGAGCACTAACAAATCGAACCTATGAAGCTGGTCTACAGTGGAATCCTTTGCTTGGTAAAAATCACAGAGCAGCCAGCAAACTCATTGCTGGTGCACAACCTACTGGTATCTTCCAGCCAAGAAGATCAGGAGATGTCAGGTGAATATTTACCTTAACATATGCAATGCTTTTGATTTCAAAAGGCTCAATGTGAGTAGAGTGAACATCTGCTTTGCATACAGAATATTCCAGGTTCAATCCCCAGCTTTTTGGGTAGCGCTGGTAAAGGTTCCCTGCCTAAAACTCTGGGGAAGTCCTGCCAACAGTGAGCTAGATGTACCATCAGTCAGACTTGGTACAAGGCAGCTTTCTATGGTCTTATGATGAACAGGGTGGCTACTTTGCAGACATTAACTTTTGCATTTTGCATTGAAGTAGGAAAGTCAACAGGGACACGGGTGGCGCTGTGGTCTAAACCACAGAGCCTAAGGGCTTGCCGATCAGAAGGTCGGCAGTTCGAGGCCCCGCGACGGGGTGAGCTCCCATTGTTCAGTCCCTGCTCCTGCCCACCTAGCAGTTCGAAAGCACGCCAGTGCAAGTAGATAAATAGGTACTGCTCCGACGGGAAGGTAAACGGCGTTTCCGTGCGCTGCTCTGGTTCACCGGAAGCGGCTTAGTCTTGATGGCCACATGACCCAGAAAAACTGTCTGCGGACAAACGCCAGCTCCCTCGGCCTATAGAGCGAGATGAGTGCCACAAACCCCAGAGTCGTCCGTGACTGGACCTAATGGTCAGGGGTACCTTTACCTTTAGGAAAGTCAACAGTGGCTTCTCCCAGTCATGCACACCCATGTTCAAAGAGAAATGCTGTCTGTTCATGAATAGGAATCTTCAGATCAAACTCTTCATTCCCAGATTGTTTTGGTTATTTTTATTTTATATACTCATGTGATTCAGCATACTGATGAGTAAGAACTGTAGTTGTTTTAAAAAATGAATTTTATATTGCTTCTGTAAAGAGGCTGATAAGCAAGTTTGCTCTTGTTCTTGGGCATAATATTTTGCATAATATTTCATTTTCAGCATGTTCATAAAACCTGTCTTGAAGCATCGTTTCCAATATTGGGATTGGGAGATTTCCTTTACCAAGCTTGAATTCCAAAGCAGTGTTGAACATCTTCTTTAAAGATGTTTCCCTTTAAAATATGCTTCTCTTCCACTCACCTATAATGCGTGTCCTCCCTAAAAGAGGGCATGTGTTGCGGTGAGACCTGGAGACTGACCTCCTGGTTGTGGGTGGGTATATTGGACAGCCACAACACCTGATTGGTAGGTCCCTCGTTGCTGGGTTTAATCTGGCCAATGGGGTTGCAGTCTAAATGGATGGAGGGACCTATATAAACCCATGCACGTGACCCAGAGCTTCCACTTTCGTCTTCTGCATTGGAACACCCACGCACCTCTCCCTAATTTTAGGGCATTTTGTGATTGACCTTGCTATGCCATCGTGTGTCATCTGTCATAGGGACAGGGGCACAGCAGCAATTTCCCCCACTTGGCTGATTGGCCGTTGCTTTTTGTGTTTCCCCTGCCTTGTAGCAAATCATCACAACCTGTAAGGTTGTGGATAGGTGCTGGTTCATGTGATAGGGATGGGAGAACGCTCTCGCCATCCCTATGTGAAGGGTATTCTGTTAAAGCAATTCAGGGACTCAACTTGGTTTGGTCAAACCCGAGAAGGGGTTGTGCCCGTGCCTGAGTCCAGGGGAGCATCTGCGGAGTGAATAGAGTCTGTTCCTGGGCTTTCCACCTACCTCAGCTGTTCACTCTTGGCTGACCTAGGATAGAGCTCTGGGTCAGTGTTACCTGCAAGGGTGCAGGGAGCTAGTCGAACCAGAGCCTATGCAACCACTCACTTTTCTGTAATCAATAAAGTTGTGGCTTAAATTCTGCCAAAAACCAAAACTAAAATTTGAGTCAAATGTGTCTTTATTTAGAAGGGAGGTCTCTGGGTCTGAACACGCAATCAGTGATATGGCCCAACCATCACCTTGTCAGTTCCAGATGCTAAGTGTGAACTTCTCCCTCCATCCTATCTAAAAGAAATGTTCCTCTTTTGCCTCAAGCCTACCAGAAGACATAATGGCCCCCACGCTAGTTTTGATCTTGATTTTGTATTTTGAAGACAGGATATCATGCACGCTTCAGTTGAGATTCCTGCATTGCGGGGGGGGACTAGATAGGGACCCCCTCCAAGTTTACAATTATATGATTCTCTCTCCACCTCCTTCTGTAAATTGGAGTCCCCAGCAGACCCAAGGTGTGAATAAGAGGACAAAAGGGCAATGTTAGGCCCAGACCTCATTGCTGTTTTCGCTGAAAAGATTTTTTTTTTGGCATCCTGTGTATGAAAAGAAACACACACAAATATTTCACAACTGAAGCACAGTAGGGAGTACACAGAGTTAGTTTATCACTACAGTGGAATTTACTTTGAAATTCAGTCACACAGGGTCGGATTCAACTAACTAGTCTTGCTAATGGAAGCCTATGCAAGGACTTCCACTAATGCAATGGGGATTTCCCCCCTCTTATCCTCCTGTGTGGCCCCTGTTTGGCTTAGGGGGTCATGAGGACCCCCAGAACAGCACACAGGAGGTGTGAAGAGATTGTTCCATCAGGCAAGCCATTTCTGGAGGAATATATTGAATATATTGAAATGAAATAGTGCTCTGGTGACACCCCTGTGAGTTAGCATTCTATGGTTAGAGTACACTCTCTAGGGATGCCATTCCCCCCCTGGATATATGCAGAGACTACTTTACACTTAGACTGAACTTTCTTTGAGTGTAAATCTGGCACCTGAACTGTGTTGCTGAGGATTCATGATTTTATATTAGGATTTTTATATTTATCCTTCGTATCTGCACTTTTGTATATCAACCTACAGCTGGTGAATTTCAATGGATGCTACATGCATTCTCACCAATGTAATGGCAGCTCAAGTAAACATGCAATTCATGTGCTAGGAATTCAGCACAGAATAATTGCACCGTGTCACTTTGAATTTCCTACTGTAGCCTATTTTTGCTGTTTCAAACTTTTTCAGAGTGCCAATTTTGCTCACGCCTGCAACTATAGCACAGCACTCACAAAAATGATTATTATAAGAGGGAATCTATGTGAAAAATAATATCACTCAAACGGAGCCTCTGCAACAGGCGCAATTATAGTCAAACAGTCCTACCTAACAATTTCAATTTTATTTCTTTTTTATGGTTCATAAAAGCATTCTGCCAAACTCTGCAACTGAGGTATAAAAGTTGTAACTAATGCCATAGCACTGGCTGCTTTAATCAATATTCCGATCACATGATGTCCCATTTAAAACATAGTATCATCTAGTTGAATGGAACCACAAAGGTCATCTATTCCAAATGCCAGCCGATGCAGGACATTTGCTGTTTTGGCAACTGTGTGGGATGGCCATATGCAGCTTCTGCTAAAATTCTGTAACAAAGGAAAATCTGCCATCTTCTGATGAAGTTTGTTCCCTGGCCAGACAGCTCATGCCATCAGTAAGTTAAATATTCTGTCAAGATCTACCGGTACTTTTGCGATTAGAACCCAGATGTTTGGTCCAAAGGAACAACAGAAAACAAATCTGTTCCATGAAATGTATGACAGACTTTCAAATGTTTGGAGATGGCTATCATGTTACCTCTTGATTGACTCTTCTCCAGGCTAAACATGTCCAACTTCTTCAGCCCTTCCTCCTAGGATATGGCATCTAGGCTCAATATATTTGTTACCCTCCTTTGAACAAGTTCCAGTTTGTCAATATCCATCTAAACCATGGTGGACAGAACCTGAAGGACACTTGGGGCTATCATCACAGTAGGTAAGTGTAGAATTGCCGCAAGTCTTACACTGGAATGCTTCCTATTCAAATTTTAAATTATAAGACACCGCTATTTCATGATTGCACATGAAAGTCAAGACTAGGGGTTACTTCCCTCTGATGTCCAGAAGTGGTTTTTAGTCAGTTAACAAAAGTCTGAATTGCCCCTCATTCTTAATTACTGCTTTAAGCCTCAACATAAAAATTATCATCATGAGCAGGCCTATGACTCTGGGTTGCATATAGTGCTACCAAGCTTTTCAGTAGAATTAATCAAAGTAACAGTTATTGCATCTTGCACGAAGCTTTGCAGAACTGTAGCCTTAGCTATAATAAAAAGCAGAGTGAAGATGTGCTTCTGCAATGGCAGAATGGCTGCATTTATAATATCACAGCCATCTACTAATAAATCTGTAAGAAATACAAAATCCTGGTTTTATTCCAACAGTGCCTAACAGAGATTTACCCAATAGTGGCTTTGCACTAGTGAAAATGCTTCCACTAGAACAAGGCAAGACCCCCCAATTTTCACCAATCCCACCCCCCTTCCGATTACAGCACTCGGTGCTATTTTCCATATTGTTTCGAAGAGTCCAGCATATATCAGGAAAAGCTTTTGGGGGTACAGGGGTGCTGCCTTGGGCGGAGGAGATTTGGGAAAGTTGGGTTTCCTGCTCTGCTCTCCCCCTAGCACAAAGCCACCACTGGATACAACCCATAGCTTCCCCCATTATTAACTCTTGCTTCAAGAAAAAAGCTTTCAAGGTAACAAATAGATGGTGTTTGGTGTAATTCAGATTAGCTGTAATTGCTTGGTACATTTTGTTAAGAACTGGGCAGAGATCAAAATTTGGATTTCGGCTTCAGCAGCCTCAGTCAGCAGGCCAATGGTCAGCAATGATAATAGTTTTATTCCAAAATACCTAGAATAAAGCCCAATTTACTTTTGGAGTGATTCTGATTTTTAAAAAAAATGCCAAGTGCATTTTTAGCTTCACATGCCTGTGAAAATTAATAAGAGTCTGCTTAAAGAAATGCAAGTAATTTTTCTATATCCATGTACAGTCTTACTTACTCAGTGGGACTGCTACATTTCCAAATGGAGTTTAAAAGAAAAACAAATCCAGAAATCCTTTCAAAACTAATAGAAATGTACAGGTTTTTAATCCTCTCTACATGCATTTAAGTGCCTATGAATTACTAGGTTGAGAATCCTAAAATTGGAACAGCTGGAATTTAAGTTCAGAATTCTTTTGACCACATATAACACTGCCCTGGACAAATAACAGAGTTACTCCTTACAACCTGTAAGGACCCTTCACTGCTCAGAGTTATTGTAGCTTAAGGAGAATTTCATCCCAGAATCATTTAAGTATAGTGAGGCTGACCCTGAACTAGGAGAAATCTAGATTAGGCACATCATCAGGTCAGGTGGATGAAGAACCCCCACATTTATGGAACACCAGATTTTTTTATTTTTATTTTTTAAAATTGGATTTGCTTCCATGGGCTAACTTTGACAAATGAGTACAACAACTCACTTGGCAATTAGATGGTGCTACTGTGGCATCAGATGAACGCGGGTGGCGCTGTGGGTTAAACCACAGAGCCTAGGACTTGCCGATCAGAAGGTTGGCGGTTTGAATCCCCGTGACGGGGTGAGCTCCTGTTGTTCGGTCCCTGCTCCTGCCCACCTAGCAGTTCGAAAGCATGTCAAAGTGCAAGTAGATAAATAGGTACCACTCCGTCAGGAAGGTAAACGGCGTTTCCATGCGCTGCTCTGGTTCGCCAGAAGTGGCTTAGTCATTCTGGCCACATGACACGGAAGCAGTACGCCGGCTCCCTCGGCCAGTAAAGTGAGATGAGCGCCGCAACCCCAGAGTCGGTCACAACTGGACCTAATGATCAGGGGTCCCTTTACCTTTACCTTTACTGTGGCATCACAATTGACAGGTGGGCTCACTTGACAAAATCCTGACATCAGAGGCTGAAAGAGGAGAGCCTACCCCATACTGATCCTTCTTTGAATTTATTCATCAATGTAAGAATATAAGAAGAGCCTTCAGGATCAGTCCCTTGGTCCATCTAGCCCAGCTTCCTGTTCTCACAATGACCAACCAGAAGCCTGTGGTTTCCAGAAACTGGTACAGTTGAACCTCTGGTTATGAACTTAATTCATTCCAGAGGTCCGTTCTTAAGCTGAAACTGTTCATTTTTGTATGCCACAACCGCAGCTAGAATTTTGTGAGTGAAGAACTGGAAAACACAAGAAGTACCAACAGTGGGAAATTGGCAGATGAAGATGATGGACTTTTCGGAGCTGGCCGACCTGACTGGAAGAGTCCGTGACCAGGAGGAGGAGGAATACCAGGAAGAATGGAAGAAATTTAAAGACTATTTAGCTAAATATGTCGAAATAATTTAATTAGAAAAGCTTGCAAATATAGGCAGAGGATTTAAGTATGTAAGGATAGAATTTAAGATGTTTAAAGACGTGTCAAGTGACTAAGTTAACTTTTTGAGAAAATTGAGTTTGGAAAACTGTTAAAATGATATATAATGAAATTCAACCAAGGGGATTTGAGGAAGTCACTAAATAATGTTACCAAGATTTAAATAGGATGTATATTTGTGTGTTTGTTTGTGTGTTTGTGTTTTAATTTTTTTGGAAAATTTAAAAAAAATATTTGGGGGGGAAAGAAGAAACTGTTCTTATCCTGAGGCGTGCTTTCGCTAATGGGGACTCCTGCTGCACGAGGTTTCCGTTTGCATCCTGGGGCAAAGTTCGCAACCAGGAGCAGCTACTTCATAACCTGAAGCGTTCGTAACCAGAGGTACCACTGTATTTAGAAGCAGGCAGTTTCTCATCTAGACAGCAGGGTATTTAAACAATTTGAATGAGCAACTCAGACCCACCGGACCTACTCCTCAAAAACTTGTCCATCGCTCCTCTGAAATTGGCCTGTAAAGGATTTTAAATGCTTTTAATGAAGGAGTTTCGAGTGGTACAAAATGTGAAGGGTGAGTGAGAGATACAAGAATCACAAATGACTTTCATTTCATGTATCAGCGAAGCAGAACTTGCATTTCCCTGTGGTATAAAGAGCATGAGCTCCAGATGGGGAGATGATTCACATCTCTCTCCATGGGGAGATGCATAAGTTCCACTTCAGACACTACAACGCAAGCAGAAGAAGAAGAAAGTGTGTGTCCCTAAGAATCCCATGCCTTTTGGGCCATTCTGCATTAAATACATGACAAATAGAAACATATTACATTAATAACATAGCACTTCGTCCCACAAGTTTGCAAACAAGGGCTCACATTGCTCACTGGCAGAGCTTGGCTACAATGTGGCAACTAGATTTTTATTTATTTGTTCTGTAAAAAATATTAACCACTGTACAAAGACTCTGGTATCCATGTCAGTTCTTCCATAAGCACAAAGATTGCTCCTTCTGTAACAGAATGTTACCCTTTCTCCCCGGGCGTGCCTTGCACCCTCCCCAAATCTGCTCTGGAACATAGTCTAGAGGTTCATGGTGGTGGTGGTGGGGTTTCACTGTGCAATCAAATATTGGTTAGATCAGGGGTCAGCAAACCTTTTCAGCAGGGGGCTGGTCCACTGTGCCTCAGACCTTGTGGGGAGCCAGAATATATTTTGAAGAAAATAGAATGAACGAATTCCTGTGCCCCGCAAATAACCCAGAGATGCACTTTAAATAAAAGCACACATTCTACTCATGTAAAAACATGGTGATTTCTGGACCATCTGCGGGCCAGATTTAGAAGGTGATTGGGGAGGATCTAGCCCCCAGGCCTTAGTGTGCCTACCCATGGGTTAGATCCTTACCAAAAAATAATAATAATTCTATAGCAGTTTGTAACATTTGAAGCAATTTAAAACCACATCAAATATAAACAACATAACAACAGCATTTCAGATCATCATATCACATAAACCAACCATAAGACTAAAGATGGAGACCACTGCCTATTAAATCCAGTCATCAAAAGCAACCCTGAACAAAAACATTTTTAGAGCATGCCTAAATGCTACCCAGGAGGACCTGTCTGTCTGTAGAGCTCAGGGGATGGAGTGCCATAGCTGTGGGGTCACTACAGAAAATTACCTGTCCCTTCCTGGTAGGCACATGCACAAGGCCTCTAGATGACCCACATTGGCATATGAAGGGTTGACGGCTGGGTGGTTGTGGCACACCAGCTATGGCAGGAGGAAAGATAAAGAGGATTCAAGATCAGGATGACCTGTCCGCTTCCTTGCAGTCCCAAACTTCTGCCTGCATATTATAACCAATATTATAATCAATACATTTGTGGAATATTGTCTAAACAACAGCAACTTGGCTTTCTTACTGCTTACCGTATTTTTCGTCCCATAGGACCCTCTGTCCCATAGGACGCACCTAGTTTTTTGGGGGGAAATAAAGGGAAAAAAATTCCTTTATTTCCCCCCCCCCAAAAAAAAGCAGGTCGGGGAAACCGAACCAGGTCGAGGAACAGCGGGATGGCGGTGCTGCGCCTCCCTGCTGTCCCCCGAGCTTGTGGGGCTGGCTGATGTCTGTCCGGCGCGCGGGGCGCACTGCTTCAGGGCGCCCTGCCCGCCGGGCGGAAGGCTGCTATCCGCAGCGTGGGGAGTCCTGTGGGGAACTCCCGCAGGGCTGCCTAGGCTGCGGATGTGTTCCCGAAGCGCCGGGCGCTCTGCTTTCAGTGCGCCCAGCACTCCAGGAAGCAGGCTACTATCCGCAGTCTAGACAGCCCTGCGGGAACTCCCGCAGGCTGTCTAGGCTGTGGATGTCTTCCTGAAGCCTGGAGAGCGAGAGGGGTCAGTGCGCACCGACCCCTCTCGCTCTGCAAGCTTCAGCGAAAGCCTGCATTTGCCCCATAGGACGCACCCAGATTTCCCCTTCATTTTTGGAGGGTGAAAAGTGCGTCCTATAGGGTGAAAAATACGGTATGTTTTTCACAATTAACATATTGTCTTGGATCTAACTTCCCATATTTACATCAAATAGGTTTTGCATTCATAGAATGGTTTCATCCCCTCTCCTCCCTCTCTGCACCCTTGCAAATCAGCTCCTGGTGGTTGGGGACCACTGGGAATAGCATGAGTGAGGCTGCAGATTGAAGGGGAATTGGCAAGAATTCCCCTTTAGGTGAACGATGAATTTACAAGCCATTGTGCTTGATAGCTAATGGTCATGGGTTATCTTGTAATCAATACATTATTTTTAAAAGCACACGACTACCCATAGCTAGCTGGAAGGATAATCTATGAGAAATTGTATTGCTAACATAGTAGTAGGCATATATTTGAACGAGTAATCTGAAGTCGTTTGCAGGACTGCCGAGAGACACTTCTCAGGAACAGCAATATGGATAAATCAATTTAATTTTCTTAAGAGGTCAGACTAAGACCAAAGGTGATCTAAAATTCTCAATACTTCAAGGTCTGCTTTCCTAACCTCAAGAATGGTACGTTAGTGATGTGCTGTTGCCATTTTCATGTTGCATATACCACAAAACTTTTTAACTGCAATTATGCCACTATGCTATTGCAAATAGACCACCAAAAGGAGACCATTAAACAACAACTCTATACCTTGTCAGGGTGAAAGAGTTCCTATGAGGCATGATGGGGTAGTCTGGGAACCAGCCAGAGCTCTTAATGGTGCTTTGTGACTTGGATGTAACCCTCACTGTATAAAGTGTGTATAATATTGTGTCTTTATGCCTTGCTTATACGGAAGTTAGAGCTGGACCATAAAGAAGGCTGATTGCTGAAGAATAGATGCTTTTGAATTATGGTGCTGGAGGAGACTCTTGAGAGTCCCATGGACTGCAAGAAGATCAAACCTATCCATTCTTAAGGAAATCAGCCCTGAGTGCTCACTGGAAGGACAGATCGTGAAGCTGAGGCTCCAATACTTTGGCCACCTCATGAGAAGAGAAGGCTCCCTGGAAAAGACCCTGATGTTGGGAAAAATGGAGGGCACAAGGAGAAGGGGATGACAGAGGACGAGATGGTTGGACAGTGTTATTGAAGCTACCAACATGAGTTTGACCAAACTGCGGGAGGCAGTGGAAGACAGGAGTGCCTGGTGTGCTCTGGTCCATGGGGTCACAAAGAGTCAGACACAACTAAATGACTAAACAACAACAACAACATGCCTTGCTTTAAAAAAGGGTGCTTCATTCACTAACCATAATGTTGAGCTAGAGGTAGGGTACGGGTG
Source organism: Podarcis bocagei (assembly GCF_964188305.1). Classification (NCBI taxonomy): domain Eukaryota; kingdom Metazoa; phylum Chordata; class Lepidosauria; order Squamata; family Lacertidae; genus Podarcis; species Podarcis bocagei. The sequence goes on from NC_138136.1 coordinate 10,620,354, forward strand.
GAGCTTTCCAGAAATGAAACTTGTGGGGAAATGTGTGGGGATGGGGCAGAGTTCCCTCACTAGTGACATGCTAGCTTTCCATCAGAGGGGAAGTTTTAGGGTGGGGATACATTAATATAAACAAAGCCACAGGGTGGAAAGTGAGTGCCCTTTCCTTCCATTCCCAAACCAACTTGAAAGATGCGTAGCGCTAAAAGTCCCTGACCACTTTGCAATTCAGAAGGTTTGTTACTCAGGAGCACCTCTGACATAAGTTTCAGACCAACTGCCCCTCAAAACACTATGGAGGGTCAAATCACTCCTTTATTTGCTCACCCAAACCAGAACAGCAGCCTTTAGTCTTCTGAAATTTGGAAGGCTTTATGCCCTCAGAAGGGGCAACCATGGTTGCAAAATTCATCCAATTCTCTCCCCAAGAATAAAAAAGTAAATGACTTTTCTTTTTCTTAAAAAATGGTCAAACTCCCCAACCCTGCATGTATGTGGCTGTAATTTGGGAAGTTCGATCAACTTAGAAGGGCTGGTGTGCCTGCAAATTTCATTGACTTCTGTCACAAGGGGAAATTTTTATAGCTGCGTCCTGATTCTCCATATTTGTGAATGTTGGGGAACAGAGGGTTATTCTTAATGAAGCTGCTTTGAACCCAAACCACATGAGTGGAATTCGACATATTACAAAGCGAGGATTGGGCTGCTTTCCAAAGTGCCATAAAAACCTGTTTTGAGTGTATTATACTTATATGAAATAAAACGGGGGGGGGGGAGATTGCATTTATCTTTTAAGCTTCATAACACCCAGGAATTTTGTTCAATTATTGTGAAGTAATGAATGCATGCTTTAGTGGGAATGTGCAAATTAAGTTTGAGACATTAACATTTAGTGTTATTAAGCAATATCAATTTCCTGGGACATGTTCCAGAAAACAACCATTTAGGCTGTACTTGTTTCAATTAAACCAATAGATTGTAATAATATTTACAATCATGCAGTGCCTCTCATCCTAAGGTGTTTTTTGTAAATATATTTAAACATCAAGTGAGAAAAATAGTCTCTTGAGGCAGTAAAATACCCACGGTTATCATGAATTCCACTGAATTCAACTGGGAAGGCAATGGAAAGTTTGGCACCTGAAAGTTGTTTCTATGACATATGAAGAGTAATAACTGGGCCTCAGGATGGAAAGCCTTTCTTTAAGATATCAAGACCTTTTGGCAAAGGACTGTGGTTAAATGGCAGAGTATCTGCTTTGCATGTAGAACAGGTCAGGTTCCCTTACAGCTCCAGAGAAGGTTTCGGTCAAAAACTCTGGAGCACCACTGCCAGTTAGTGTAGACAAAAAGATAAAAAAGGTAAAGGACCCCTGGATGGTTAAGTCCAGTCAAAGGCGACTATGGGGTTGTGGCGCTCATCTCGCTTTCAGGCCAAGGGAGCCAGCGTTTCTCCACAGACAGCTTTCCATATTATGTGGCCAGTATGACTAAACCACTTCTGGTGCAACGGGACACTATGACGGAAACCAGACTGCACGGAAATGCTGTTTACCTTCCTGCCGCAGTGGTACCTATTTATCTACTTGCACTGCCATGTTTTTGAACTGCTAGGTTGGCAGGAGCTGGGACAGAGCAACGGGAACTGATTCCATCGTGGGGATTCGAACTGCCAACCTTCTGATTAGCAAGCCCAAGAGGCTCAGTGGTTTAGACCACAGCGCCACCCACATTCCTGGTATAGACAATACTGAGCTAGATGAACCATAGGTTTAACTTAATGTGTTTCTTTCCCCCTAAATAAAACGTGTAGTTTAACTTTATTTATTTTTTAGCAAAGTTGTGCTCCTAAGCAGAATTACCAGGCAGAAAATTCTACTATTGAAATATGTAAGACTTTTAATAAATGCAAATGTGTTTACGGTTAGGGTGCCAGAACTGAAGCATAACATCTGCAGTTTTCCTCTGGTTACATTTCTCTCTGATTTATTGTATACTATTTCACATGCCACAGTCAGTTTGTCAGATTTTACTACCAATGCCTTTGAGTTCGGCTGCAAGAGTCGGTATCCTCCCCACCATTTATGCTCTGGAAAAATCAATGAAACTATGCAAAGGGAAAGAAGGGGAGGGAAAGAGAGATGACGATGAACTTTTACATGTGCGTTAAATTACCAGAGAGCTGTGCTTCTGTACTGCTTCCTGAAAGTTACCAATAGTGCAGTTCTCTCCAATTTATGGATGGGATATAATTGGAAATAATAAACTGTTTAGCACAATGTTATACATATGTACTCAGAGGTAAACCCCATTGGGCTCAATAGGGCTTACTCACAGGTACATGTCTAAAATGCAATTCTGTGTGCATCTACTTAAGCTATTTAAGACTGGTGCAAACTTTCTAGAGTTGCCTTTCAGTCAGATATATCAAGCTAACAGCCCTATATTATTGACAGTACCAGAGTCCTGCCAACATTTCTGCAGTATAGCTAGCCATTTGCATCAACTTAAAAAACAACAACCCAGGAACAAATCTGGAAACCAATTGAATCTACCAACTGCAGGTCACAGACAAAACAAATAGCTTGCCCAACCTTCTTTTATAATGTCACCTTAAGAATTCTGATGTATTATAATTTAATCAATACCAGAAGTCCAGGAGTCATGAGAATAATAAGTTGCAGAGTCAGGCAAAGTGTTCCTTACAAAGGCTGGCACAGGGATTGTGCAAAATTCGACCTGTCTCCTGTGCTGATACAGTGCATACTTGCTTTACTTTTTGTGCTGCTCATTCGGTTTGCTCAAATACACAAAGGATCCCTTACACACCACCAGAAGAGCCATCATAATGCCTGCAGAGCTTATTAATAAAGAACATTCCGACACCTTTATTTTACCTTCGTCAGAGTTTGGGGAAAAGATAAGCGAGCCTCAGTCGCATAGCTCTACTGCCTTTGCCAAATGTAGAATGCAGCTTTATCTGCAATGGCATAAAAGTCTGTTGGCATCATCGTTGCAGCTAAATTGGACCCTTGCAATTGGGCGAAAAGCCAGTTCAGCAGTAGCTGAGGCTGTCTGGGCAGTGGACAGACAGAACATCAGGGATATATATGAAGACAGAAATGTCATCTCACATTATGTGCCATCAGCCTGAATTCGTATTTTCATGAGCACTCAAGAAGGTGAAACCAGCTTGGTTATACAGGTGTAGAATAGCAGGTGCAATTAATTACAATGCTTCCTTAATATTCATTCAGAGACTTTTTTAAAAAATAATAAATAAAAACGATTTCAAACTTTACCAAAGCATTCTGTAGACTCTGATCTAGCCTGCTGAAGTTGCAAATATGTTCTTTCCATATGAACTATAAATCAAGTAAAGCCCTATCCACAATGGATATTTTTAGGAAGGGCAGTAAACAGATCAATACCACCTGAAAATAATATTGATGAATATTAAATTCAGGCATAATGCCTATCCTCTACTGTACTATCAGCAGGTTTTCAGTTGGAATATAAAAACAACAACTCTATTTTGCATAAATGGAGAGAACAATCAGCAAAGTTTTTATTGAGGCACTGCCAGGCCACTGTAGGAATACTGAAGAGGAAAGTAAGGCAGGATTTAGTTGTAGCAAGAAGGTCTGCAAGTTCCAAACTTGATAACAGAATGAATGTCCCTTTAAAAAAAATACAGAAGCATCACTAGCATTCATTAAAACTGCAAGTAAAAGGGCAAAGGGTCATTCCTGGTTATCGCTCAGAAGATAATGAGGATTGTTCATGGCGCAATATACCTAATCCCTATGAAAATTAGTCAATGAAGGTCACAAACTCTAAAGGGGACTGTGGCTAAGAGCTGGGAGGAGATAAAATGATTTTCATCAACTTCCATTAATTAAAGTGCTATTAATTACTGCTCAAAACACAACAGCGAGATCCCATGAAGCCATATATCATGGTGTGTGGCAGGGCTATAGTTTTGGTTTCAAATAAAATGCAACTAAAATATCCCGTATCGACTTCGGATCCCGAAACTTTAAAGAGACAGTTTGAGTTGCACACACAGGGGAATAAGAAAAGCCCTGCTAAATCAGACCAAAGTCCCCTAGTATTCTGTTCTCACAGTGGTCAACCATATGGCAATGGGAAACTCACCAAGTCCTACTCAAAGTAGACCCTTTGAAATCCATGAACCTAACTTAGTCATGTTTATTAACTTCAGTTAATAGGACTAGCATTGAATACCACCCATTATGGCTAGGCGGGGAATTCAAAGAAACATTAATAGCCTTTTAGTATGTTTTGCCCTGACGCGGGTGGCACTGTGGGTAAAACCTCAGCGCCTAGGACTTGCCAATCGTATGGTCAGCAGTTTGAATCCCTGCGGCGGGGTGAGCTCCCGTCGTTCGGTCCCAGCTCCTGCCCACCTAGCAGTTCGAAAGCACCCCTAAGTGCAAGTAGATAAATAGGTACCGCTTTATAGCAGGAAGTTAAACGGCGTTTCCGTGCGCTGTGCTGGTGCTGGCTCGCCAGAGCAGCTTCGTCACGCTGGCCACGTGACCCGGAAGTGTCTTCGGACAGCGCTGGCCCCCGGCCTCTTAAGCGAGATGGGCGCACAACCCTAGAGTCGGTCACGACTGGCCCGTACGGGCAGGGGTACCTTTACCTTTTATGTTTTGCCCTCTACAGCATTCCAGGGGGTGGAGAATCAACATTCTTGTTGTCTTTTTGAGTTAGTCACTCCAGACTTGCCTCATGTGAAAAGTACATTAAAGACCTGACTTGCAGCTTTCCATACTCATGGCTGTGAACTGAGAGATCCAATGAGAGTAAGATACAGAGACATTCATAATATAGTATTGTACTAGTCACTGTCTACCATGTGCTCCTGCAGGAAATAGTAAGGGTTAAAATATCCTATACGTCTGGGCTTCAGGGAAAGGGAACTATTTAATATTCACATTTAAAGCCTTTGGAATACAGTGGTACCTTGATTTACAAACGTAATCCGTTCTGGAAGTCCGTTCTTAAACCAAAGCATTCTTAAACCAATGTGTGCTTTCCCATAGCAGCGGGGGACTCAGTTTACAAATGGAACACACTCAACAGGAAGCAGAACATGTTCTGATTCCAAGACAAATTTCACAAACCAAAACACCTACTTCCGGGTTTGCAGCGTTCTTAATCCAAGTTGTTCATAAACTAAGCTGTTCTTAAACCAAGGTACCACTGTATGCCTTGAAGGCAAGGATATACCGTGGTACCTCAGGTTACATACGCTTTAGGTTACATACACATCAGGTTACAGACTCCACTAACGCAGAAATAGTACCTCGGGTTAAGAACTTTGCTTCAGGATGAGAACAGAAATAGTGCTCCGGCGGCGCGGCAGCAGCAGGAGGCCCCATTAGCTAAAGTGGTGCTTCACGTTAAGAATGGACCTCCGGAACCATTAGGTCCAGTCATGACCGACTCTGGGGTTAAGGCGCTCTTCTTGCTTTATTGGCCGAGGGAGCCGGCGTACAGTTTCCGGGTCATGTGGCCAGCATGACTAAGCCACTTCTGGCAAACCAGAGGAGCGCACGGAAACGCCATTTACCTTCCCGCCGGAGCAGTACCTATTTATCTACTTGCACTTTGATGTGCTTTCGAACTGCTAGGTTGGCAGGAGCTGGGACCGAGCAACGGGAGCTCACCCTGTCGCGGGGATTTGAACCCCCAACCTTCTGATTGGCAAGTCCTAGGCTCTGTGGTTTAAGCCACAGCACCACCCACGTCCCCTCAGCCAGAACATAGGCTGAGATAACAGCTAGTTCAACTTGAGTTTCATGGAAGCCTGGAGATTGGAAGCCAAGGGCCAGTTGCAGATAACTAGTCCTGCCAGTGGAAGACTGCACAAGAATTTCTGCTATTGCAGTGGGGCTTTCCCCCAGAGTCCACTGCCAAATTGGTTCTGGAGGGGTTCGGAGAACCCCCAGAATACTGGGGTGGGGAGGGAGGCATACAATTCCATCTGGCAAGCAGAAACGCTTATTCTGATGGGAGTTATCCCCTTAGCATTGTATGATTGATTTCCTCCCCAGGTCTCCTCCAGGTCCAACGTACAATTCACTGTGCCACACTGCCTCTCCAACTTGACTGACTTTCTGAGTGACAGCAGAGGGCTGAATTTCTTGAAATATGGATTCTTTAAATTACTGCTTGTAAATTCAATTACTTCACATGGGGTATGGCCCAGCCTCCCGAAATCTCAGCAAGCTATTTCAAAACGGTTGAAGCATCGCAGCCGACAAGCTGAGATTTGGGGGCTGTCAGATTAGAAATCTGGGTCAGTCTGCACTGCGATAATGTACTGTGTTGCTAATTGTTGACAGGGGCACATTCCCAGGAATAAGTTCCCACAGCTTTGGGAACTGCTCTTTGGAGATAAACAGCTTGACACTGCTCAAATCTCATTTCTGCTATGATAGTGCATCTTGTGCTTCGTGCCTTCCTTGCAGCTGTAGATAATTATTTCTGCACATTCTAAAAGTTAGGGAAACGTACGTAAGACAGAGGATCTCTCATATTGGTATCCTAGAATGCACCTAGGGGGAAAACAGCATATGGATGCCATGCTACATAATTGTTAGGATTACTGAGATAATATATACGAATCACTGAATGCTATATATGCATTCTTATTCTGTAAATTCACAAAAAAACACCCAAGAAATAGTTTAACTCATAGGAACAGCCTTCACCAGCTTGTGCTGACTAGGGCTGGTTCTACATTAACCTCTTTAACATTATTAGAACAATATTAGATATTTTGTTCTAAAACATCACATGGCATACTTGTAAATTAAAACATTTTTTTACCTTTGTTTCTTTTGTAATAATAATAATAATAATTTGTCATGTTATATATATATAACTCTGGGTGGCTTCCAGCAAAACATTAAAATACAATAATTCATCAAATATTAAAAGTTTCCCTAAACAGGGCTGCCTTCAGATGTCTTCTAAAAGTCTGGTAGTTGCTTATTGCCTTGACATCTGCTGGGTGGGCGTTCCACAGGGCGGGTGCCACTACCGAGAAGGCCCTCTGCCTGGTTCCCTGTAACCTCGCAGTGAGGGAACAGCCAGAAGGCCCTTGGAGCTGAATGATGGGGGGTGGAGATGCGCCTTCAGGCATACTGAGCCGAGGCCATTTAGGGCTTTAAAGGTAAGTGCCAACACTTTGAATTGTGCTCGGAAACGTACTGGGAGCCAATGTAGGTCTTTCAGGACCTGTCTCGGCGGCCACTCCCAGTCACCAGTCTAGCTGCCGCATTCTGGATTAGTTGTAGTTTCCGGGTCGCCTTCAAAGTAGCCCCACGTAGAGCGCATTGCAGTAGTCCAAGCAGGAGATAACCAGAGCATGCACCACTCTAGTGAGACAGTCTGCGGGCAGGTAGGGTCTTAGCCTGCGTACCAGGTGGAGCTGGTAGACAAGAGACTTTTTGATCTCTGTCTGGATCTGCTGGGGATTGAACTTGGGACTTGCACTTGCAAGATGTACGTTCTACTTCAGAATCATTGCTATTTGTCAAAGAGAGAATACTATTGGTGGGGGTGCAAGATGAGTTTCAGCTATATGAGACTCGAGAAGAGGTAGCACATCAACCAACGCTTGAGAACTGGGAGTGTAAGAAGCCATTTCTGTGATTGTTACAGTGGTTTGCTGATAAATGATTATCACCAAAATCAAAATGAAATGAGCAGCAAAATGAGTCCTTGCAGAGGCGTAATATCCTTAGCCTCAGGTCGCGGCCTTTAAACCTATTTGCAAAATACTCAACACGCTCAACTATTACATTGACCTCACTGTTCTCCAAGAGGCAGATTTCATTCCCACTGCTCCTTATCACCTTGGCAGCAGTGCAATTGTGGTGAAAAAGAATACATTGATATGTTTGATCTGTGAACTTTTAATTCCTATAAAGCACCAGCTTCCATAAACTCTGGAACAAGATGGACTTAGATGCACATTATAGCCTTTGTTGTTTAAGTCTCAATTCCCTGACTGGCACACATTGCGCTGAATATAAATTGCCTTGGTCTTTACTCTGAGATTAAGTCAATGCATCATCACCCATGCCTTTTTATATCTGGTATTTCTTTCATATTGATCCATGTAAACTTTTTTTGGATATAACTTAAATGACTGAACTTTCTGAAAAATGTACAGTGTCTTCGATCCTTAAACCACTTAATCTTGATTAAATTTTCATTTATTTATTTTATAAATTATTCTTTGAGCAAGGCAACTGGTTGGAGGACTGTGTCAGGAAGCCAACCTTTTAAATGATGGTAAATTATGTTGTGTTTTATGAACATGTGAGTATTATAGTCTGCTTTTCCTTCAGTTTATCTTGAATTTGGACAGCAGCTTTTAGAGTAACTGAATTATTCTAAATAATTGCACAAGAGCTGTGTGACCAAAGACAAGAGTATTACAAAAATAATGGATACTACCCCCCCACCCCCAGTCTTGTTGGACTTTCAGGGCAAATATTTGAGCACCAATCAAGATCAATGAGACTTAAAAAAATGCTTGACTGTGGCTGGATTGTGTGCATAATATTGCTTATGGGAGCAGATTACAAAATCTGTAGAGCAGGGCTGGCACCAGAGATCAGGAGGCCCTCAGCACTGTTCAGCTCATGGGCCCAGCACACTACTGACAGACCCTCCAAGTGTCCCTATTTCCCAGGGGCGTCCCTGATTTAGAGAAGCCGTCCCGTTTTCTGATTTGATCCCGGAATGTCCTGCTTTTCCTTAGGACGTCCCTACTTTCATTGGAGAAATGTTGGAGGGTATGGAATTATCTGACCCCCTGAGCCGTCTGAAGGCAATCCTGCATAGAGAAGTTTTTAAAATGTTTAATGTTTTACAGTGGTGCCCCGCAAGACAAATGCCTCGCAAGACGGAAAACCCGCTAGACGAAAGGGTTTTCCGTTTTTGAGCTGCTTCGCAAGACGATTTTCCCTATGGGCTTGCTTTGCAAGACAAAAACGTCTTGCGAGTGTTCCGATTTTTTCCCCGCTCCCCCCCTTTTTCTAAGCCGCTAATCCGCTAATAGCCTTTTAGCCGCTAATCCGCTAAGCCTTTAATAGCCGCTAAGCCTTTAATAGCCACTAAACCGCTAATAGCGCTAATCTGCTAAGCCGCTAATAGGGTTGCTTCGCAAGATGAAAAAACCGCTAGACGAAGAGACTCGCGGAACGGATTAATTTCGTCTTGCGAGGCACCACTGTATTATGTTTTTATATATGTTGGAAACCGCCCCGAGTGACTGGGGCAACCCAGTCAGATGTGTGGAGTATAAATAGTAAAATAATCATTATGGAATGGGACATCCCTATTTTCATCGGAAAAATGTTGGAGGGTATGTACTGATGTCCCCATAGCTGTCCTCCCCCAGTGAAACCCCTCCTATTGCCCATCCTTCTCTTTGTAGCAGCAGTACCACATAGTCCTGATCTCTTGCCCCAACAACCCACTTCGTTTGCTCTCCCTTCCAGCCCTTCTCTTTTCATTCTTCACCACTACAATAGCAGTGGAAGTTCTGGTAGCTTCTCTATCTCCTGCTTCTGTGAGAAAGGGTCAATGAGGTTCATCAGTGAAACGGGGTCCTTCTGAGTCAGGCATTCTGGGACAAGTGGCCAAACTTTTTAAATTTAAAAGCTTTTAAGAAATAAATCAAAAACACATTTAGAGCTGTTACAGGAAACTGTGACAGGAGTTTCTCCAGGGCACCTTGTTCAGAATGCCTGAGAAGACTAAATTATTTCTCAGAAACTAGATTCCAGGTAGTACGAAATGGAGGTGTCAAGCGGTAGGAGCATGCAGGTAAGGGGCCAATGGTGTTGAAGGAAGATGAGTTTGGATTTGATATCCCGCTTTGTAACTACCCGAAGGTGTCTCCTTTCCCTTCCTCCCCCACAACAACACTCTGTGAGGTGAGTGGGGCTGAGAGACTTCAAAGAAGTTTGACTGGGCCAAGGTCACCCAGCAGCTGCATGTGGAGGAGCGGAGACGCGAACACGGTTCCCCAGATTACGAGTCTATCACTCTTAACCACTACACCACACTGGAAGACTCAGTGGTGAGTGAGTCGCTGGCAGGTTGAGCTGTTGTGGGGCCCTCAGCCAGTGCCCAAACTAGCTGGCAGTTGGGGCTGCTGAGCAGTATAGCTATACAATGCAAGAAGCCAGTGTTACAACATGTTACATGTCAGGATGCTGTCAGCGGCTCCTGACTGGTTGCCCAGGAAAATATAAAGATGAGGAAAATTTTCTTACCATCCTTTTTTATTTCAATATTACAGAGAGAGGCTACAGAACCCAGCCTCTTGGATAATGGTGTTGTCTCAAGTGAATCTCCACCCCCCTTCTCTTCCACTCCCGAATTCATCACTTCTACGGGTGCTACTATGTGCCCTCTGTCTTTGAGCTCTTTGCTCTCCTACTTTTAAGGCTCGCCAGGTTCTGGGAGATGGAGGGCCAGGGATGTTTTCTAAAGACACTGTGTCAGCTAGCTGCCGCTCCAGCTCTGCCTCCTCCCCTCCCTATTTCCCATGTTTTCCCCTCATCTGCCTCTGAACTGTGACCTCCTGCAAACCACTGTTGTAAATTTATACTGTCTTCCTCTTCCTCCTCTCTGGAAGGGTCAGGATGGGGAGGCGGACTCCACCATTTATATACCAGTCCCTGACATTACAACATTTTAGAGACAGAACAGAATGATAAAGAGGCCAAGGCACTGAGAGGGAGACCAGAAAAGAATTAAAAATATTGTAACTCATCCAGGATTTAAAATTTTATATGTAAGAAAATGTAGAGTATAAAACTACTAATAAAAATGAATGTTATAGGTATAACTGGAAGAAGACAAACAACAAACAAATAATATGCTTTGTTGGAAGTATTAGAAATGCAATTTAATTCCACAGAATGTACAGAATGCTGGTGAACACAGACTGGTCCATCCCACACTCCCTTAAATTACACTGAAGTGGCTCAAAATAACCTGGAGAGCAACATGCCCTAGCATTACAAACAAGAAAGTGCAAATGTTTCTCAAATTGTGTCAGAGGGAGGGAAACAGGGTAACAAAATATTGAGAAGTATGTTATGTGTGTGCTCTTTCAAGATCTCAATTATTCCAAGGAGGAATTCTTGGTGGGTTGTACGCTATGCTATATACACACAGACTGACTTCTGGCAATAGTTTGTCAACAGAACCATAAAACGAAGGTGGTACACTGGTACTTTGGTTCTCAAACGCCTTGGTACTCAAACAACTTGGAACCCAAACACTGCAAACCTCAAAAGTGTTCCGGTTTGCGAACTTCTTTTGGAAGCCGAACGTACTCCATTTTGAGTGTTACGCTTCTGATTTGAGTGCCACACTTCTGTTTTGAGTGTTATGCTGAGGTCTGTCTGTTTTTGCTATTTATTTTGTGTTTCTGCGGCTCTTTTCTGTTTGTTTTTGTGACTGTGTGGAATCCAGTTCAACTACTGATTGATTGATTGATTGATTGATTGATTGTGTGACTATGGTACAGTGGTACCTCGGGTTAAGTACTTAATTTGTTCTGGAGGTCCGTTCTTAACCTGAAACTGTTCTTAACCTGAAGCACCACTTTAGCTAAGGGGGCCTCCTGCTGCTGCTGTGCCGCATGAGCACAATTTCTGTTCTCATCCTGAAGCAAAGTTCTTAACCCGAGGTACTATTTCTGGATTAGCGGAGTCTGTAACCTGAAGTGTATGTAACCTGAAGCGTATGTAACCCGAGGTACCACTGTACATTGTTTATTGCTTTCATTTTATGGATCAGTGGCCTCATTAGATAGTAAAATTCATGTTAAATTGCTGTTTTAGGGGGTGTTTTTAAAAGTCCGGGATGGATTAATCCATTTTGCATTACTTTCTATGGGAAAGCGCGCCTTGGTTTTGGAATGCTTTGGTTTTGGAACGGACTTCCAGAATGGATTAACTTTGAGAATCAAGGTACCACTGTAATAAGAAGCTGTAAAAGAGCAATAGTCCGGCTGTACTGATAGCTTTTAACTATAGAAATTTATGCAGTGATCTGTGCTGCTGTAGGAAACTGGTAACTACTAAAATCAGAGACGCATCTGGCTTTATCTGGCTAATCGGACAACTAGCACATTCATCTGCGATAAGGAATGAATAGCTCCAAAAGATTCTTAGGAAGCCTTTAAAGGAGGTTTGAAGGAAACTGATAAGGTGGAAGGAGGAAGTTGTTATATAAACTACACCTGCTGAAATTTCATCTTCTAGAACAATTAAAGGTGTAGGGCCATCTCCCCCTTTGCATCTGGGTACCATAGCAACTAAGGGATGCAGGTGGCACTGTGGGTTAAACCACAGAGCCTAGGACTTGCCGATCAGAAGGTCGGCGGTTCGAATCCCCGCGACGGGGTGAGCTCCCGTTGCTCGGTCCCAGCTCCTGCCCACCTAGCAGTTCGAAAGCACGTCAAAGTGCAAGTAGATAAATAGGTACTGCTCCGGCGGGAAGGTAAACGGCGTTTCCGTGCGCTCCTCTGGTTTGCCAGAAGTGGCTTAGTCATGCTGGCCACATGACCCGGAAACGTCAAAGTGCAAGTAGATAAATAGGTACCACTCCAGCGGGAAGGTAAACGGTGTTTCTGTGCACTGCGCTGCTTTGCCAGAAGCAGCTTAGTCATTCTGGCCACATGACCCGGAAGCTGTACGCTGGCTCCCTCGGCCAATAAAGCAAGATGAACACCGCAACCGCAGAGTCAGTCACGACTGGACCTAATGGTCAGGGGTCCCTTTACCTTTACCTTACCACAGCAACTGGCCCTCAGGAAAGTAAGGAGAAAGCAATAGCTGTTCCTACATCAGTGAAAAGCTAAGGCCAGGATAGAGTGCTAGCAGTCAAAACCAGCCCTGTCCTCATTCCAACAGTAAGACCCTGCAGCTCATATTATTGGACTCCGAATTCAGGAGAGTATTCTCATAATCAATACCTCTTTAACGGAATTAACAGGGGGAAAACATATAAAGTTAATTTGAGCTGAGTTAATCTCTTGCAAAGATTAAATGAATCCCCTTTAGAAGGGCAAAGTCTTTTACAAAAATATGCAATTTTTATCATTAAGTACAGCTGTTGCACCAGAAAATTGGAGGCTGGTCAAAAGTATTCAGACTGAAAAGATAGAGAGGCTGGTCTCAAGAATTATAGATTGGCAAATCATTTTCCATTACCATGAATAATAGTTGAGGGAATGGTTAGGTGTGATGCTGCGAAGGACAATTACAAATGATAGAGAAATTCAGCCCAGATTAGTAGAAAAAACTAGCTCTGACAAATGTTTCAATAGGGCCCTGTTAATAAAATATAGCAAAACAGAAATTCTGTCTTGACATCAAATATGTTCCTAATTATTCTCTAAAAAACATGTAATATCCACTTAGAATAAGAGGGTAATGAATCCTAGAATGAACACAGTATTGAATGCAGACGTTTCTTTTTTACTGACACTCACATAAATATTTCATTTTAATAATGTCTACATAAATGATAATTGTTTTATCCAAAATACATATGCCATCCAGAGAAAGATATTGCTTGCATAATATGATTCACAACATAACTATGACCTTACGTCCTTCATACAGGACAGAGAACAATGTCGCTTCAATGAACCCTCTGTGTGTCATGTTCAGGTAGCAAGGCCATGCGCATCAGAAGCTATTGAATTAACTTCTATTGCCCCACTTTCCAAAAGAATGCACAAGAATGCAGACTTTCCAAAAGAATGCATGTAAATTGTGTGCAGTTTTGCTGTAATATACACATTGCTCGGTGCATCCCCTTTTAAAAAATCCACAACAATATGTGTGTACATTTTATCTAAAATACATATTTTTGTGCCTCCTTTTACAGACCAAAACTGCATCACAAAAACTAAAGAAGTGCAGAATTTGACTGGTAGCTGCATTCTGATCAGCAAGTTCTGGAACATCAAATTGGCTCAGTTCACTGTGAAAAGTGGACCGAATAAATGGGGTTCAGATAATGTTTTCTTGGGGTCCTTGGCTTACATCACATTCCTAAATGTGTCTACTCAGAACTAAGCCCCACTGAGTAAAATGGGAATTATTTCAAGAGAAGTATATAGGATTCCAGCTATAATGTATATAAAGCTTTACTTATATTTTATATATTGTGTGTTGCAAGCACAAAATCATATCTGTTGTTATAGGCATCCACATAGTTCATTGGGCAATGTTGTATAAATCTAGTTTTACTGAACTTTGGCTTTGAATTTCGAAAAGATCAAGATTTATATTTATTTTCTAATGTTTTAGACTAAATCCACTACACACCCAATATAGGCCCTGTGAGAAAACAGTAAAGTTATTTTCCTTCTTTCCAAAGCACAAAAATGTGCAAATGGCGATATAAACCTTACATAAATAAAAGGGTAAATAAAATATTTGTTAAATGAACAAAAGGTAGAACTCTATCCAATCTATATCTTACAGAGGGAGATTCACCTCTGTTTACTCAGAAATTTCAAACTTCCTATGTAAATTAGCCTGATGAAAAATGGCACAGAAATGCACACAAATGTGATTACCATACTGAAAACATTGTGGTGCTTGTCACTAACAGAACATACCCAAATGCTTTCCTCTTGACGATATTGCTTCCAGTTCCTTCCACTGTCACTAAACATCAGGAGGTAGCTTGTTACCCAGTCGGAACTCCCGTATCCACCTTGGGTAGCCACTGCGGTAATTTCAGTTCGCTCGCCAAGATCGATCTGCAGCCATTGATATTTATTTGATATGAGTGGAGTCCAGCCACCAGCACCTTTAGTGGTAAATAGAACAGGGAAAATATTGGAAGGAGAAATTAGTTCAGAGTGGAAGAATGGAAATTTTTCTATCATCTATCTATCATCTATCTATCATCTATCTATCTATCTATCTATCTATCTATCTATCTATCTATCTATCTATCTATATCATCTATCTATCTATCTATCTATCATCTATCTCTATATCTATCTATCTATCTATCTATCTGTCTATCATCTATCATCATCATCATCATCATAAAATAACAATAATACAATTTTATTTCTATCCCGTCCTCCCCAGACGAAGCTGGGCTCAGAGTGGCTAACAACAGTAAAAGTAACACAGTTTACAGAAAAACACAATCAGTTAATTGAAATACCGGTACATTCTAAAATCAATTCATTCTAAAATCAATTCAGAATCAAATTAATGGCAACCATTGGGCTACAGTTCTATGAGGATTACAGACACACAAAACCTCAAGGAAAACTGTAGTTGACGCAAAACTGAACTGCTGATTGAAACTTATATATACAGAAACTTGTATATACAGAAACCTATCTCCATAAAAATGTGATATAAGAGACATGGGTGGCGCTGTAGTCAAAACCACTGAGCCTCTTGGGCTCGCTGACGGGGTGAGCTCCCATTGCTCTGTCCCAGCTCCTGCCAACCTAGCAGTTGGCAGGACTGAAAGCAAGATGAGCATTGCAACCCCACAGTCGCCTTTGACTGGACTTAACCCTCCAGGGGTCATTTACCTTTTAGCTTATATAGTGGTACCTCGGGTTACAGACGCTTCAGGTTACAGACTCCGCTAACGCAGAAATAGTACCTCGGGTTAAGAACTTTACTTCAGGATGAGAAGAGAAATCATGTGGCTGCGGTGCGGCAGCAGCAGGAGGCCCCATTAGCTAAAGTGGTACCTCAGGTTAAGAACAGACCTCCGGAACGAATTCAATTCTTAATCCGAGGTACCACATAATGCGTTCCGTAGGTCCATTTGTAAACCAAAAAAGTTTGTAATCCAAGGCACATTTTTGCCAATGGGGCTTCCAAAAAACATTTGTTCATAATCCAAAAAACAACAACGGGTTGTAATCCAAAAGAAGGTTGCAAACCGGGACATGCACTTCCGCGTTTGACGTGTTTGTAATCCAAAACGTATGCAAACCAAGAAGTATGCAAATCAAGGTACCACTGTAATGGATTGCCAGAAGGTCAGAAAAACGGTATTTTGAACATTGTACCTAGGCAAGGCTAGACCAGCTATTCTTAAAAGTTTGTCAAAGAAGCTCTGACTTAAAAGTATTCTGCCCCCACTCCCCCATGAGAATGAGCCCTGTTGTACTGTTCATTTAAACCCAAACTACCCCCTTGCTTCTCATCTGCTTTAAGGAGAAACATTTTTGAATGGATTCAAATAAAGCAAAGCCAATGCACATTGCTGGGAGTTCGCTTTGTTGCTTTCCCCTGAGCTTCTCGAGACTGAAACGGAAGTTGATTTCTCTGCCAAGTCAGGAATATTAGTTCTGTCGATTGACAAACGTAACAGCTGTGCTCAGATATAACAATAAGCCATTGTTTATCATTATGAGAACAAGCTACACTGAGCCCCAAGCTTGCAGACTCCGGCTTCTTTACCGTTCCCCACCAAGGCTACAAGAAGAAGAACGGAAGCTTCTATTTCCATTTTAGATTGACTATAGTTTAGTGTTTTCAGTTTCATAAACAGTGGTTTGGCCATTGTAGTTCATGCACTGGCAACTTCATGACTGGATTATTGCATTGTGTGTCGAGGTCCCCAAGCCACCCCTCAAAATAATTCACAAATCACACATAATTTTTGTTTAAGATTTTTTGGCATAATTTTGGCCACAACTTTATTAAAATACATAATCTGTGAGTGGTTGCTTAGGCACTGGTTATGACTATCTGCCCCCCCCCCCCCGCCTGGGACAGAACTGACTTTCTGAACTCCCTCGGAAGCCAGTGAAGGGAAAACAATGTTGGGGATCAGTTGAGCTGAGCGACAGTCCCTCACCACTCACCCAACCAGCTCCCCATGGCTTGCCGGCCCTGGTCCGATTTCAGGGATTGGACGAAATCGTGGCAAGCCCCAGGATTCCTTTGACGGAATTCCCTTCCACACCACCATTGGAGGGGCAGGCACAGCCTATCCTGACCCCTCCACCACCAATTTTTATAACCAATGCCTAACCGCAACCTTACAAGTTGTGATGAATTGCTAAGTAGTAGGCAAAAACCAAATGGCACCAGCCAATCAGCCAAATGGACAAAAATCCTACTAGGCCCCTGCCCCAATGGCAGACGGCCCCATGACAGGCATAGCAAGGTCAACCGGAACACAGGGCGGGCTGGCAGGTGATCTGATGCACTCAGCGAAAGAGAAAGGAAAAGCAGAGTGCCCCAATATTTAAAACCTTTGGTCCTACCCACCCAATTTGCAACATGCAATTTGCCCCAGCAACCCGGTCATCCAATCGTTGCTTCAGGCAATAACCATTTAACCTGCCTGGCAACGGAGGGTTGGCCTGGCAGACCCCACCGCAGCACGTGCTCTCATTTCAGGGAGAACATGCTTTGTGCTCTGTTTGGGGCTGTCCTTGGCTTGGTCTGGAAGCTCAGGTTGGTGACTAGAAATGGGAGCACATGGCCAACTATGACTGAGCCAGTTTCAAGGTCCTCAACTTTCTCTCTCAGGGCTCTTTGGATTGGTGTGTAAGCATTAAATGCCCCCCCCCCCCATCCTCACAAAGCAACACACAACTGTAAAGAATGTGTTAATTTATTTACAGTGGTACCTCGGGTTACAAACGCTTCGGGTTACAAATGCTTTGGGTTACGAACTCCGCTAACCCAGAAGTAGTTGCTCCGGGTTGCAAACTTTGCCCCAGGATGAGAATGGAAATAGCGCGCCGGAGGTGAGAGGCACCATTAGCGAAAGTGCACCTCAGGTTATGAACAGTTTCGGGTTGAGAACGGACCTCCGGAACAAATTAAGTTCATAACCCGAGGTACCACTGCAATTACTCCATTGTGATCATAATAGGCAACATCGTATCTAAAAAGGTCAGACATTTGCCTGGAGATAGATCTGGAATAATTTCCATGTAAAAACAATAAGTCACATCTCAACATATGTTTAAAAAAATACCCTGAGCTTATACTTGGAGGTAACCATATATTGTTGTAAGCAATTGTAATGAAGTTTACACATGGAGGATAACATTAAAGAAGTGAAGAGATGTCCCCTCTTTGTAAAAAAGAAAAAAATATCATGAAGCAGCTCTTCCTAAGCACCCTTTGCCTCTGATGAGGTACCAGAATTGCTTTTAGATGTTTTTTAAAGGTGAGAGCTATTTAAAAGAGGGAAAGCCATTTAAAGGTGAAGTACTATGACAACTTAGTTCAGGTAAAGTATTCGCTTTCTGAAGTATTGGAGCTCTTCGAGATACTTCATCTCTAAAATATGCCACACATTTTTCTCTCTTTCTAAGGCAGAAGTAATCACTTCATTTGGCCTACGTTCCCATTGAGCCTGCTCCTCCCTTTTACATCAAAGGAGCATAATTCACATAGAGTCTGCAAGGAGCGCATTTGCATAATATGCATTCAAATAAAAAGAAGAAGGTCTTTCTTTCAAGTTGCAAGCTGACTGCACTGCCTCACTGTCTTGCAGTTAAAGATGTGCGGTGCAAGCCTGTATATGTCTACTCGAATGTAAGTCCTGCTGAGTTACTTCCAGGTAAGTGTGTACCGGATTGCAGCCTTAAATACAGACTTAATACAGTGGTGCCCCGCAAGACGAATGCCTCGCAAGACGGAAAACTCGCTAGACGAAAGGGTTTCCGTTTTTGAGCTGCTTCACAAGACGAATTTCCCTATGGGCTTGCTTCGCAAGACGAAAACGTCTTGCAAGTTTGTTTCCTTTTTCTTTACACCGTTAATACAGTTGCGACTTGATTTTGAGGAGCAACTCATAGAACGCAGTGTACATAGTAGCCTTTTTTGAGGTTTTTAAAGACTTTGGTGATTTTTGAAGCTTTTCCAAAACTTCTTTTGCAGCCATTTGGTAAGTTAAGCTTTTAAAACTTTTTTTTGGGGGGAAATGTAAGGAGGCTGAAGGGACATTCTTTCACCTCTGGTGGACTTGTCCAAAAGTGAAGGCCTTCTGGGAAATGATTACAATGAGTTAAAAAAGGTATTTAAATATACCTTTGTCAAGAAACCAGAGGCCTTCCTCTTGGGCATTGTCGGCCAGAAAGTGTTAAAGAAGGACAGAACTTTTTTTATGTATGCGACTACAGCAGCAAGAATACTTATTGCAAAGTACTGGAAGACACAAGATTTGCCCACACTGGAAGAATGGCAGATGCAACTGATGGACTATATGGAACTGGCTGAAATGACCGGCAGAATCCGAGATTTGGGAGAAGAAACAATGGAAGAGGACTGGAAAAAATTTAAGGACTATTTACAAAAACAATATAAGTTGTATGAATGTTAAGAACTTGCACGATCCAGAAAGCTTCGGCTCCAGCAATTAAATTTTGTGAAACAGAAAATTAAGTTATAAGTAAGAAAAGGTCAAAATTTAAAGTAATATTATGTTTAATTCAAGGTACAAGTAATTGATAAAAACTACTTTAAATTTAGAAGTATAACATTTAAAAAGTATAAAATAAGGTATGAAACAAGGTAATAATTTGCTGATACTTTTAATATAAAGAACGCAGGGTAAGGGAGATGTGAAGAAGTCCAGTTAGTTATATAAAAAAAAATGTTTTGAATGGTTGGGTTTTTTTATTTCCTTTCTATTTCTTCTTTTCTATATTGTTTGTTGGTGTACTTGTCTTGGTTTTCTTGTTTGTTATTTCTTTGGTGAAGGGATTTTGTGTGTACATTTCTTACTTCGTATTTGAAAACTTAATAAAATATTTTATAAAAAAATAAACAAAATTAAAAAAAATAAACTTTTTTGGGGGGGTTGGATTTTGGGTTGGGGTGTTTGGAATTCAAGGACTTGGTGTTGGGAAGGGGTTTGCAAGAATCTGGAAGCTTGTGTGGTTTTTTTCTGCATTTTTATGATTTTCTGTGGCCATTGGGCCACTCTGCTGTTTTTTTTAAAAAAAATCTGGATTTGAATTTCTGTGTGCTGGGTGGCTGGGGGAACAGTTGGGGAGGGGTTTGCAAGAATCTGGAAGCTTGTGGTTTTTTCCCCTGCATTTTTATGATTTTCTGTGACCATTGGGCCACTCTGCTGTTTTTTTAAAAAAATTCTGGGTTTGAATTTTGAAATGCTCTTTACAGTATGTGTGACTTTAAAGAGCACTTAATAAACTCTTGTTGTACCAAATTTGGCTTTGTTTGGACTTTTTTTGACCATAGGAACGCATTAATTGATTTTCAATGCATTCCTATGGGAAACCGTGCTTTGCAAGACGAAAAATTCGCTAGACGAAAAAATTCACGGAACGAATTAATTTCGTCTTGCGAGGCACCACTGTAGCAGAATAACATTCTTCAGAGCCAAATCACTTCTGTCACAACAGAATACACACAAATCAAATTATTATTTTACTGGGTTTTCCAGAGAGGTAGCCCTATTAATTTTCCTCTTTTGTGGAAAAGAGAGATTCAGCTGGCGCCTTCATTATACACCTTTAGGATCCATGCAAAAACCCTTTAACCAAGCCTTTGGCTGATTGACATCCGATGCCCTTTCGAAATGTGTTGGGGAGAGGGGATTATCAGGTTGTTTTTGTTTTTATTATGCATTTTGTGTCTGTATATTGTGATTTTATCTTGTGAACTGCCCTGAGACCTGCGGGTATAGGGCGGTGTACACAGGGCCGGCTTATGCATAGGCGCAAGGGGTGTGCACACCCGGGCGCCAGGTTCTCAGGGGCACTGGGTCGAGAGTCCGGGGTCCAGATTTAGAGTCTGGGGATTGAAGAGCCAGGCCAGTCGACATCCACTGTCGAGCTGAGCTGAGTCCATCAGAGCACCACAGGCTTTTCTGCTGCAGGCGCTGCGGTGGCCGGCTGGCTTCACCCTCCTGCGTGCCTGGGATTGGTGGGATGCCAAGAGGCCCGTCCAGCACACACACACTGCTTACACGAGGCACGCAGTTTCCCTCCCAATGCTCTCCTCCTGCACTGGCATGGGAGAGAGTTGTGTGCCCCCCTAAAAGCTCAACAACTCTGAGCTGCCCCCCTAAAAAAAGTTCAAGAACTTTGGCCTCCCCCCCCCAAAAAAAATGGGGGCGCTGGACAGTTTTTTGCACCCCCGCACTGCATATGCTAAAGACGGCCCTGGGTGTACAAATTGTTTTATTATTAATAATAATAATGTGCTCCAGGAAAGTAACAGCAAATTGATCAAAGTAGACTGGTCCATGCAAACTTATGCTGTGATAAATCTGTTAATCTTTCAAGTGCCACAATACACTTGGGGAACAAGTCCCATCAGTGAAAGCCTTGGATGAAGCTTGTGCAATGGGACTCCCCCCCCTCCTCCACTCACCTCCGGTACCCCCCAAAATGGCTCTGATGAATTGGGAGAAGCACTAGAATCACATACCGTATTTTTCGCTCCATAAGACACACTTTTTTCTTCCTAAAAAGTAAGGGGAAATGTCTGTGCATCTTATGGAGTGAATGTGTGGTCCCTGGAGCCGAATTGCCCAGGGGCAAAAAGCAGATTGTGCTTTTTTTTTTTTAGAAAGAGGGAAGGGGGTGTTAAAACAAAGCCGCTGAGCAGTTGATCGACAAGGGATTGGGAGGGAGATAAGGGACTCTAGAGATAAAGGAGGCTGCCTGGGAGCAGGGAAGTAAAAGCTCAGGATTTTTGCATTGGGCTACCCGAAACTCACCATCAAATCACATATCATGTCTGTGGCCACAGCATGAACCACAAAAATCATACATCCATTGTTTCTTTCAGAATATTTTTTTTCTTGTTTTCCTCCTCTAAAAACTAGGTGCGTCTTATGGTCAAGTGCGTCTTGCAGAGCGAAAAATACGGTATATGGTAGAAGAGGAAGGACCTTTCCATCTGTCAAGCTGCACTGTTTTTTGTTTGTTTTTACTGAATCTAGACTAAAAATTGCATCATCTTTTTTCTTCCCATGAATTGTGACAAACAGTAAGTACTCTGTATCTGGCAGAGGGTTGCACTCAACTAACTATTACTCAGAGCAGAGCAACTGAAATTAATGACCATGACTCATGTAGGTCCCTTAATTACAATGAGTCTAACTCTGAGTAAAAGTTATTTGAATACAACCCACTGTTTCCTATAATACACATATTGGTGATGCTAGATTCACAAATGATGCTCTATTTCTGGGTCTTGGTCGAAACATCTACAATCAGTGGTAGGCAGAGCTCCAAGGATCATAATTCTCCTTCTACAGTTAGTAAATGGGGTCACCTCTGTCAGCATCCAGTGAACATTGGCTAGATCAGTGTGACTGAGGACTAAAGAAATTAATAAAAGATCTGTAGAGGCTTAAATAATTGTTTAATCAATAAACACAGTCAAAACAATGAATAGCTTTCATATAGCCATCAATAACAGCTCCAGGTCAGATGTTCGTAACTGACACATCTGTGATTTACTTCTCAACCGTTTAATAGCCTTGATAGGCAAGTTTTAAAAGGAGAAGACTGTATAATTTATTTTAGTATATTTAGATTCCACCATTCCTTCAAGGAGTTTTGGTCAACAAGCTTGAGGCACAGCCCGGATGTTTGACTAACAAATAATGACTGACCCAAGGTCTCCCAGTAAGCTTCTTATCTAAGTAGAGATCTTGAATATATGGAAATAAAACATAAAAGGGATTTCTTGCAAAATTAGGGGATTTAAAAATTAGCAGATGGAAATGCACAGCGCTGTACTCTATGCACAGGCAAGTGGGGTGTCAGGCAGGATCGCCATATGTCTAGATTTCCCCAGATATTACTGGGATTTCAGTGATGGAAATAATAATAATAATAATAATAATAATAATAATAATAATAATAATAATAATAATAATAATAATTTATTTATACCCTGCCCATCTGATTGAGCTTCCCCAGCCACTCTGGGCGTCTCTCAATCGAGTGTTAAAAATAATACAACATTAAATATTAAAAATTTCCCTAAACAGGACTGCCTTCAGATGTCTTTTAAAAATAAGATAGCTGCTTAATTCCTTGACATCTGATGGGAGGGTGTTCCACAGGGTGGGTGCCACTACCGAGAAGGCCCTCTGCCTGGTTCCCTGTAACCTCACTTCTTACAATGAGGGAACCGCCAGAAGGCCCTCAGAGCTGGACCTCAGTGTCCGGGCAGAATGGTGGGGGTGGAGACGCTCCTTCAGGTCTACTGAGCCTAGGCCGTTTAGGGCTTTAATTGCTTATTTGAAAATGAAAATGAAAGTGACATGCATTAACAGGCTTTACAAAACAAAAGCATAGGAAATAGTAATAAGAATACTGTCATAGCATTGGGGGGTCTGGGATCCTCCTCAAGCTTTTGTTTCTAAGATAGGATTCATAGAAAAAGAAACTGCTACAGCATTCAGTCCAGTCTCTTTGCTAAGTCAACGGCTTTCTAACTAAGTCTGTCAAGTAACTCCTCACATGTCTAAAGAGAATAGTTGATGGGTTGCCACAGAAACTAGTAGTTGGAAATGGATTGGCTGAATGGGGCAGGCCTTCCTCTCTCCCCTAGTTGGAAGTGATGTTACTGGTGGAATAGACCTGGAGCCAGTCTCATTTTGGTCTGAGCTGGGAAGAGACTCAGTGAATCAGCAACCTGATTGGCCTGCAGGAACAGCCCAGAATTAGCCAATCACGCGGGGCCCACTGTGTAAATAATGTATATATAGCAAGTCATTTTGGGGAAAGTTTCATTCATTGCTACTATGAGCTGAATAAAGAGCATGAAATTCACACTCAACTCCAAGTATATTTCAAAAACTATATATCACAAAGACATCACAGTCTCCACTGACCTGCATTCTAACCTGAGATATGCTCTGGCATCCCTGAAAACTCTCACTGTTTGGAGGAGACTGGGGTGCAAATAACCATACTATTCCAGTTCACAAAAGCAGAATAAGCTAGAACTATTCTAGTTCATAAAACATAAGTATCATGGAGCAGCTGTCCAGGACATATGGCACCATCAAAAGAGCCTGTCTGGAGGAAGCCTATTTCTGAGCTGGGGTCAGCTGTGTTTTCTTTTGTTTTCTTGCATTTCCAGATACTGAGTTGAATGTGTAAAAATCAATGTCCACATGCATTACATAGTAAATAAGGTTGAATGAAACTATTCTTAATAAAATGACAAAAGGGTCACTTTTAAAAAGTTTTTAAATGTGAAGTTGCTTCTGGGTCTCATCAGCACCAAAGTACCAGGAAGGAATACGGGATCAGAAATAGTATTTCAAAAGCAAATGATGAAGCAGAGGCAAAATCAATAATGATTTTCAACCTCTTGGCATTCCACTGTAAATGACAATCTTTAGATTCAGGGCAAGTCACAAAAACGCCGGCTCATTTCAAGGCAGAAGGTCTAAAATGAAAATGTCTCAGAGTTACTTTTCACAAAAAAACACCTTATTTCAACTTTCATCCTGATATTGACCAGGTGCTCCTCAAGACAGTTCCTCTGGGCAACAGGCCATGGATTTTCATGTTAATCAAACTTGGAAAGCTTCCTGTGAAATCAACGATTCAAAGTCATGAGGTTTGATATCTTTTCCTACCACTGAAGCTGACAGTGACCCATCCTTACTTGTAGAGAATTCAGAATCAATGTACAAGTATCTAAATTGAAGAATAAATCAAACACCCCAAAATTAGCATCTTCTGGATCAAAGCAATATTGTAAGTTCTTTGCCTACACAAAGTTTCTTATAAGTATGCTGCCATACTGAAAAATATACAGCCATTCTATAAAATTAAGACTCTCCAAACCTAGTGTTTCTTAACTCAAGGATTACATTACTTTGAACCAAAACACAGGAGTAAAATTGTTTATCTGTAATTATATGTATTTATTCTCATTCAGCTTTTTTATTTGCTCTTTTCCCACTAATCTGTCCTTACTTTGATTCTTTGCAAAAATCCTAATGCCAATAAAGAGCTCAATTTCCAGTCTTCCTCCCTACCTGCTATTTACTTAAGTAGTACGTGAAGGATCACATCAGCTACTTTTAATTTTCAAAACATGAGGACTTGAATGTGTGTCATGTCTTTGTGAAAGCTTTGATACTTTTATAATACAAAAAACAAAAAGCCAGCATCATGACGAGGTCAAAGTACAGTTTGATGACAGATCTATGTGCCATATAAAATGAGGAGTGGAGTTTAAATACTTTCTCCCAGCTGTCGTTCCAGAGTCTGACCACCAATACCTCTCACTTCCCCCTAAATTTGAGCGTGAGGGTTGTAACCAACAAAGTTGCTCCATTCCTGCAAGAATTTTCACAGGCTTAGTGGAACCTCCCTTCCCTCTCCTTCCCCTGCCCATCCCAACTCTCCTAAGCGGATTTGGGGCAGGGGACAGGCAGGGAAAGGAGATGGAGTTCCATTGCAGAAGTAGAAGTCCTTGCACAAATGGAATGACTTCACTGGATGCAACCCGGAGCCTAAAAGTGAGCCGAGAAAAGTTCCTACAGGAGACGTGATGGGAAGGACCATATGAAGAGAACCATGTACACCCCCTTGAGATCTTTGGAAGATAAATATGGTATGTAAATGGAATAAATGAATAAATAAGCAATGGACAAAGGAGAGCTGTGTGCTTTCCACTGGTAATGGGGGAGCAAATTGATTCAGTTCATATTTTAATAATTTTCACTTCACCAAACAAGGCATTCAACTACCCTTCCAAATTCACACTTTCCCAAATTTTTGGTTGAGAGAGAGGGGAATAGATGTCGGAATGGGATGGAGCGGCTGGACTCCAGAACAACAGCTCTCCACTCTGCAGTATTTTGCTGCAGGTTCCACAGGTTTGAATGCTGTTTTAATACTGTTGCGATTTTCTGTCTCCGTTATTAAGCTTAGGTTTAATTATGCATTTAACAGACTCAGTTTCCCACCCAGAATATTTAGTGACGGAGTAATCAGAGGGTTGGGTATATGTTTTCAATCAGATACCATAGGGAACAAAATCAGTTATTTTACAGGGATTGATAAAATAAACAGATTTCTCCTTTTCAGCTCAAATGCAACTTTGCATCAGAATTGGTTTCTCTGTGAGCTGCTGAGATGTGCATTTCAAAATGAAATGTCATTTTCTGTTATCCTATACTGATGCCATGCTTACTTCATTTTTGCTTTTTCCTTATGAATCCATTATTGATTCCCAGGATTGTAAGTTCCTCTAGTCACATCAGGAAATGGAGCCCAGGTCGGGGCTTTGCTTTTGAAGGATCAGTAGATGGAGTCAGACACAGCTCTCAAGTGCGCTGCTCTGGGACAAAGTAAATATCTACAAAAGATGGCACAGCCCACCACTAACCCTTAATCAGATCTTTTTCGAAGGTCCACGTTGCGCCCAAGGCACTTCCCCCCCCATCTGTAGAAGGGGTGGGGGTGGAGCCTGAGCAGTGCCCCCACGGTCATGCCACGGCCTGTTGGCCAATCGGGAGTGGTGGCATGATCGGGGAGCCTCTTTAAAGGCAGTGTTGTGTCACTGGGGCTTTACCTGGCTTCGCACCACCAAACACCTGCCCACCACCATAGCAGTTTAGGTGCTTGCTTTGGCCTTGCTCTGGACTGCGGTTGGTCGCCTGTTTTGGACCAGGGGCCAGGCAGGAATTTTTTCCACTTGGCAGATTGGCACTGGCCATTTGGTTTTTGCCTACCTCTTAGCAATCTCCACAACTTTGTAAGACTTGGCGGTTAGGCATTGGTTTAGTTAGGTGTGGGGGTAAGGAAATGCAGCCATCACCTGCCCCTCCAGGTACAAGGGTATTCTGGTAAAGGAATCTGTGGGTCTGGATCTCGTCCCGCCCACAACATCTCCCCTCTTGGAGGAGGAGAGGCTTTCTCCAACGCTGCTATTTGAATTTCATTGGAAGTCTCCAATTTCACCAGTGGGAAATTTCCCTGAAATGCAAATAGCAGTTTTGAGGAACAGACTTTTCCCAGGACCATGGCAAGATTAGAGTTTCCCAGCCCACCCAACTGTTTCTAAGCTGCTCGGGCTTTTCCCAAAGCTGCTATTTTCTGTATTACTTTAATTCATTCTTACAATTAATGATATGTGGAGGTTGGCCCATAGTTCCATTGAAAATGATCTCCTGCCCTCAGTCTAGCACCTTGAGGCCTTTGTAGGTTTTGCCAATCCTGCAATGGCCCTGGGAAGTAGTTGCCAAACTTTATTCTTCTAGTAGACGCTTAAATTTTTTAAAATAAAGCATCTTCTTTTGAGTCCAAATATCCAGCTTCATTGATGTATGCCAGCCCTTCTAAAACATCTAATATCTTCAATAGTCTCTTTTCAATCATCTTCTGTAGGTCTATGTTATACAGAGTGTGTGGGGGGAGTGAATGCATTACAAAAAAACCCAACCCCAAACCCAACACTGTCTCTAGTAACTGGTAGGGTGTTATTTGTTGCCTATGCCCTGCAAGCAACATAATACCTTGCAAACAACTAAAGCCGAGGAGAGCTATTCAACTAAGTTTTACTCAGAGTACACCTACTGAAATTAATGGACCCAACATAGTAATGTTCATTCATTTCAATGAGTCTCCTCTGAGGAAAACGAAGTTGAATACCACCCATGGAATTGAATTAGCTAGAAGAGTAAATATAGAAACAAAACCTTTAACAGCAAAGGTTTGTATTGGTTAATCATCTTTCTACTGTGGTCCATTCTAAGAAGATCTATAGCATGAGTCATATTGGTAGCATGGGGGAGAGTATAGCATTCATCTTTATTCCTTTTTATTTTTCACATCAGTGCTCAAGTGTTTTGAGGCCATCTTGAGTGCTCGCCTTGTTTCCCTCGAGGTTTCAGTTCCTTCTAACAAACAACTTCTGCAATTTGAACTCCCTAACCAACTGATTTCCTTTTCCCTTTTCCTTTTCAATGGCTTTTGTTCTGATTTCATTTTGATGTAAATTCAGACCCATCACTCCATATGTATTTCTTAATACTGAAGATAAAGAAGACAATGACTAAAAGAAAGAAGATGAAGTAGAATCTATCTCTTAGTTACAGTTATTGATTTTTTTCCCTTATGATTGATTTGTAGATTTTATTGACTTTTTGCTAACTATTTGCAACTGTTGATCCCTTACAGGAGGGATAGGCCCAATCAGCTCCAGTCAATAAGATCATTGGTCAGGGATGATGGGAATTCTAGTCCAACAACATCTGGAGGGCACTACCAGCACCAGTTTTAGGGTGGTGCAATTAACCAATATACACCTTTGCAGTTCTGCCCCAAAAGGGCGCTGAGCTGAGGAGGCGCAAAGTTGAGAAGATTCATAATTGAGAAAATCCATTTGGGGGCATCAAACGTTGGTCTCGCACAGGGTGCCGTATTACATAACATTACGAAGTCCGCCCTGGCACTGTGTTGACTACCCTTGACTTACATGATAGGTACTTAAAAAAAACACAAGAACACTTTATTTTTTGTGCCACTCAGACCATGACTATGAATCTTATTTAACTGCTTACGAATTAGTTTCAGCTAAGACTGTTTCAAGCCCTGCATTAACATGGCCAGTAGCACTTCATTCTTCATTCTTGCCATGTAGATCATTGCAAGTCAGTAGAACATGACACATCACATTCGGGAGTCAGTGCCACTTATATGCTCAATCAGTTGACCTGCAGAACTGGGCATTTGTGCATGTGCAGCAGTGCCCACATGGACAAAGTTCTTGGTGGTAAGCATATCCAATAGATAGATAGATAGATAGATAGATAGATAGATAGATAGATAGATATCATCTTTCTCTATTTCTATATCAGGGTGCCAACTTGAATAAAATACGGGGGGCAGGTAAGCCACACCCTACATAATCAATCAGATGGTACGGTGCACACACACGATTTGAATGGTAATGCCCATCAACTTGGGGGGAGGGCGGCTCCCTTAAAAATTTTATGGGGGGAAGACAAAAGGAGCTCAACTCCTAGGATTTGGTTCCTATGATCTATATCTATATCTAGCACGCGCACACACACACACACACACACACACACAATTAAATGCATATTCCTTGTGTCTTGCAAAAATATGTGCTTATGAATGGGTTATGATTTTCTGTCTTAATACCTTGATCCTAAATATATGACTTAGAAGCAAGTTTCATGTTCCACGATTCCAGCATAACTATATTACGCTTGAAATGTGAAAACCAGAAACACTATTTTTTTTAAGATACAATACACACATTAAACAAAATGAAAGCTAGACCAGCACAAAGGACAATGGCACCTCTAGCATACACAGTCCTTCTATATGCATTTATATACATTTTGACTTGGCAAATATTTCCTACAGTGACATCTAAGAGGAAGCCGTCTTTTAAATAAAGCCATAGATGATTTCACTCTTGGATTACAGGGATTTCCCATATGGATAGAGCCAATGAAGTGAAACAGTGCAGACATCAATTGATGCGTCTGGCACCAGATATTATAAAAAGATATTGAAGTGAGATTGAAGCAAAGCTGTTGTGAAGCACGACGTCTGAGTTTTTCGAAAGTTCCTTCTCATGTTTAATGAAACTGATTAAATTGCAGTATCAGTGACAATTCCAAATTGCCAAAGCAGAAAAGCAACTACTTAGTATAGATTTTCTTCAGCTCTTAATGCCAGAACCATTCTGTTTAAGTGTCCATATGACAGCTACTGACTTGCCTATAAAGAAAAGTACTAATGCAAGTTCTCTCTAGAGTTGTTTTGCCTTACTGAACACCAGCAGACCTATTCATGCACTAAGCAGCGTACATCCCCTCTAGGATTAGAAAAGCATTCCAGCAAAAGATACCATCTCTATTCTCCTTCTGTGGCACGCTGAACGCTCAACACAAAATTGTAGGAACTTGAGGAAAATATGACACAATGCACAATTGTTATAGCTAGATTTAACAACAGGATTCATCATTTCTCCAAATACCAGACTGCTGCATGAACAAACACGCTGCATTACTTTCTGCTATATTAGCCTAGAATGTATTTCTAATGCCATGATTTGCCACTGGGAATGAATATTTGTTTTTCAACTGAGTCGTGCATCCATCTGCATTCCAGCCTCCTCCAACTTGGTGCTTCCTTGATGTTGTTGGACGCTTAACTCCCATCACCTTAAGCCAGGAAGGCCAATGGTCAGAGAAGATGGAAGCTGAAGTCCAAAACATTTGATAGGCACCTGGCAGAAGTTGGGAAGCTGCTCAGGTTTGGAAACCGCACTTGTCTGATAGCATCTCTACAAGGGGATCACTTGGAGCTCAGGTGTGAGCTGTAAGGGCAGGGTGCAGAAAGACGCATAGAGTACCAGGCCAGCTCCTCTGCAAGTTAGATTAATAACAGCCTCTTACTCTCTCCCCCCTTGCATTAGTTATTGCAGAATTTGCAATAAAATTGTGGCCTACTTTCAACCAATATACAAGCTTGGCTCTTTCTTCCTATAGAACTATTCGCCCAGCTTTTCCTGGTCAGTTATCATCACCCTTCTTTTGCCACAATGCTAACTTCTCTGTGACTCTGGGGATTAAGTAGTTGGTATTTTTTCCACACTAATCCTCCTCCGTTGCTGATCACAAACACTGAACATCCATGACAATGAGGACATCCTGTTTGGGACAGGAACAGGCTCACTGCACTCGTGTCTGGGCAGCAAGCAGTGTGTGTGTATATTTTCACGGGGTGGACAGACTTCATTTTTGCTTACAACATTTTTGCATGTCTCATAGGCTTGGCATGAAATCATATGTATCTGCCTTGTTGTTGTTTAGTTGTTTAGTTGTGTCCGACTCTTCATGACCCCAGGGACCAGAGCACACCAGGCACTCCTGTCATCCACTGCCTCCCACAGTTTGGTCAAACTCATGTTCGTAGCTTCAAGAACACTATCCAACCATCTCGTCCTCTGTCTTCCCCTTCTACTTGTGCCCTCCATCTTTCCCAACATCAGGGTCTTTTCCAGGAAGTCTTCTCTTCTCATGAGGTGGCCAAAGTATTGGAGCCTCAGCTTCAGGATCTGTCCTTCCAGTGAGCACTTAGTATCTGCCTTATGCTGAGTCAAAACATGGACCAGATCTACATTTAGATCGGGGGACGCAGGTGATGCTGTGATCTAAACCACTGAGCCTCTTGGGCTTGCTGATTGGAAGGTTGGCGGTTCAAATCCCCGTGATGGAGTGAGCTCACGTTGCTCTGTCCCAGCTGCTGCCAACCTAGCAGTTCAAAAGCACACCGGTGCAAGGTACCGCTGTGGCAGGAAGGTAAACGGCATTTTCATGTGCTCTGGTTTCCATCACGGTGTTCCGTTGTGCCAGAAGTGGAAAGCTGTCTGTGGACAAATGCCAGCTCCCTCGGCCTGAAAGAAAGGTGAGCACCGCAACCGCCTAGTCACCTTTAACTGGACTTAACCGTCCAGAGGAGTCTTCCTTTACCTTTACATTTAGATCAAAGTGCAGTTTGATCTAAATGGCAATAGCTCTATATAGTATTAAGAAGAGGACTTCCTCAGTCATGGCATAAGATCTTTTCACTATTAATTCTGTGGATTGATCCTTGAACTGTCTGGATCCAATGACACAATTTGGGTTGCTAATCCTACCTGCCAACATGCACATGGACAAATCTTTGTTAATAACTGTTGCTGTTAAGACACAGGAACTGTCCGATACTAAGGTAGACCATTGATCCATCCAGCTCAGTATCATCTATACTGAATGACAGTAACTCTCCATGGTTTATGATGGGATGCATTCTCAGCCATATTTGAAGTTGCCAGGGATTGAACCACATGCCAAGCTCTATCACTGAGCTACCACACTTCCACCAGAAATGCAACAGTGTCAAAGCATTACTTAATCATGGCTCTTTAACTGAGCACATGGATCTAAATGGGGATGAAGGACACTTCCATCAAGAAAAGGAGTTGCTGCGGAGCATATATGGATGTTGAACAAAGCCCAGAATCTTTGATTGCTTATGTCTGTTGAATAATATAGGGCCAAGCAAAATGTTGCAATACGTTTTCTTTTCTACCGAGTGCTTGTTCTTATATTACACACTTTGCTTTTATGTTGCAAGAATGGTTTTGCTGTAAATAAGTACATTTTATATCAACAAATCATTTATTCCCATTTGAGTAAGTTGCCATGTTGATGACCCCACAGTTTCTGTGACTTCCTAAACTCTGCACACCATGATAAGGGCTCCAGATTCCATAACGGACACACTATTTCAGTCCACTTCTGCCAACAGGTCCAGATGTGCTTAGGGTACAATCTAGAATTACTTTTTTTAAAAGGTAGAATAATGAATTGTTGTACTTTTCTGTAAACCCAAGCCTCTTGCGCAAGGAGAGCCTTGTCTCTGGACTTGGTGTCAATTTCCGCATGCAAAATTCTACCGCAAGGTCAGAAACGCCTCCTCTTTGATTAAAAGACACCTGCCGCACACGAAAGGGCGTATTCAAATGCAACCTTGCAAATTAGACAACAGCAATAACAACCAACCCTTGCTTCTTACTTAGATCTGGAGCCATCCTCTTGGGTAATAAAAAAATGCAATTTACATATCACTAGCCAGATGTGCGAATGCTTGACCTGATTAGTGCATGTGTGAAATAACTAGATGAGATGCCAGTGAAACAGCACTGTTTTTATCTTTTGAAGACATCCTTGCTCAAACAAGAATTGTGTGAATACCTTACAGGGGGACATTGTGCGAAACAATGGGCAACGCTGTGCATCAATGGGACAGTCCACTGGCATCATTACAAAGAACTACAAAATCCGCTGTGCTTTTTGGCAAGTGCCGTGTCAGTACAGCATGGTAAAATAATGTGAACTGGGAGCTGCATATACAGATTCAGAACAGAGCTGAAATAGCCCTATTCATGTCTGGGATGTGAATACTACACTACCAAATTTGGCTGCTGCTACAGAAAGGATGGTTTAAGTGTGTACTTGGCAATTGTATGCACCATCTGGTGAGAAGGCGGCAATCCATTTTCATCAGATAAAAGACTGGTAACCATCACCCATAAACTAGAGTCTAGACTACTGAAATGAGCTCCTTCTGGGGTTGCTCTTGCCAACTGTTCACAAGATACAGCTGGCTCAGAGCATCTGTGGTGGCTTCATGCTGCCTTCCATCCAGGAAAAATTAAGGTGTTGGTTCAAAGTTTTGACCCATAAAGTCCCAGAAACCTTATACACAAAAGGCCTTAGAACAGGCATAGGCAAATTTGGCCCTGCGGGTGTTTTGGGACTACAATTCCCATCATCTCTAGCTAACAGGATGAGTGGTCAGGGATGATGGGAATTGTAGTCGCAAAACATCTGGAGGGCCGAGTTTGCCTACGCCTGCCTTAGACATTACTCCTTCCCCTAGATTCCCTTGTGCTATTCAATAAGATTAACCTGTTAACTAGTAAACGTGTTATAGTTGTAGAAATATGTTCTCAATGGCTCACAACTACATAGCTCCTTCCCACGGAGACTTGCCAGACCTGAACACCTTGGTATGTGGGATTATACCCATGTTATTGGGCTACATCTCCCATCTTGTTTGATCACTGGTCATTCTGGATGAGCTGATGACAGCTGGGAGTCCAATAACATATGGAGGACTACAGGAGAGTTATGCTACAATTGTCACTTTGAGAGCTCTGCAGCCGAGCAGCATTTTGAAGATACATTATTGTCACCAGGAAGAGGGACATGAACAGGGGTCAGCAAACTTTTTCAGCAGGGGGCCCGGTCCATTGTCCCTCAGACCTTGGGGGGGGGGGACGGACTATATTTTAAAGAAGAAGAAAAAGAACGAATTCCTGTGCCCCACAAATAACCCAAGGATGCATTTTAAATAAAAGGACACATTCTACTCATGTAAAAACACACTGATTCTGGGACTGTCCGTAGGCTGGATTTAGAAGGCAATTGGGCCAGATCCGGCCCCAGGGCCTTAGTTTGCCTACCCATGGACAAGAGCCTATATTAATAGAACATCTTTCTTTCTCAAAGCTGCTAATGGGGTAAAAGTCCAGTTACATTTGCAATAATGATAATTTTGAGTATAAAAATAGTTTTGTTTTGTTTGTTTTTTAAATAGTTTAAAATAAATAAATAAATAAATAAATAAATCAGGCGACACTTTTCCTAACACTTAATGCTTCAAAAAGCTTCACCAGATGAACTTTTATTTCCTCCCATATCCTTCTAACTCCCCACACGCATTAATGGGGAATCACTCAAATGCTAATGTGCACACCATGCTCCCCCTAACACACACATGTTGGCTGCACATTGTGCCAGCATAAGAAGAGGCTTTAAGTATGTATCAATATTTACACAGAGAGAGGTGTGATCCTGGCCCACTCAAGATCCCCTTTGTGTGATGGATTTCCATCTTCATATTCACTGTACAAGTAAAACCCATTATTGTGAGTGTCAACTATAAAATGACTGGCAGAATCCGAGACCAGGGAGAAGAGTTGGTGGAAGAAGATTGGAGGAAATTTAAAACTTATTTGCAGAAATATTGTTAAATTTTTGAATGTTGATGACATTGAAATGAATTGCAGGGGTTCTAGCAACAAGGTGGACTAATAATAGATAAACTAATAGGACATGAACTTGCTGAACCAATTTCTAAAAGGGATACAAAAATGGGAGACGTGAGGAAGTCAGGAAAATAAGTTAACTAAAGATGAGAAATTAAGAAAGAGGGAATTTTTGTTTTCTTTTTTTCTTTTTCTCTTTTTGTGTTTAATGTCTGTATTTTTGTATTTTGTATCTTTTTCGGTTTTGTATTTTTCTAAACTCTTCTATTGTTAAAACCTAATAAAATATTATAAAAAAAATAAAAAATATTGTGAGTGTCAACTATAAAGGCAATGGGTGTTTGGCCACTTGGTGCAGTAGGGATGGAACTATCCCCACTGCGCCCAGTGGCTAAACTGTATGTGGAAAAAGGAGAAACAAAATTTTTATTGAACTCTCCTCAGCTTTTCTACCTTCCTCCTTTGGATCTACATACTTTTCTAAGGTAGCCATGTTCACCACTACTCTCAAGGGAACAGCGAATGGAAGGAGAGCTCAAATGGTCCACAGCCATCAAGGGAAGTCCACCAGGACCATTATTGTACCCAAAGATGCCACACTGGCAATCCTGGCTTAGTTGGCTCAGGGAGGTCTTAAAAGTCCACCTTTGAGAGCTCTGGAGTCCACATTCAAGCCTGCTTCTGAAAAACTGTGGTCTAAACCACTGAGACTTGCCGATCAGAAGGTCGGCGGTTTGAATCCCCACAACAGGGTGAGCTCCAGTTGCTTGGTCCCAACTCCTGCCAACCTAGCAGTTCGAAAGCATGTCAAAGTGCAAGTAGATAAATAGGTACCGCTTCGGCAGGAAAGTAAATGGTGTTTCCGTGCGCTGCTCTGGTTTTGGTGTTCTGTTGCACCAGAAGCAGCTTAGCCATGCTGGCCACATTACCCGGAAAAACTGTCTGTGGACAATGCCGGCTCCCTTGGCCTGTAAAGCGAGATGAGAGCAGCAACCCCACAGTCATCTGCGACTGGACTTAACTGTCAGGGGTCCTTTACCTTTTACCTTTTACATCTTTACTGGAGGGAAGAGTATGCCCCATGTTATTTTTATAAGCTAGTAAACAACTGGATGCACTCTGGATTTCTAGAATGCCTAGTTATAAAGAAAAATAATGGCTTTAAGGGGAGCAAGAATCATATTTCGAGGCTGAAACCCTGAAAAGGCTTGTGGAGTACAGATGGAACCACTGTGTGCTCCTAAGAACCAGTAAGTATTAGATTTGTTAATAGAGGAATGATATTTGTTTCATTTCACTCCTGCTTGCTTTTAGTTCTACTCAAATACATAAATGAATCTATTCAATCATACAAGTCCAAATATGCAAGAATGAGTCTGTGATGAATCTTTTTTCAGATGGTTACGCTTCCGGAAATGTTTGTTCTGCAATGGAAAAGCTGATTCAGTGACTTTGGAATCTTCCACAGCAACTGCCACATGGCGCAGTCAGTCAAACGGGATAAACACATAAAACGTTGGAACGTGTAGGATTAGATGGTGAAAGAAAGAATCTCACTTATTACATTTATGCTGAAAACTTAAAAAAAAAATGCTTAATTTTGCTTTCATTATTACAGACGCCAAATTGATACAACTAGCATCTGGGAACATTAGCCAATTCCATCTGGATACTGACAGCAACAAAACTTTGATGCGCCCATGACAAAAACTATGTATTTTTTGTTATGCCTAATCAAACAGATAAAATGTCAGGAAACAAAACAACCTACAGATCCCACAACTAGCAGAAGTTTGCAGCAGATGACCTCCAGTGTCCTTCCCAACCATCCCATTCTGTATTGAATACAGTGTATTATTCAATTTCTGTGAAATATTCCAGGAATCACCCAGAGTGATGAAGCTGTGAGGCCCTGATTCTTAATTTTCTACTTACATTTATATAGCTTCAGGACTGAGGCTATCAGTAGGAGCAAACAAGGAAGCAATGCTTGCCACCTGCTTCCTGGATAAACAAGCATACAATCACTGATAGGTCCACCCACCATTGTGAGGCTCAAAGCAATGAAGATGATGCCTCCCCAGCTGTTGCCATTGGCTGTGGGTTTCTTGTGATGTCACAAAAGCACTTGGCAACTGAGTGGATATAAAGGCAGGCCAAGGGAAATCCCTTTTCTGTTTCCAGCAGGACACACCTGGCAATGGATGTGACATTCAGCCCTGCCCAGGTTTCTTTCACTTGGAGGAGGCAAAGTGGTGAGTGGAAGGAGGCAATCCTCTGGCACTGGGATGCTAGGGAGAGATAATAAGTCAAGTTTGCTGCTGGTATCTGTGATTGGAAGCTGGTGGACATCTCATAATAGACCTAAAAGTAGCTTCTGGCACAATGGGACACCGTGACGGAAACCAGAGCATACGGGAAAACTGTTTTCCTTCCCGCTGCAGCACTACCTATTTATCTACTTGCACTGACGTGCTTTCTGCTAGATTGGCATAAGCTGGGACAGAGCAATGGGAGCTCAGCTCACTCCGTCACAGGGATTCAGACAATGAACCTTCCGATCGGGAAGCCCAAGAGGCTCTGTGGTTTAGATCACACCTATGAGTAGAGGTGAAGCACTGTGAGAGGGCACGGGGCAGTTGCCATGGGCGCAAAATTGTTAGGGGTGCAAAATTTCAATACTCAGTGCTGCCTCAATACAGCTGTGCCCTTCCATTGCTGGCCTGCATTGAAAATGGCTTCTCCATACGAACCAGGAAGTGATCTCTCAACAGAAGGACTCTTCCTATCTTACCTCCTGGGTGATGCAGACACCAATAGGCAGTTGAATGTGCATGCGTACTCCATCTGTTTCTCTCTCTCCCACCCACCCCATTCTGCACAGCCCCGGGCACTGGCAACCTATGCTATGCCACTGTCTATGAGGGAATGTGGTCATCAGACTGAGAAATGTTCCCCACCCATGTTTTGCCCCTTTCTTTGCTTTGGAGCATTTCACAGATCTTTTTCCTGCAGCTTGGGGGTCCTGGGAATAGACTCTTTGTTTTTAGCACTTTTTCTGCTGGCAGATGTTGTACATTGCCCATCTTTTACTTGGGATGTGTTTCAATTTTTTCTTGTAACCTGGTCCTGAGACTCAAGTTCAACCTCTCCCCCACAGTTTCACAATTCATCCTAACTCAAGTAACTGAATTTACTACCAAGCACTGGGAGATATTCAGTGCTAGTCCAGCTCAGAGTAAATCAATTAAAAGATTGCTAACTTGGATTCATTCTCCTTCAACCCGGCCAATTTAGAACATCTGTATACACTGACGGTGAGGCTGTGACAGTCTCTGCCCATAGTTGGGAAGATTTTGGGCCTCTTGTGAACTGTGAGCATACGTTTGGCCTGATTATTATTATTATTATACTAAGTCTTTTAAAAAGATCTGAATTAAGTCTTTGTGGCTGCTGGAAAGAGGTGTTAATGATAAATTATGCCCATCGTGAAACTGGTAGTTCATTTGTTTTGATAGAACTTCTGTGCATGCAAAAATAATAACCCTAATCAATTAGAAGCCATTTTCAGTCAACAAATATATGGGGGGCAGGCTTTTGGGGTGAGCATGTAGCAGTGTTTTGGCATTTATGTAAACTGCTTTGGGTGAGCATGTTTTGATTATTTAAATCTTTTAAATATAAACATAAATACAATACAACTTCCAAGCAGGGTTGAGGTTTCTCTCTTTGTAGGAGTTAACCATTGACCAAAATATTCCCAATTATTGGAAAATGAGATTACAGAAGAATGGTTTTAATTAAGTTACATTATACAAAGTTAAAACTCTGATAACTTATGCAGCTACCCATATATTGTCATGTAATCCCACTTTAGAATTTTCCAAGTATGATTCTGTTAATGTACCATGTGACTGCTCAATTTGCCTATATAGCTACTTCAATTTTCTTTATTTCTATTAGGCTGAATTCAGATAAGGTCACTGTCGAACCAGCAAAATGGTTACAGAGCAAGGAGGAAACTTACAGTTAAATGACTATATTTTTCTACTTTACATTCTGTATTTGGGGCAGGAACAACAAAATATTTCAAAATTCCCATTAGCGCAGCAAAGTTTTAACTTGGGCCATAGATTTCCCTTCAAACCCAAGGGAACTGCAACCTCATTGGATGCCTCATGGATCAGAATTCATGGATTCTAGTTGATATAGCATTACAGTGGTATTAATAAAGAAACCCTTCTGGCTGAGAAAAAGCATTAAAGTAAGCAGTCCAAGGGAGCTGAGAAATGGGATAAATAGAATGTACTTCTGGCTAGCCAATTTTAACTTGCCACCGGCAGTAGTATGAATCTCGTCAAAGTCACTGTATTGATAGATCATGCTAAAAGCGTAATAGAAAATGCAATTGAGCTAGACTAATGTAACTCTAGCAAATATCATTGCAACTTGCTTGATTTCCATAACCGATACGGCTACTATTTGGAGGGGTTAAATTTTCCATATGCATAATGCATCCATAAAGATAATGAGAATTAGCTTTTATCTTTATTTCATGTTTTTTCACCAAACTTTCCGCAAGCAGCGATGAAAGCTAGAATTAAAATGACGTTATTTTTCTCATACCAGAGCACATACTCTTCCCACACTCCCTGCCATTATTTCGCTTCCCATAATGCTGGATAATCCTCCAGTTCCCCTTTTGTGATTTCCTCAAATGCCGTTATGTTTATGGAATTAAATCAGCCAACTTCAAATGCCAAATGAGAATTTTCATGGACTTATATTTGCATTATGTAGCACCAACTTTATTGCAACTGTTACATAACTAATGCACTAGCAAGCAGGCCATGTTTGACTGCGCTACATTTGAAAATTGTGCCCATATACATACTTGGATCCTCTTCCACAGATCATTATAGCCTCTTAGGCTTAATGACAAATTATAATGGACAGCACTCAGCAGGGCTGAAATTGCAGAACACACTGTAAGTAAAAAAGTCATAATATTTACTGCATATTCAAGTTTCTGCAGATGCCTGTTATTAGTTTGCTAAATATGCCTACTACTGAGAGAAACAGAGGAATCCCATAGAACTTTAGTTGACTGTCTTTAAAAATTAATTTTAAAACCCAGGGCTACTTCATACAATTTTGCAGAGAAATTAAGGCTGCAGTACTGCCACATGAAGTTGCCAGGAAGTTCCACTGTAAGCATGCACAGGTTTAGACCATAAATTGCTATGTTTGAAAAGTGTTCAGGGAAGCAAACTCACATCAACTACTGTATTTTTCGCTCCCTCCGCAGGGAAAAGCCCCCAAGAGCTGTGCACACTCTAAAGAGCGTGCAGCTTTTGCGGGCTTTTTTACGAGGTGGGAGAGGGGACTGACGCAGCCAGTCAGTCCCTTCTCCCTCCTCAGGGAAAAGCCCCCAAGAGCCACACACACACTCCACCCGGCTCTGTAAAGGGAGCGCTGAGCAGAGCCTGGGATGCATACATTTTAAATAATATTGTTTTTCTTGAATTCCCCCACTAGAAACTAGGTGCACCTTATGATCAGGTGCATGTTATGGAGCGAAAAATACAGTACAGTGGTGCCTCGCAAGATGAAAAGAATCCGTTCTGTGATTCTCTTCGTCTAGCGGTTTTTTTGTCTTGCGAAGCAAGCCCATTGACGGATTAGCGGATTAGCGCTATTAGCGGCTTTTAGCGGCTTATCTGCTGATCGGATCAGATGATAAGCGGCTTAGCGGCTTAGAAAAAGGGGGGGGAAACCAGCAGGAACTCGCAAGACATTGTCGTCTTGCGAAGCAAGCCCATAGGAAATTCGTTTTGCGAAGCACCTCCAAAACGGAAAACTCTTTCGTCTAGCGAGTTTTCCGTCTTGCGAGGCATTCGTCTTGCGGGGCACCACTGTATATCAGCTGTGTTAGCTCACATAGATCAGAGGGTGCCAAATGTTTTAGATCCGTGAGCGCATTTGGATTTTGGAGTGAGTGCATTTTGTTCCCCACTTCTCCTGATCAGATCTCCTCTCCCGCACCTAAGACATAGAAGCGGAGTGTGAACACCCCCACACAGTGGTACCTTGGGTTAAGAACTTAATTCGTTCTGGAGGTCAGTTCTTAACCTGAAACTGTTCTTAACCTGAGACACCAGTTTAGCTAATGGAGCCTCCCGCTGCCGCGTGATTTCTGTTCTCATCCTGAAGCAAAGTTCTTAACCCGAGGTACTATTTCTGGGTTAGCTGAGTCTGTAACCTGAAGCATCTGTAACCTGAAGCATCTGTAACCCAAGCTACCACTGTACTTTGCTTTTCCAAGGGATTTGGGTGAAAATCAGATCCAGGAAAATAAATCTGAGCCTTGAAAAGCATGCAGAGCTGAAAGATCATCACTCTTCCAACTTCCTCCTTCAGCTCTATGTACTTTTCAAGGGAGAGAAAGCTAACTACACTCACCACTTCATGACCAAGTGGCAAGGAGTATGTTTATGCTGCAGTACATGCCAGAGGGCCAAGAGCGGTAGGGAGTTCCCAGTTTCCCAGTCAGGCTGCTGCTGTCATTGTCCACCCCACCCTCCAGGCACCTTGGGAAACCATATCCATGAACTTTGTCACTGATCTGCCCAGCTCCTAGCGTAGTAAATTATACTACGAAGCAACATGCTTCATCTGGCTTTAAGTTTGGATGACTTTTAAAAATGTGAGTATACTTGATATCGAGGGTTGGGACGTTTTCATATGGCACAAAATAAATAATCTAGGACATAATAAAGTGAAAAATCATAGAGGATTCCTCAATCATATAGTTAGGAAAGTGTTGTAGATCACATTTTCATGCTTCATGGGCTACTGCAGTGGATTGTCTCCAACTGAAGAAACCAGGTCAGAAAGGCAGCTGCTGGGAATGGAGATTATGTATGTCTTCTGCCTGTCACCCAGCTACGAATGGTGAAGCAGAGAAAACTCATGTGACCTTGCAGCCATCCTTGCACTGCTGTGTCAGTTACCCGCAGGAAAACTGGAGGTCCTTCCTCTCTCTTTCACCCCACGTGAGATTATATGGGTAGCATAACAATTTTCACATCCCACAATTTTCTGAAATTTTGGATCTGGCTCTTAGGTGTTATCTCCTTGCATTTTCTAAGCTATTCCCATTGGGAAGAGAAGAGAAACTTGTCTGAATATTCCATATTTCCTTTTTACCACCTCTGTTAAGCTGCCCGTCTTAGATAAAACTTGTAACATTTCTGTTTTCACGTTTCTTGTTAGTGAAGATGTTCTGTAGCAAAAGCTCATGCAACCACTTTCACCTCTCATAAACTACTCAAATGACCAAACTACAGTATATTTAACTTGGGGCATGTTTATAGGCATGCCTGTTTATTAGGCTTTACCCACTGTGCTTGCACACCTATGCTTAGAAACATGCTCAAAGATGTTCAGGTCTTTTCTTTCACAATTTCAGGGGCACAGAACGTTTCCAAGCTCGTTAGCACAAACTGCCAAAGTAGCAATTATTGTCTTCTGCTGCAGCAGAATGCCAAAAAATGGAAAGGAGAAGAACCAAGTCTCCATTTGTCATCGCAATGTGTGGAAATACGATGTGTGTGCAGAAGGTTCGAGGTTGCAGCATAATTCTTTACATTTTGATTCAAAATCCAGCAATTCAAGGATTTCCAGTTTGATCTAAAATCTATTTCAAAGTGCATTGAACTGGATTTTGAACCAATTTTATGATGCAGTTTCCCAACCAAATAATATGCTGATGTTAGGGGAAAGTGAGCATAAAAATCCATGTCTTAGTGAAAACAACAAATATAAATCCCTAATATTATGGAAAGTTGCTTGCAAAAATGTATATATTTAGGATACATTTCCATTAGAATGCTGAAGAATTTTCATGAGGTTGTTTTAAAAAGAAACTAAAATTGACAGAGTCATCCATCCTTACTACTGTATTGCTCAGAAAGGCACTCAATCCTCTAGATAATTTTTTCAGGGGAAGCGGAGGCTGCAAAGAGAAGGCAAAAAA
Organism: Podarcis bocagei; assembly: GCF_964188305.1. NCBI lineage: Eukaryota > Metazoa > Chordata > Lepidosauria > Squamata > Lacertidae > Podarcis > Podarcis bocagei. Next base: position 10,663,071 of record NC_138136.1, read on the forward strand.
ACTCTTCTGTTCACGTCTGTTCCGATCCAAGCCATTAGCTGCTACAAAAGATTCTATTCCACTAGAATAAACAGGTTTACATAAATGTGAATGATGTATTTCAGGGGCTTCATGAACTCAGTTCACAAGCCACAATGCTCAAGTTGACAAGGTGATGACAACATAGTTGTGCACACTCAGAGGATGACCTCCAAACCATCCTAAATATCTTTGCAGAAGCTTATGAAAAGCTTGCCCTATTGCTCAACATCCAAAAAACCAAAGTGCTGCACCAACAAGCACAAAGCAACCCCTCTGCAGTGCCACAAATCCAATTCAATGATGTAATGTTGGAAAGTGTTGATCACTTCTCCTACCTGGGCAATTATCTTTCCACAAAGGCCAGCATTGATGCTGAAATCCAGCATCGCCTGAGCTCTGCCGGTGCAGCTTTCTCCCAATTGAAGTGCAGAGTGTTTGAGGACCGGGACATTCGCAGGGAAACCAAATTGCTTGTTTACAAAACTATTGTACTACCAACCTTAATGTATGCTTGTGAAACATGGACCACTTATAAACACCATCTCCAACTCCTCGAAAGATTCCATCAACTGTGTCTCTAAAAAATTTACACATCACTTGGGAAGACAGGAGAACTAATGCCAGTGAACTGGAAGAAGCAAAGATCACCAGTGTCAAAGCAATGATTCTTCAACATCAACTTTGTTGGACTAGTCATGTTGTGTGGATGCCTGATTGCCATTTGCCAAAGCAACTACTCTATTCTGAACTTAAAAATGGAAAGTGTAATGCTGGTGGTCAACAAAAGAGGTTTAAAGACTCTTTGAAGGCAAATCTAAAAAAATAAATAATAGTATAAACACTGACAACTGGAAAACACTGGCTTGCGAGTGCTCCAACTGGAGAACAGCCTTCACTAAAGGTGTCGTGGGCTTTGAAGACACTTGAACTCAGGATGAAAGGGAGAAATGCACTAAGAGGAATGCACGGATCAATTCCTGCCCGGAAACCTATGTCCCCACTGTGGAAGGATGTGTGGATCCAGATTTGGCCTCCATAGTCACTTACAGGCGCACTGTTAAAACCGTGTTCGTGGAAGACGATCTTACTTGGCTACTAGTGATCAAAGAAGAAGAAGAGAACTCCACAGCATCACACAAAAATATGTGCTCCATGCATACATCACTGATGTGTTGTTACTGAATATCTCAATTTGTGCATTCTAAGGGTTTTCTATTCTCCCAGTTCCTGTAGGCATAAGCCAAAAGCCCCATCACAACCTCTGAAAAAACATGCATACCAGATTGTTTCTTCTCCTAGAGATTAACAGCTAAAATCATCACACAGGGCAACAATGGAAACTTGTCGGCCACTGCGACAGGCAGCAAAATTGAAAACTGAAATATCAAGATCACTCACAAGATTTCCCATTGGAAGAGGCAGTTATGCACTTCAAGAAACAATTAGATATTTGAAAGCTTTTATACAGTCATTAGAGTCTACACCGTCAGTAAAAGAAAACTCCTCCGTCTCTGCAAAAAGACTCCTCCCGTCCTTGAATACAAATCCATCTTTCATTCCTCAACAGGAAAGTCAATCATTTTAAGAAGTATAGTAAACAGTGCAGTGAGATGTGAAACACAAGGCTTTATTGTGTCATTTCTTTCTCAGCTCTTCCTAAATTGCTCTCACATGTTTGTACTTCTAAGCCTGCCGCTTTTTCTCAAGGTCAAGTTTACAAAATGTCAGTGATGTCCGTGTGAAATGAAATTGCAAGAGGCCTGGGGAGCAGAAGCGCAACACGGACTTGGAGTTTCTGAAATTGGTCCCATCACATAATGCTTCCTCAAGGCTCAATATCAGCAGCAACAGAAGCAGAAGCAAGCAGCTGTCTGGTAATGAGGCAGAACAATAAATCATCACTAGAGATGATCAGACAACTGGTATGAAGACACGGAAAGGAGGTTAGCACTAAAGCTATATAATTAAAAGTTTGGTGGTTTTGTCTCAGAAAGGTCTTCTAGGCTATTAATTTGACATCTAGCTACAGAATACTCTGCAAGTAGCCTCTGGATGACCCTAGTTTCATCATCCAGAGCAGGAGTACCATCTGTGGAAGTCAAGCTCCTACCCTTTCAGGTCGATGCATTTATTAAATGCGCGGAGGCCCAGTCCTCTTTCTCAAGAATATGGTCACCCTAGTCCCTGCCTGCAATTTCACACCCTCCAAAAAAAATTCTCTGGAAAAAAACAAGTATTCTTCGAGTCTCAGGGTTTTTGCACAAATGATGATGATGATGATGATTCAGTAGAAGTTACCACCACCACTTCAAGGTGGCCCAGAACTAACTACCCATTTTTGCTGGTTCATGCGACACCAGTGACAACAAGAACCTAGTTTCAGCAGCTTTCAAGCAAGAAGGCAAAGCTTCCCCCAAATATGCAAGGCAGAATGTTTTCCTTACAGTAACTAATCTAGGAAGTTGGATGAGGGAGTGTCCCCATCCCTTATAATAATAATTTATTATTTATACCCTGCTCATCTGGCTGGGTTTCCCCAGCCACTCTAGGCAGCTCCCAGCAGAATATTAAAGACATGATAAAAAAATCAAACATAAAAAACTTCCCTAAACAGGACTGCCTTCAGATGTCTTCTAAGAGTCAGATAGTTGTTTATTTCTTTGGCATCTGTTGGGAGGGCGTTCTGCAGGGCAGGCGCAACTACCAAGAAGGCCCTCTGCCTGGTTCCCTGTAACCTCACTTCTCACAATGAGGGAACCGCCAGAAGGCCCTCAGACCTCAGTGTCTGGGCTGAACAATGAGGGTGGAGATGCTCCTTCAGGTATACTGGGCCGAGGCCATTTAGGGCTTTAAAGGTCAGCACCAACACTTTGAATTGTGCTCAGAAACGTACTGGGAGCCAATGTAGGTATTTCAGGACCAGTGTTATATGGTCTCTGCAGCCACTCCCAGTCACCAGTCTAGCTGCCGCATTCTGGATTAGTTGTAGTTTCTGGGTCACCTTCAAAGGTAGCCCCACATAGAGTGTATTGCAGTAGTCCAAGCAGGAGATAACCAGAGCATGCACCACTCTGGGGAGACAGTCTGCGGGCAGGTAGAGTCTCAGCCTGCGTACCAGATGGAGCTGGTAGATGGCTGCCCTAGACACAGAATTGACCTGCCCCTCCATGGACAGCTGTGAGTTCAAAATGACTCCCAGGCTGCGCACCTGGTCCTTCAGGGGCACAGTTACCCCATTCAGGAGCAGAGAGTCCTCCACACCCACCCGCCTCCTGTCCCCCAAAACATTACTTCTGTCTTGTCAGGATTCAACCCTTGTTTTGTAGGTATAGGTGTATCAGTAGATTCACAGCCATACCATATTTACTCCCCAGGGCTCTTTTAAAGGAACCTTATGGTGCCAGCCCCACAAACTATTTTTCCCTTTTCTTTTCTTTTTGCCCTGAGCAGTTAATTGTGTACAATTACAGGTATTTGTGTTTCCTGAAGCAGTCCTGCAAACGGATCTTCTTGGTGATGATGCCAAGATTGTGGAATTCCCTACTGGAAGAGATCCCCCAGAATCCCTTTCTTCCCTTCAGTTACTCCAGGAAACTTCTAAAACATGATCTGTTGTTTTATATTTTTTACTCTAAAATTTAAGTCAACATTTTATATCTTTGCACTGCTATCTTTTTGATGTTTTAATTTAATTCCTGCCATTTTTAGTTGTGGTGATATATGTACTATTTTCTATTCTTTTGTATTGTTTTGATGTATTTTTATATTCTTATTATAAGCCACTTTTATTGCTTTAATAGGAAAAATGGAGAATAATGATAAACTAAACTAGTTCAACTAGATATGCTATACTGTTATCTTATTCAAATTTGTAATCTTAAGCAGTGGAAGTCATCTCTGCTTTTTTAAAAAAGATTAAAAGTCATTCTCCTATCTCTATTTATTGCCACAACTACATTTAAAATGTAAAGAAAGGGTGGTGTATTTCAGTCAAATAGTTACCGCTTCAAGAAAATAGTGTACAGTGGAACCTCGGTTTCTAAACGTAATTCTTTCTGGAAGACCTTTCGAATTCCAAAACGTTTGAAAACCAAGAAGCAATGTGAGGATGGAAAATTCCATTGAGAAAAAAGAAAAACATGCTGCAAAAGCAATTTGACTTCTGCGGCGCGTTCGGAAACGGAAGCAATTACTTTTGGATTTTCGGCATTTGGCTTCTGAGACGTTTGGCTTCTGAGACGCTCAAAAACCAAGGTTCCACTTCAGTATTATTCTGAAATCCCCCCCCCCCCATATTGGTTATTTTTCATTCAAAGGCACACTTCTATTGAATAAAGTACATGGTATATCCAGAACCAGCCTTACATTTCTGAATTTCAGATTAAATACTTCCTTTCCTTCAATGGGTTTATGGGTGCTCCAGAGGGTTAATTAAACATAAAACTGGAATCAAACTTACCATTCCTACATGAAGTAGAGATTCTGAAACTGATAAGATTGGAAGGATAATTTATGAGATGGCCTTTAAGCCACAAAAAGCTGAAGCAATATTTTAGCAAGAAATTAAGCATCCGTTCTAGGCAAACAATCTGACACACCAATATTGAATTCTCAGTGGTTCATGTGTGTTCATCAATTCTTTTTTAGGGAAGAATCATGGAGAAAGTTTGGGTGGTGATGGGGAGCATTAGATTGCCTTTAAGCTGTTGGCAGAACAGTTTGGAGCTAAAAGCAATTGTGGTGAAGATGGACAAATTGAAATTGAAATACTTTATTGTCACTTGTACAACTTGTATACAGTGAGATTACATGAGCACCCCCACTCAACTCTCTTAGTCTTAATTCCCCTCGTTTACTGATTTACACCCATCAAACCCGAAAGTCAGTTGCCCTGTTCTTATCTTTTCATTCAGCAGCCTAACAGCCCACGGATAGAAGCTGTTCTTTACCCTGTTGGTGCGACTAATCATGCTTCTATGTCTTCTGCCTGAGGGCAGGAGATCAAGAAATTACCGGCCAGGGTGTGAATCATCCCTGAGTATTTTCCTCACTCTCCTGAGGCAACGTTATTCCGCTATTTCATCCAGCGGATTCATGGGACAGCCCATAATATATTGTGCTGTATTCACCACCCTCTGTAGGCACTTCCTATCAGTTGATGTCAAACCACCGTACCACAACGTGATGCAGTCTGAAAGGACACTTTCTATTGTCCCTTTATTATCCACTTTCTGTTTTAGACCTGTGCACCCATCCATGCCCTAACATTCCTTGATCACTACAGCTGCTATGGAAGGCAGAGTACCTTGGGAGATCCTATTCTCACTCGGACTTTTGCATATGTTATATACAAGGGACATATTTGCCAGTTCAGCTGCACTGATGGCTCCCCCGCCCCCGAACTGTAAATCAGGCACATCTGCAACAACAGTATTATTGTACTATAATGTGTGGTTTTACACAACTTTTCTATTTTACCCCTCCCCTCATTTCTCTCTCTCTCTCCACCTCAAAGTTAACTTCAGTTTGGATATCAATCAAATACTTTCTCAGACTGCTTCATGCAGCAGGGACCCTAATGAAATAAATAACTCTTTTTAGTACTGAAAAGAATTGGATCTCAGGGGCTTTATATCAAAACTATCTCTGTAAGCAATTTCATGGTCTGTGGTATAGTACATGCATGTATTATTAAATACTTTGTATATATATTTAAAAACTTCTTTCTGGTGTTTCAGCTCCTTTTTTTTCTTTCCTGTGTTATGATCTACTTTTCTTTTCCCTTCCTAAATAATATTTCAAGACCAAATGCTAACTGGTGCAATTCTTCCCAAGCTATCCCCCATATAACGCATTAGAACGGGCCACTGGGTTCCTTACTGAAAATTGTTTGCCCTAAATACACATTAATGATTTTAGTTTAAAAATTATGTTTGAGTGGTGGGCAGAAAACTTTCCCCCTTTTTTCTAAACAGTCTAGAGACCAATTAAATGCATCTCTATATTGCTGACTGACTGAGATTTTTATCCACTGAGTTCTCTTTTCAGACCTGCCTAACTGAATACTTTCCCTCTTGCCTGGACTACTTTACAGCTGGAAGGTTTTTCTTCAGCACTTGGGAAATGTAATGAAGTGGATGTATATTTTATAAATGCATATATTCATATACAGCACTGATAAGGGGGGAAAATCCTGGGGTGCGGGGATTTACTCCACTGCCCAGCTCATCGGGGTGCCAGTCTCTGTGGGTCTCTCTGGTCAGCAAAAGAAGGAGTCTCTAGACAAGTTAAAGAAGCAAAACAGCAGTCAGTAGACCTGATCCTTATTTGTTGCAACAACGCTCAAATACACAAAGAGTGGGAACCCCAAGCATGGGGTTGTGTGAATCTCTCCCCATTTCCCATTATGCATTTTTCAACAGCATCATCAGTACATCATGAATATGTCACAAAATAGGAGTGTTTGGCATGTAGAAATGTGAGTCCATAAAGCCTCTCCACCTAACATTGGCGAGGGGTTGTGAGTGGAAGCCAGTTCCCCCTTCTGCAGGGGGGCATCTTTGGCCCCCTGCGTCAGCTTACCTGGCTGTTGTGCCGCGCCTGTAGGCCAGCCAATTGGGCTGGCTTGGGGGCAGGGTTTAGCTGCATTCAAGCGGCCATGGCAGCTCTGTGCCCTCAGTGTGCGCCCAGAAGTCGACGGATCACCCACCCTCCCTCCCTTTAGGCCATATCTATGCTTCTGACCTTGCTATGGACTTTGGTTGGTTGCCCTGGTTGCCCAGGGGGCCTGGTAGGAATTTTTACCCATTTGGTAAATTGGCACCAGCCTCATGGTTTTCCGCCTACCTCGTAGCAATTCATCACAACTTTTGGGCATTGATGGTTAGGCATTGGAATATGTGTCATGTGCATCCTGCATGGATCATGTTCGCAACCCGAGTGTCCACTGTATGGGATTGCCAGAGGAAACAGGATACATGGTATCGACTTATTGCTACAATTTTCTAGACTGCTTTTCTGAGCTTCTTTGCTGTTGTTCATGTATGGTGCTTGTGTAAATGGTCATTGTCCTGGCCTTAGTTCAAGGCTGTGGTGGGAACTTGGGATTTTTGGGGAGTCATTTAACTACCCCCCCCCCGATTCCTGGTTTTAACAGCACTTCATGGAACTGAATTCTATGCGCATATAGAACTGAATTCTCTGCAAGTGTAACTGCACACAGGAGTTGTGTGGAAATTTTGTTAGCCCTTGCAATCCACTTCAGCTGCCTTCATTTGCATAAGTACAGGCAGCTATGAAAGTGCAGGAATGGGTAAGAATTAGGTAACTGATGTAAATAAAACCCATGTGCCAACACTTCTCCATAAACGTAGATGGCACTCAACTCTGCTTCTTCTTTTTGTACTTATTCTTTATACACTTATATTAGTCCTCTTCATGCACAAAATGTCTGGAGAAATGAAAAAGTAAGATTGTGCCTTCTAGCTCTATGCCCAACTTGCACATGGATCAGGCCTTCTGGACAAAGCCATTGTACGAATAAGTTGTACTCACTGTTAGATTCCAGTGGAGCAAATAGCTAATTGGAGTGGCCAAATAGCATAGCTTCATCAGTTATCCAATAATTTATTTTGACAGCACCTATATGATATTGAGTGACAGAATAATTTGGCCACCATGAAGAAATGTTGTCCATGGTATTATTTTTTTCCACCTAGTCATTTTGACACTTTGGCTTCCTATTGGCAAAATTTGACAATTCCAAAATGCAGACGCGCTTTCACTTTCACAAGATAGAATATACTGCCTTTGGCTGTACTTGAGGGCCAATTTCAAAAAATTCTACTGGAAAAAAATTATGTCCATGTGGAGATGGCAGTATGGAGTCAGTGGCTCATGCGCTTCTGGCTTGCACTGTTTATAAAGATTTGTGGAGTGCAGTTCTTACCCCTCTACTACTGTCCATGCCAGGTCACTCAACGATTGCTACTGTGTCCTTTCTTTTAGCAGATCAAAGTGATTGGGTGACAGCAAAAACTGCAAGGTTTTTAGCGGGGTCAATTAGAATGAGATCTATTATTTGATTATTGATGTAAACCTCCAAAATGTATTTTGAATAGTTAAGTTTCTATCTCTATCTTCAGTACATTGTATTTTATTTTATTGCTATGGCTAGTGGCTGATGCAAAGAAAGATTATTCTGATTCAATCTAGGCAAGGTTAAGCACACAGGCCAGTCTCCAACTATAGTAGACCAAGTGTCCAGGAGCAGGTAGCATGGTCTGAGATAGGCAAGAATGTTAAGGTTGAAGGGCCAGGGGCAGAGGATCTAATTCTGTGATAAAAAGTGTACTATGAAGGCATAAAGTCCCAGGTCCAGTCCCTGACATATCCAGGGATAAGCCTAAAGGTCTGGAGAGCCATTGCCATCCTGTGTAGACAATACAGAGGTGGATGGATCAGTGATCTGACTCAGTATAACACAGCTGCCTATGTTTCAGTACAAACAGATGGTCATGTTCCACAGGGCAGGCCATAGGAGTCTCTAAAGCATCCACTTTCTCCGATTAGATGCTCAGACTGAGGAACAAAGCCTGAGGGCTGCAGTTATATAAAGCCAGCTTTGGGATGGAGAAATAATTTTTGTTTGGTTTACTTTTTGCAGTGAACTGATCCGGTCCGACACTCCCAACCTTGCTTGTGGACTGCAATTCAATTCCCCATCACATTAAACACTTAACCAGATTTTTCAATGCAGATGCACATACAAAAAAGTGTGTTTTGTTTAAAAGTTGCATACAACAGGTGGGTTTTACAGGTGAATGCATTGGAAAGCATGGGGAAATGTCTGTTTTATTTGCACATGTCCACTCCCTCCAGCAGCACAGCATTGCAGCCCAAGAGCCACAATTGCAGTTCAAGCTTCACCATACCCCATTCATCCTCCTTGGCAGCCTTGCATCTGCCCAGCCCACCAGTGAACAGAATTTCCAGTCTGAAATAGATTGAGTTGGAGAGGTTCCTTCACCTACTCTGTACTGAAGGCTGGGGGCAATAAACGTGCATGGATGGGTGCTGATAGGTTAATTTGGTCACATTGTTGGCAGGATGCCTAGGAAGAATTAATGTGGGTCCACAGGTGGCGCTGTGGGTTAAACCACAGAGCCTAGGATTTGCCAATCGGAAGGTCAGCGGTTCAAATCCCTGCGACGGGGTGAGCTCCCGTTGCTCAGTCCCTGCTCCTGCCAACCTAGCAGTTCGAAAGCACGTCAAAGTGCAAGTAGATAAATAGGTACCACTCCGACGGGAAGGTAAACGGCATTTCTGTGCACTGCTCTGGTTCGCCAGAAGCGGCTTAGTCATGCTGGCCACATGACCTGGAAGCTGTACACCGGCTCCCTCGGCCAATAAAGCAAGATGAGCACCGCAACCCCAGAGTCAGACACGACTGGACCTAATGGTCGGGGTCCCTTTACTTTACCTTTAAGGGGACATTTGAGCATCCATTGGCACCTTTGGCTACGGAGGGTATTTTTCTGGAGACTAGATGCTCTGGCTTGTGGGTCCCTTAGGCTGCATTCACATGACAGCTTATTTCATTTTCACAACATTTCCCAAACTGTTAATTTCCACATTATATCTGAGCTGAAAAAACCACTTGTGGAACCAGAGTGGAACCATGGTGGAATATAGAACAAATTTAGGAATCATTTCCGTATTATTTTCAAGCAGGTCCCCTACCCACCCACCGGAAACATGGAAACGAAACTTGCAATATATTCCACTATAGTTCCAGGTGTACCTTTTACATCATAAGGAAAAGTCACGAAAGTGGAAGGAGCGGCCTTAAACTCGACATGGAACTTCCTTGAGGCTAGCCTACCACACCTGACTGGAGTCATAGGAGATGTTAAGGGCAGGAAGACTTCTGTTCCCTGTAAGGTAAGACTCAAGGTTAGGTCATGCCTTTTGCCATGGGTAAGGGGTAAGTTTGGGAAATGTTGTGAAAATGAAATAAGCTTATGGGACACGGGTGGCACTGTGGTCTAAACCACTGAGCCTTGGGCTAGCTGATCAGAAGGTTGGCGGTTCAAATCCCTTTGACAGGGTGAGCTCCTGTTGCTCAGTCCCAGCTCCTGCCCACCTAGCAGTTCAAAAGCACGTCAAGTGCAAGTAGATAAATAGGTACCGCTCCAGTGGGAAGGTAAACGGCATTTCTGTGCGCTGCTCTGGTTCGCCAGAAGCGGCTAAGTCATGCTGGCCACATGACTGTATGCCAGCTTCCTCGGCCAATAAAGCGAAATGAGCACCACAACCCCAGAGTCATCTGCGACTGGACCTAATGGTCAGGGGTCCCTTTACCTTTACCTTAAGGGGTTGGCTTCCCCAAGGGTAATATTAGTTTCCCAAACTTCTCATTTCCCCTACAGATGTTATCAATATAAGAGGCCCTACTTTAGCCCATTTAAAGTTCCATGTCCCTTTATGGCGGGTTGGGTCACAAAATGCACACAAAGGGATGAAATAGCACACAATGGAACAAACAGGGTTCTTATGATATGCAACAGGATGGAACAGACCTATGTTTGGGTGACAGTGAGACTGAACCAGCGACTCAGCTCATTCCTAAACCAGCCATCATATTGTTTGCTATGTCGTTTGCCTGACACAGGTGGACTGGTAAACTGCCATAGAACTTTCTGGTCATTATTTCATTATTTGGGTAATGCTTCAGAGCAGCAAGGATCAGGCTAATAGCTTCATCTGCCTGAGATCTGTCTTGTTGCTACCAGACTATATACATTCAGTTCCCTGGCTCGTATATGCATCTAGGCTTTGTCTGCACAACTAGTAGCTTACGTTTCTGTACCCTGCATGATAAACATTTTGCAATTCCTTACTGATCTGTTTTTAAAGCTTTGACCTTATTTGAAGAATTCCAGCTGTGAAACTAGATTAGTAATTAATTTGGAAACCTGATCAGGACACCTACTAGAGAAAAAATGCACCGACAAAATGCAATTACGTTTCAAATTCACCCATACATTGCAAATAACATTTTCTGCTTTCTGTAGAGTTCTCTGGACAACGACGTGTTGCTCACAATTCTCCCTATAGATGCAGTTAAGAGCTTCAAGATTATTATCCAATGCAATGGACTATCCAAAGTCTGCAGTGCAATCAGACGGGGGAGCATATCATCTAAAATTGCTTCCACTTATATTCATGTTTAAATATTTAATCATATAGATATCAAAGGCAGAACATAATAAAATTCATTCAGAGGATGAGCTATATAATTAATGTTTGGAGAAATATTTAGAGAGGTGACTCAGCTGAAGGCTTGATCATTCTGGCAATTATGAGGGGGGAGGGGGAATAGCATTTAATGATTTTAATTCTGAATGTGCTGAGGTCTTTGTCTCTGTGGATATTAATATGCAGTGATCTGTGTCTGTGCCATTATACCTTTTTCTTTTACTAATCGTTTTTTTGGGGGGGATTCTAACGTTTCTTTCTTGACTCTTCCACGCAAGAATTCTCCTTACATCCTTTCCTTCTTCACCCAACCCTCCTTCCCTCTCCCCCAAAATCTTCACACCAGTTCAAATAGAAACATTTAAACAAATGCTAATAGAAAAAGAGGATTAAACGAGGATACAATAACTTTTTTCATCATGAATATTACAAATACAGTGGTACCTCGGGTTACAGATGCTTCCTCTAACCCAGAAGTAATACCTTGGGTTAAGAACTTTGCTTCAGGATGAGAACAGAAATCATGTGGCAGCGGCTCGGCGGCAGTGGGAGGCCCCATTAGCTAAAGTGGCACCTCAGGTTAATAACAGTGTCAGGTTAAGAACAGACCTCCAGAATGAATTAAGTTCTTAACCTGAGGTACCACTGTAACTAAAAAAAAATATAACACTAACATAATGGAGAAAGAAAATCAACATTGCGCTCTGTTTCCCATGTCATTGGGATATTACTCAGCCAATAATTCCAAGAATCCATTCCAACAGATCTTTTCCTTATGCAGTTTGCTAACTAGGACCTTCACATGTGCTGCCTGAAGATCTTGCATCCAGGAGGTCTTGCATCCATCCCTCAGTATCTGGTGAGATACGAGGAAGCAACACAATCAGCAGGGCAGAGACACAACACTAGCTTCCCTGCAGATGGGCAGATGGGTCACTTTCCAGGAGAGGTTGAGGTGGTGGAGATCATAGTGTTGTCTGAGTGCACCAGCAGCCTCGATCTAGAACTGATCGCAGTGCATGCACACTCCACCCAGAAAGTGACTGCAACACACTTGCCAGCAAGCAGGAGGGGAGAGAGCTTTTGCGCTTAGCTTCTGCTTGCAGGCTTTCCTTAGGCATCTGGCTGGTCGCTGTGAGAAAAGGATGTTGAATGTTTATCTCAGTGAAGACCTTACTTGGGAAATCAATACGACCTAGGTGGTTAAGAAAGCCCAACAAAGACTCCATCTCCACAGAGTATTGCGAAAGAACTACAACGGTGCCTCGCAAGACGAAATTAATTCGTTCCGCGAGTTTTTTCGTCTTGCGGTTTTTTTCGTCTTGTGAAGCACGGTGTCGGAAAAGTTTTGGAAAAGCTTCAAAAATCACCAAAGTCTTCAAAAACCTCAAAAAAGGCTACCACACCGCGTGCTATGAGTTGCTCCTCGAAGTCAAGTTGCAACTGTATTAACGGTTTTAAGAAAAAGGAAACAAACTTGCAAGACGTTTCCGTTTTGCGAAGCAAGCCCATAGGGAAAATCGTCTTGCGAAGCAACTCAAAAAACCAAAAACCCTTTCGTTTTGCGAGTTTTCCGTCTTGCGAGGCATTTGTCTTGCGAGGTACCACTGTATGTCAATCAACATTTACTGATCTCCTTCTTCCGGTCCACAGTAGAAAGTGTCCTTTCATACTGCATCACGGTGTGGTACACTGGTTTGACATCATCTGATAGGAAGTGCCTACAGAGGGTGGTGAATACAGCACATTATGGGCTGCCCTGTGAATCCGCTAGATGAAATAGCGGAAGTACGTTGCCTCAGGAGAGTGAGGAAAATTCTCAGGGATGATTCACACCCTGGCCGGCACTTTCTATATCAGGCAGAAGATATAGAAGCATGATTAGTTGCACCAACAGGGTAAAGAACAGCTTCTATGCGTGGGCTGTTAGGCTGCTGAATGAAAAGATAACAACAGGGCAACTGACTTTCGGGTTTGGTGGGTGTGCGTCAGTAAACGAGGGGAATTAAGACTAAGAGAGCTGAGTTGGGGGTGCTGGTGTAATCTCACCTGTATACAAGTTGTACAAGTGACAATAAAGTATAAAGTAAAAGGAACTAGATGGGTCATTGGCCCTATCCGGCAGGCTCTTTTTATGTTCTTATGAAGCTAGCATTGTGACTCCACCCAGGGGTGCAGCATGGGGGAAGGGACTGCCAGGGCAATGACCCTGGGCAGGTTTTTACTGGGGGATGCCTCTCATCGCAAAGCGGTTCAGGACGGGCAGGGAGGCGTGAGGAGGATGCAACAGCCATGCGGCCTTTGCTGCCATGCCAGTCCCAAGCCGCTCCAGTGGTACTGGTTGCAAGGACTGGGCTGGCGTCTTATGCCCCCGCTCTGCCACACCGCTGACTCTACCCTACCAAGTGACATGTTTGTGGGTTATTTTCTACTAATGGAGTAAAACCGTGACCCTGTGGGAGCATTGCTTCTGCTCTTTCTCCAAATCCGCTCTGCTTTTTTGGTGGACAGCATTGCAGCCGGGCATCAGGGCAGTGATTGACGCCCCCTTCATCACTGTCTGGGCCATGTTGGCGGAGCTGGGCAGGGTCCTGCCCAGCTGTGGCCCCTCTGACCAAACAACACCAGCAGGAGGCATGGCCATGGGAAACTTAAACTGTGACGTGGCCAGGAAGCTGTCCTCTCGTGCCCTTCGCCAGCACGCAAAGCCATTTCCGACCTGGGAGGAGAGGGGGTTGCGGGCAGAAATCCCTCCCACATCCCACGCGGGGGCTGGCCATTGCCCCTGCGAGATTAGGGAATCCCTGGGTGTGTCGGCGACCCGGCCCACCAATTGGCGGACCGGGGAGGCGTGGCCTAGCCTATTTAAGGGGTCAATTGGTATGCAAATAAAGGGGGGAAGGAAACGCCATCACCTTCCCCCAAAAGAAAAGGGTAGTCCGGTAGAGGACTCCGGGGGGCATTGCCTTGTCCGAAACATAGGGAGGTAAGGGCCTCTGGCATGCCCCAGAGCGGTGGCACCCGTTGGGATCCTAGTTGGCATACTTCAACAGGACTCCCAAGGCTTGTGAACAACCCTTCCCGGTCCCCATGCCGGGTAGTCGATAGGAGCCAATGCCTAAGGCCAATACCTTCCAATTCTGTAATCAATAAAGTTGTAGCCCTTTATGCCCATTAACCTTAAATACTGTGTCCAGTGTCTTCATTTCACATGGGGGAGGGGACTTGCCACGCAACTGCTACTTTACAGATATGTGACCCTTTGAGACATTTAGAGTATTTATCTCCACACTAATTCTGGTTAGGACTTTTCTCCAGCAAGTTGTTACCTTCACAGTAGATGAATTAAGTCTGCCTACAGTTACCTACCCCTCCAGAATTCATCATCAGGAAATATACCTAGACACTCAAATATTACAATATTTTTTGGTGGATTAGTTTCACATGCAAACCAGCACTTGACATTGTGTCCAAACGTGACAAACTATGGTTTGATCAAACCATAGTTTGCCCCTGCATACCAGCATCACATAAAAGGATAAAGCCCAACTTTGTGATTGTGCTTTGACCAAACTAGAGTTATCCAAATTCAGACACATATGGCAAACAATGGATTGATCAAACCAGATATTCATTGAGCTGTGCATGTGATGGAAGAGGGGAGCAAGCAAACAGCAAAATACTCCAAACAACTTGAATGTCATGCCTTTCCAATTTTAAACTTACAAATTAAGGAGGCTTATGTAACCCCAGGCAGTTTGCATTAGTATATAATTATCATTCTGACTGGCCTACCAACAATTAATAATAGAAATAAGTGGTGATCTGGTCTCGTGCATTTGAACAGTATTCTAGTTTCGTGCTCTGTGCTTGGCAAAGTAACCTAACACTGGATAATAAATGTCTGGTTCATAAAAAAATTATATTGGTATATGCCTCAACCACAAAAAAATAGAAAATATTGACAAATGTGTTCTTCCTATTTTGCAGTCTACACAAGACACCATACTGTTCATTTGTCCTCTTTGGCAAACATACAGCAATGAAGTGAGAATCCTTACCGTCTCTTCGATTAAGCCTTGCAAATCCTGGGCTGTGACTACTGGACAGCTCCGTTGAACTACTGAACGATGATTGAGGCAAGGCAGACACCAGCTGATCGTGACAATTATCTGTCAGAGAAAAACATCATGCATCAGGCTCACGCACTTAAACAAGGACCGCTGAAAACCATAACTAAAACAGAACACTGGCAAACATCAGAATTGACCTTGTACTTTTCTGATCACGTCCCCACAGTGTGTGTCTTGGGTCTATTATAAGTTCCAGTCCTGAGCCGGCACTTTGTATTTGATCAATATTTCATCAGATTACCATGGTGTAATTTACTGGATTCTCTGACTCTTTCAGTGCCCCTTGTTCTAACTTAGCTTTGAAGACAGACTTGATAAATGGACGGGAGCTTACTAGCTATTATTTACGACCAGAACAATTGACACCTGCTAGTTCAGCTTCAGCTTGAGTAACACCCAGCAATGCCCTGTACATATGCCATATATATCGTTAGGTGTTAAAGTGCTATCACACTTTCAACAAACAGCTATCTCTAGAGAATTTTTGTAAAAAGAAAAGCCTACATTAAGAATAGATGAGGTACTCAGCTAAGTGGGCTTTTTTGTTCTGCCAGGGTGGTTGTTTTTTTGTGGGGGGGAGGTAATGTTTGTGATGTAGAAGGAACATGAAATCATTATCAGGCAATTATTAGTATGCAAGTCTTGGGCTTTTAACACAAAGCAGCAACAGTGTTTCAGAACAGGGGATTTAGCAGCCATTCCCAATCAATGACGCATAAGCAAGCAGATTCTAATCAATATTTCAGGATGTTAAATCCTTTTCCAGCCTGATTGCTAAACAG
Source organism: Podarcis bocagei (assembly GCF_964188305.1). Taxonomy (NCBI): domain Eukaryota; kingdom Metazoa; phylum Chordata; class Lepidosauria; order Squamata; family Lacertidae; genus Podarcis; species Podarcis bocagei. The sequence continues at coordinate 10,679,266 of NC_138136.1, forward strand.
GACAAGCATTCTTTCTCCATTTATATCTGCAAAAAATAAAATAAAAATAAATAGAGAATCAATAGCTGCTCTAGTTTTAGCTGAAAGAAAACTGAATGGAAACAGAGAGAAAAAGGCCAGGGAATGTTGCCCTGATTATGCCCTGCTGGCATTTGCTGTTTAGTAAAAGCAAGAAAATTATGTAAAACTTCTCTGTTGGAAAGGTAACCAATAGGTCCAATAAACAGTGCTGGATGGGTCAAGAGCAGTCTCTTTGGTTGCACTCAGCAGAGTAAAAGGGGATCAGTGCTGAATCTTGCCTTCTACCAAGAGATGTGTTCAATGAAGCTATAAGGGTTTACAATATCACATCTGCCTTTAAAGAAGGAATTAATTCTAATTCATTGAGCATCCTATCCAAAGCAATAATTTCTTAGGGAGCTAGGAGAAACGAAAACAATTATATCCGTACAAGAAATCCTGATGTGAAAGAACCAGCACTAATAGTTCTCAATATCTGCACAAAGGGGTTTCAAGCACCTTTGTTCTCCGTAGAGGGGTTGTGGTCATGCAAATCAGTATGCATGCAGAGTTTTCATATTTACGCTGAATTCCTATATTCACGTTATTTGGGTAGCCTCATTTTGTGGCTGTTTACCTAGGGTGCACAGAGTCTGCTGGGATTTTCCTCGGTACAAGACCTTTTGGAAGAACAGTGTAAGAACTGCGAATGAAGTAGCCCAGTATTCTGTTTCCAGTGGTGGCCAATTAGTTGGCACTCAAATGAATACAAAGCTAGAACCATCAGTTTCTTTATATATATAATTTTTATTAAATTTTCTTTTTTACAATTTAAATTACTCATTTTGCATCCTTAAAATATCAGTGATTTCCCTTCTCTTTCCACGGATCATTTTACATATCATAAATCCCTGCATATTTTACAAAAACTATACCATTCAGTATTCCATTATTGCATCCATCAAAACTTATTTACACTATTGAATTTATCTTAATAAAGGTAAAGGAACCCCTGACAATTAAGTCCAGTCACGAACGACTCTGGCCAAGGGAGCCAGCGTTTGACCACTTCCGCACATTTTATGGGTCATGTGGCCAGTATGACTAAGCCGCTTCTGGCAAAGCCAGAGCAATGCACGGAAACGCCATTTACCTTCCCGCCGGAGCGGTACCTATTAATCTACAGTGGTACCTCAGGTTACAGACACTTCAGGTTACATACACTTCAAGTTACAGACTCCGCTAACCCAGAAATAGTACCTCAGGTTAAGAACTTTGCTTCAGGATGAGAAAAGAAATCATGCTCTAGCGGTGCAGTGGCAGCAGGAGACCCCATTAGCTAAAGTGGTGCTTCAGGTTAAGAACAGTTTCAAGTTAAGAACGGACCTCCGGAATGAATTAAGTACTTAACCCAAGGTACCACTGTACTTGCACTATGTGCTTTTGAACTGCTGGGACCGAACAACAGGAGCTCACCCAGTCGTGGGGCCAAGCAGCACAGTGGTTTAACCTACAGTGCCACCCATGTTTTCAGCTGTACACAGTTATAAGAGAGATCAGCAAGGTTGATATGTGCAACTGATATCAATACCCAACCAAATTCCTGGCTGCAGTTAAAAATTTTTTTCTTAAAAACAAACAAACCAGCATCCGTGTCAGGGATTCATGGTCACAAACGAGCGTAGTTAATTAAAAAGATTTATTGCAAAAAAACAGAGTTCACTGGAGGGGTGACCACAGCCATCCACCATAAATCAAAGATGTCCCTTCTAAGGAGGGTGTTTCCGGCGAGACCAGAAACAGCCGTACTTCCTCTTGTGACGTATTCTGTCTTGAAGACCCCCCCAATATGCCTAGACCTTGGGCTAAGAGGGTCAGCTTCCACCCTTCCACATTCACTGATAATGTACTTCTGTGGTCCTTTCCACTCTCTGAGCTGCTTTTGTTTCATTTTGTCCTTCACTGGCATGCTGGCAAGCTGCCGGCTGACTCTCCGCAACTCTGCTATCAGTTGGCATTCCTAATGGCAGGGGAGAGTTGGCTCTTGGTTATAATCCTCCTGTCTTGCAGTTAACCCTCTCCCTTGCGGCTACTTCCTTCCCTGGGAGCTGACTGCAAACTTCCCTTGGGGGCTGGCTCATTCATGACACCCAGGATAGTGATATTGACAGCCAAATCATCATTTGCTTGCATCAAGCAGAGACAAAGGGGGCTGCATGCAATCCACAAAGTTGTGTCTGCTCATTGGGATGCTGATCTGCAAGCAGCGGCAGAAAAAGCTGAAGCAGACTATCAGACTTCGGGCCTGAAGAGTGAACAGGTTGCAAAGTTAGCTCAAGCAGTCTTCAGGGGGAAAGAAGGGTGGGGGGAAAGAAGGCAGACAGTTGCTTGTGGTACCAGCGGTGCCAGGGGCTGATGGAGCGGTATATTGACTTTACTTATAATAGTAGCAGTTTAAAAACCAGATGTCTGCAAATGAGCGGAGCAAGCCAAAAGAGGGAAATGAAGAGAGAACATTGCATGGGAGGAGAAAAGCTGAAATGCAATTAAAAGGAAAGGCCTGGGGGAGTTGAAATGCAGACACAGGAGAGTGTAGATCAACATATAAATAAATATTGGCCCATCCGCCAAATTAAGGCTCATTCACGTTATCTAAAACCTAATTCCACAATCTACCGTAATTTCAATGCAGATTTAATAAAAGAGCGGGCGCGAGATTTCTCCAAGCAGCATGGCGGCAAAGGTTTCAGATGCAAAATGAGGAAATGATTTAGCTCTTTCCCCTTTGGAATTCAGAAAGGATTATGATGATGCTTGAGAGATTTGGCATCCGCAGCTTTCAAATAAAATGAAGTCTGTTTACACTCAGAATTTCTTGCTTTGCCAAATCATGCATTCTGGGCCATGCTAGAGGCAAGAATCATGAGCACTTTCCTAACTTTAACATACTCTGGAGTAATTATGTTCATTACTACAGAGGAAATGATTTGGTATATGGTATATGCACTTACGTGGGCGTAAGCCACATTGAACTCAGTGAGACTTACTGCTGAGAATATATGCATGAACTTTGACTGTTCGACTACAACAATATACAAACACATCATTTAACTTGGTGGAACTAATTTCTGAGTAGACCAACACAAGATGGGGTAAGGAGTTGTGGGTTCAGGCTGTTTTTATTCTTGTTTTTATTGTGCATTTTTTATTGTATTTTTATACTGCGAACTGCCCTGAGATCTACGGATGAAGGGCAGTTTACAAACAATAAATAATAACAGTAATAAGTTTAGGTTGGGACTTTGTCAGCACTGTTTAGTCTAGCTAAACTAAGATCACGTCCTACAATGTAGGAATGATGTTTGATTCTATTTATTTATTTATTTATTTATTGCATTTTTATCCCACCTGGCCCTCCAGATGTTGTCAGACTCCATTCCTATCAGCACCAGGCAGGAAGGCCATTGGTTAGGGATGATGTGAGCCATACTTCAGCAATTTATGCAGGGTCACCAGTTCCCTATCCCAGCTAATTCAGAATTTCCATCAAAATCAACAGTGCTTATTTGTGCATCCATGATTTCAGCCTGAGCCTATATATGCTGGAAGACTAAAGGAAAGAATCCACACAGATGTGTATTATGTCTAAAGGTAAAGGTAAAGGACCCCTGACAGTTAAGTCCAGTTGCGAACAACTCTGGGGTTGCGGCGCTGACCTCGCTTTACAGGCCGTGGGAGCTGACGTTTATTCACAGGTCATGTGGCCAGCATGACTAAACTGCTTCTGGTGCAATGGAACACCGTGATGGAAACCAGAGCACACAGAAATGCCATTTACCTTCCTGCCACAGCGGTACCTATTTATCTACTTGCACTGGTGTGCTTTCGAACTGCTAGGTTGGCAGGAGCTGGGACAGAGCAACGGGAGCTCACTCTATTGTGGGGATTCAAACCGCCAACAAGCAAGCCCAAGAGGCTCAGTGGTTTAGACCACAGTGCCACCTGTGTAGAGCTGTATGCAGCAGTAACCAAATGATTTGAACTAAGTGGACTATTGTAATAACTGAAGGCCTATGCAGGCATTACAGCTCTTGTGTTCATCCCACACTTCTCCACCAATATCCACGCATATGGTCTGAAGGCACATGAGTCAACCACTGTACTGAAGCTGGCTTGCACCCAGATGGTTGACTAGCTGGGAGTCACTTATATACCACCTTGTGTCCCAAGATACAGGAAAAGCAGGAGAGCAATGCAAAAAATAAATAAAAACAAAATGCAACATCTGCATTCCTAGCTCACATATAATTCATATTCATAACAGTCATTTTCAGTAATCACGAAAACACATGGGAATCATTGATTTTAATAAACGGTCTGTACACTGTCATTTTTTTTCCTAAATAAAAAATGGCGGACATGATAGTCTGGTAGGAACTAGAATACAATTGAAACAGATAATACAGCATGACAGATTAAACTTCTAATTTGTTAGCAATACAAAGCATTTCCCATCAGATACTAGCTATCATCTTAAAACATGCAAGAATGGCTCTTGCCGACTGTCTAAGATAAACAAAGCATTCTGTGTAATAAGATAACCTCGGTATTTGGAATATTCAGGTATGAAGTCATTTTCTCTCTCTCGGGGAAATTTTAAGTCAATTCACTCTACATCAGATACCAGAAGGGGTCTTTAGAAAGCACAAGTGTTTCTCCCATTGAAGACAGTGGTAAGACCAGCATTGATTTTAAAGGAGCTGGATTGCATCCAAAATGGGTATTACAGCGTGAGCAGAATTTAAAAATAATTGCTCTTGCTATGTGATACGGCCTAACCGAACTGTGTACGCTTGTGTGGTTTTTAGAGTAGCATGTGATGCCACGGTTTAAGCCATGCTTATTTCCTGGAAGATTGCATTCCTGATCTCAGATATATACATAAATTGTGGCAGTATTGTAGTGGGGCGGGCAGGGGGTGACTTTTGCAATGCTCAGAGTCACCATGATAGTGTTTTGAATATCCTGGACCTTAGCACGGACACTGAGAATAGATTCTGCTAGTCCTTCACTTGAATTTAACCGTATTCCTAAACTTTAATCCACATTTCCCCCTGTAATCTAGGATAGTGCCTACAGTAGTTTGAATTTTGCTATTAAAAAGCAATACCATTGTTTTCTGAAGCTATAAATCACATCAACGTTACCTTGTGGAGAATAAGGAGATAGGTTAAATGGTTCATTTCAGTTTTACCAACATGTGCAAACATTTTGTGGGCAGGTAGGAAAGGTTAATTCAATATGTAAATTCTTAGAATACACATGCAGTGTATTAATAGTATGGTAATAAAACAGTAAGACCTTGAAAGAGAACACAATAGGGCTTATGAATAAATTAATGGAGGTAAGATGGGTCTCCAATTTAAATGAAAAATGATATTGTATTAATATACAAAGGAAACAGAAGGATATATTTTTAAAAGGTTTTTCTGCATATCATTGTATAATATCTTTCAACTAATTTGATAACTATTTAGAATGTCATTCTCCTCTGAAATAAGTCTGCCTTATGAATACTCACTAGATTATTAAATTGTCACTCTCTTTATATCCCCCTCCCATTATAGCTGGGAAGGTAGCACATTTTCATTATGTGTTTCACTAAAAAAAAAAAAAAAAACCCACTCCCACCAAACCTGGCAAACAACCAGACAGTAATTTAACTGTTGTTGAAATTACCTTAATTCTGATAAGAAAACATAATTAATTTAAAATACATAGTTATTGCTACCGTTAATGAGTTGCTTTCCCTCCTCCACCTGTTCTGGTGTCTAGAACATCCATCACAGGTGCACTGGTTGCAAAAGAGGCTGGACCATTGTTTGGTCATAGAACACAGGTTTTGCAACCAGAGAGTTTCACATTTAGTCCCTGGCATCTCTGGGCAGGGCTGGAATAATTTCTGTAGGAAAGCCTGGAGCGCTGCTGTCAGTCAGCGAGATGGGCCAACGGTTGTACCTGGTATAAGTTGTGAGGAATGATAACATTGCTTTTTCACCTGGGCCACAATGCTGCCACTGTAAGGCAAATAAAGGTAAAGGTAAAGGGACCCCTGACCAGTCGTGGCCGACTCTGGGGTTGCGGTGCTCATCTCGCTTTATTGGCCAAGGGAGCCAGCGTACAGCTTCCAGGTCATGTGGCCAGCATGACTAAGCCGCTTCTGGCGAACCAGAGCAGCGCACGGAAACGCGTTTACCTTCCCCTATTTATCTACTTGCACTTTGACGTGCTTTCAAACTGCTAGGTTGGCAGGAGCAGGGACCGAGCAACGGGAGCTCACCCCGTTGCGGGGATTCGAACCGCCGACCTTCTGATCGGCAAGTCCTAGGCTCTGTTGTTTAACCCACAGCGCCACCCACGTCCCTGTTAGGCAAATGGGGTCATCTTAAAAGATGGTCCTGGTTGCAGGCAGGCCCTCAACCCGGTTCCTCCCCTCCCTGGCGTGGGTGGAGTAATACTCTTACGCCAGGGTTGCACCACAATCACCCCAGGCCTCTTGGCCAATCATTTTGAACGGGGTGGTCATGAGGGGGTATAAAGGTGGCAGCGCGACATGTGCCAAGCACTTGCTTCACGCTGCCAAACACCCGCCCACCTGCCCTTTAATTTAGGTGTCCACTGGCCTTGCTTTGGACTTCGGTTGGTTGCCTGTCTTGAGTCAGGGACCGGGTAGGAATTTTTCCCATTTGGCAGATTGTCACTGGCCATTTGGTTTCCGCCTACCTCTTAGCAATCGTCACGACTTTGTAAGGTTTGGTAGGTAGGCATTGGCTTACTGATGTGTGGGGGAGGGGAGGTCGGCCATCACCTGCCCCTCCATTGTCCATGGGTATTCCATTAAAGGAATCCATGGCCTGGATCCTGTCCGAAGTCCGATTGAGGGCCTCTGGGGACAACGAGGAGAGCTGCAGGCGGGTTCCCCCGAAGTGACTCCCTCTTTTGGTGGTTTACCCTTACTGACTTTCTGCAAAGGGGGCAGGAGCCCGATATAGTCTTTTGCCAATGTCTAAGCCGATACCACTCACATTTGCTGTAATCAATAAAGTTGTGGCCAAAATTTTGCCCATTAACCTTAAACCAAAATTCTGTGTCAGTGTGAATTTCTTGAGTCTAACAGGGGGGCTGGCTTGGGGGCCTTGACACGCAACCACAACCGGCCCCAGACTTGCTTACACTCATATTTAGAACAGCTTGCGGTTAAGATGTTCGTATGTAGGATAGTTTGCAGCTGGGAAACAGTTTATTTGTATGCTTCAGCAGGTACAGCCGTGCCTCACAAGACGAAATTAATTCGTTCCGCGAGTTTTCTCGTCTTGCGATTTTTTTCGTCTTGCGAAGCACGGTGTTGGGAAAGTTTTGGAAAAGCTTCAAAAATCACCAAAGTCTTTAAAAACCTCAAAAAAGGCTACCACACCGCGTGCTATGAGTTGCTCCTCGAAGTCAAGTCCCCACTGTATTAACGGTGTTAAGAAAAAGGAAACAAACTTGCAAGACATTTCCGTCTTGCGAAGCAAGCCCATAGGGGAAATCGTCTTGCGAAGCAGCTCAAAAAACAAAAAACCCTTTCGTCTAGTGAGTTTTTTGTCTTGCTAGGCATTCATCTTGCGAGGTACCACTGTATAGCAGTCGTTTACACCTGCCAGTGGTCAGGATATGGCTTTGTCGCTTGAGTTAACATGTTAAAACATAAGAAACATGGACTAAATAAGGAGAAAAATTAACAGGAGGGGTGGTTGTCGAAATCAGGGTAATGGGAGATGTCAACCAAGGCGGAGATTTTAGGATAGAAATTAGGTGGTTAAGATAGGCTGTAAAGGTTTCAAGTACCCAGCCAATGGGGAAACAAGAAAGAGATCTTGCGCTTCAGAGATAGGGAATAAAAGCATATGCAGTGTCAATTTTGGGTGTGCCTACTCTGATCACCCTCTCTTGCAATGAACATTTGTAATCAATAAACTCTTTTCTGCTTCACCAATTTTGTTCAAATTTTATTTTGAGGGTCTCAGGACCCACTTCTATCATAAGGCAACTTCCTATGTTCCCAGAAGCTGCCATTCAATGATGAGGCTTTCCCAATGAATTATGTGGCTAAGTCAAGCATTTAAAGAGTACCAAGGACCTGAAAGTAAGTACCTTTCATGCAATGAGAAAAAATTCAATGGTTCGCCTGTTCTTGTCCCTTTGTCCAGACAGGCTGTCCCAAACCTAAAGTAACCTCCCAAATGATAATGATCTAAAGCCATCATCTTGCCCTCAAGTATTTAGGGGGAATTTTCCATAGGTTATTTTAAGTTATTTACATGTTACTTTGCAAAAAAATATTGCATGTTTATTCAGCCATCCTCACTACAGTTCTGTGAAGATTTTTTAAAAAATTGTTTTTCAGTGTGGGAGCTGAGAGGTCTTGACTTGCCTTGATTCCATAAAAGAAGTGGAATTAATTTATTTTTAACCACTCCTCAGCCAAAGAAGGCTTCCAGAGAGACTAACAAGCATCAATAGGCCTGGAAGCTTACAATCTGAAAGACACAACACAAAAGAAAAAGGGATTGGGAGGGAGGAAGAAAATGAAATTCAGTATTTGAATCCAGTGGGTGATATGCAATGTTAGACATACTCAGAACAGAATATGAAAGCAATAGACTTATATTAGTTATCCACTGATTTCAGGAGATCAGCTCTGAGTGTGACTAACATTGATTATCACCCAGTGTTGTGTGATTTCTGGAAAAGCTGAAGTTAAGGATTGTGATAGGAGGCCAATTTTTTAGGCCATCTTAAAAAATGTGCAGTGCATAATTTGTTTTGTGCATTTCACAGGTCAAACTTTAGAAACATAAAATGTATAGTGTATAACTTGGTTTGCCATAAAATTATTGTTTGATATATTAAAAGTATAGTTTATTTGGACAATACTTACAAATTGAAATTACTTTTTACATTCTTTTTCAATAACAGGGATGCCTAGGCATTGAGCCTGTGTATGGGAGCAATATCAATATCTTGAAAGACAGTTACTGGAATCAAAATAACCCCAATGGATCAATGGTTGTGTTGCGGATCACACTTTCAGTGCCTTTTGAAAATTACTTTAATCTCTTGTACTCCCAACTGAGCCCAAATCCATTTTTTCTCTCCCTTTTTTGTACCTCAGGGTAAGTGGGTTAGAACCAATATTGAAAATTTATTTCCTGATTTGAATACGCTCCAACTATTTTGTCAAATTATATTTCATTTCAACTGACGTAATGTAATGTACAGCAGACCTCAACTTTTTCAGACTTTGGAACTTGCGGCAAATTAAAGATTAAAGTTTAAAATGTTCCAAGGTAATAAGGATTACGTAAAGATATTCACACTTCAGCAGATGAACCTGGTGAGAAGACGGCATCACCATTAGACTGAGTTCTCACTGGAAGGGAAGAAAAAAACTCCCAGTCAAATGAAAATGGTGCCTGCATAAGCAGAGTTGAGTCCAATATGTTTTGGAGGCATTAACTGAACAAAATAGGTTTTTAAAATCACCTTGATTTGGTTGGCTACACTAATTATTCTTCCCTGGGTTTTCATTTTAAGAACACCATATGATTCAATATTGCATTTCCAAAATTTATGAGCACTTATGATTAGATTTATCAATGCTATATCCACTGCAAAGAAATCCTCGGAGGGTAACAACATCATCTCTCTAAATAATTAGAGCCTCTTAGATGGAGAAAGGAGTTCTGCCTTACCATAGTATATTTAAATAAATACTGGAGAGTCCAGCAATTGTTTATGATTTATGCATGATACAATTCACCATTGGGCTAGCTGATGTAAAGCACCGTGCGATAAATCTGAAAAGTAATTACAGAATAACTAGTAGAAAGCCTACTGATAACAGAGCTGTGGAGCACTTTATAATATATCCATTATTTACCCACAAACCATGGATCTCTTCTGAAGTCCTTACAAAGATGATGATGACAGGGTATTGTCGAAACGCAGTAATAACCCATCAATAAAAGGAAATCTTGTCCCAATTCTTTTACACAATGGAGAAGAGCATGGGCACCATGTGTTCCATCCATTGAAGGCAACAGCAATGGTCCCATTGATTTTAGGAATCAGATAATGTTAAGTCAGCATGAAGTGAAATTGCCCTAACAAGTACATGTGGCAATTACCTGTACCTTCCAGATCCATTCAGAACAATGGGAGTTTTCCCACTGAGTTCAGTCAGTTGTGGAGCCTTTGAAATTTCCGTTTCTTTTCAAAGGGGGATTCCCAATTAAAAGTGAATGTGTTCCTCTGCTCACAATTTCACCATCCATACAAATATCATGATTGTTTGCTCTGAATGACTATGCTATCAGGGAAATTCATTAGGGCTGCAAAATATAGCCCATTAATTAAATGAAAAATATTTAATTAATCAGGCAGCATGATTGTAAGATGGTTTTTTTTTAAATAGGAATGCTTCTAAAATCTTCCTGTGACACAGTCTCAGAGCTTCTTCTAAAATGATGGCTTTAGGCTGACTTCCACACGGTGCTCTTTAAAGCTCTCATCCCTCATATTAACAGGAACAGTAGCTTGGGCAGATTGGGGGAACTGGCAGAGACTGATCAGGAATGAGACTTTGGGGTCACAGAGGATATAAACACCATATGTGACTGCTATGAATGAATCAGTGGCTACCAACTGGATAACTTTAAAGGGGGAATAGGCACATTTGTGGAAGATAAAGCTGCTAGTATAGTTATGCCCAGAACTGGAGGTAAAAAAGGGAAAGTTAAAGGACCCCTGGATGGTTAAGTCCAGTCCAAGGCACCTATGGAGTTGCGGTGCTCATCTCCCTTTCAGGCCGAGGGAGCCGGCCTTTGTCCACAGACAGCTTTCCAGGTCAAGTGGCCAGCAGGACTAAACCGCTTCTGGTGCAATGGGACACTGTGACGGAAGCCAGAGTGCATGGAAATGCCATTTACCTTCCCTCTGCAGTGGTACCTATTTATCTACTTGCACTGGAGTGCTTTCGAACTGCTAGGTTGGCAGGAGCTGGGACAGAGCAATGGGAACTCACTCCATCGCAGGAATTCAAACTGCTGACATTCTGATGGGCAAGCCCAAGAGGCTCAGTGGTTTAGACCACAGCTCCACCCGCATCCCGAATAAACAAGCACACAATCACTGATAGGTCCACCCGCCATTGTGAGGATCAAAGCAATGAAGATGATGCCTCTCCAGCTGTTGCCATTGGCTGTGGGTTTCTTGTGATGTCACAAAAGCACAGAGTGGATATAAAGGCAGGCCAAGGGGAAAGCCTTTTTCTATTTCCAGAAGGACACACCTGTCAATGGATATGACATTCAGCACTGCCCAGGTTTCTTTCACTTGGAGGAGGCAAAGTGGTGAATGGAAGGAGGCAATCCTCTGGCAGTGGGATGCTAGGCAGCAATAATAAGGCAAGTTTGCTTGCTTGGAGGCTGCTGGTATCTGTGATTAGAAGCTGCCGGACGTCTCGTGATTGACCTAAAAGTAGCTTCTGGCACAATGGGACACCGTGACGGAAACCAGAGCACATGGAAACGCCATTTACTTTCCTGCCTCAGCTGTACCTATTTATCTACTTGCGCTGGTGTGCTTTCAAACTATTAGGTAGGAAAGAGCTAGGACCGAGCAATGGGAGCTGACCCCATCAAGGGGATTCAAACTGCCAACCTTCTGATCGGCAAGCCCAAGAGGCTCAGTGGTGTAGACCACAGTGCCACCTGTGTCCCAATTGGAGGTAGCTTGCAGTATACAAGAGGGGGGGTGTTGTTGCACTCATGCACTGCTGCGGGCTTCCCATGGCACCTGGTTGGCCACTTTGAGAATGGAATGCTGGATCAATATATCTTCCAATTGATCCTCATCCCTCTCCTCTAAATAAATGAATGCCAGCATACCTTTTCAGACCTCACTTCAATTTGAGCCCCGATTTCTCTGATCTGGGGACTACTTGCAAAAGCGCTTACAGTCACCCAAACAACTACTTGCCCTTTCCCATCACTTTCCCACTTCCTCAAGCAAATAACAAGAACAGGAAACTTTACAAACTTTACGTTGGATGGAGGTAATAACATGCAGTGGGGAAGGCTTCTTGCCCCACAGGTGAGGTCTTGGGCTTGGGTGAAATGACTTCCTTAGCTGGAGTATGCATTATTTCATGTTGTCAACTGATGCCTGTAGAGTTGATTTATTTATATATTATATATATATTTATTTATATTTGCAGCTGATGATGCAGATCAAAGTCTAACAGTACTTAATGTTCCATAAAGAGAGTTTAAGACTGTTAAGTGTAACCACAAGAGTAGACTAAAGGCCAAATTTCCCCCCCCCCCCAACCTCCTCCACCGGGTGAAGCACTTGGATGGATCCACAATTAATTCAGATGGATTAATGTGATTTCATCTATTATAGCATAAAACAATCTTCCTTTTCTTAGTGTGAGGCAGACGCTGACTCACTGCCATTATTGCCTTTGAACCACAGCTACTTGGAGGGGCCAGTCTGGTGATGGCCGTGAGGCTCTGAAGTGGAATTCTTTGTTAGTATATAAAGGGTCTGAGTCACCCGTGTTTCAGGGACCTTGCTGTCTTTTATATGATTGCAAAGTTGCCTTTGTTATAGTGGAACCTCTACTTACGGACATAATCAGTTTCAGACGCCCGTCCGAAGTCAATCCGGGTCGCTGGTAGAAGCATCATTGTGTACAGGTGCATTCAGCGGCAGCACGCTTCTGTGCATGTGTAGATGGTGGCATGTGCTGATGTTGCTTCTACGCATGCGCGAATCACAGAAAAACCGGTATTTACAAGAAGTTTTGTAAGGAGAACTATATGAATTATTGCGAAAGAAAACTAAGAAGGAGTTTATTTGGGATTTGGATTTTACAGCAATAACTATAATAATAAAGTGCAAAATTAGAAAGGAAGTTAGAAAACCATCAGTCAAGGTTGATGGAAGTCCTAGGCTGTGATAGCCAAAGGTCTGTTATGTTGATTAAGAAGGGATGTTATGTTTGGAAAACATGTGTAAAAACCAATAATTAATATTTAGGTAAAGGTAAAGGGACTCCTGTCCATTAGGTCCAGTTGTGGTCGACTCTGGGGTTGCGGCGCTCATCTTGCTTTATTGGCCGAGGGAGCCGGCGTACAGCTTCTGGGTCACGTGGCCAGTATGGCTAAGCCACTTCTGGCAAACCAGAGCACTGCACGGAAACGCTGTTTACCTTCCCGCCAGAGCGGTACCTATTTAACTACTTGCACTTTGACGTGCTTTCGAACTGCTAGGTTGGCAGGAGCAGGGACCCAACAACGGGAGCTCACCCCATCGTGGGGATTCAAACCGCCAACCTTCTGATCGGCAAGTCCTAGGCTCTGTGGTTTAACCCACAACCCCACCCACGTCCCATATATATATATATATATATATATATATATATATATATATATATATGCTTTCGTAGATTTTCACGGGTACAGGAATGCAGGTTTTGGTGTCTTCGGGTGTCTCTTCGGGTGTACTCTTACACGGGAAGACACCCGAAGACACCAAAACCTGCATATATATATATATATATATATATATATATATATATATGAATTAGGGTTGGCTCCAGGTCTTTTTGGTCTATGGGTTGCCTGACGTCACTGGGCCCTCTCTCTCTCTTGTTTTGCCCTCTCTTACCCCAACTCCATTACTGGTTTACAAAACAGGTGAGTGGATATCAGGAGAAGCAGCAGATTCGGCAGCAGAGGTGGGATATCAATGAGTGGGGTGAAGTGTATGGTAGCATTGGGGCTCCCAGGCATTGAAAGAAGCTGTGGGATGCTGCTGCTTGGTGCACTGAGCCATTTTAAAGTGCATAAGATTGACCCTAACATATCATCGCTTTGAAGAGATGCTACACTAGGGATGAGCTAATAGGCATTGTTGGGGGTGGGTGGGATGAAAGAGGTCTACCTGGCCCCGTGTAGGCAAGCATTATTGGTTGTGGGGCCATACTGAGGTACCAGGACCACAGCTTTTGCTCAACCATGACACAGGGCTTAAAAATAACAAATATACGGGTATTGGCACCAGTGTCAAAGGTTTATGCTGTCTGACAAGCTGCTAAGAGAAGATGGAAATGGGAAAAAATATACTATGGATTACATTTCTATGTCTACCCCAATAGATCTCCCAAACTCATCAACATCAAGTTGAAAAATGACACCTGTATCAGTACAGTGGTACCTTGGGTTAAGAAATTAATTCGTTCTGGAGGTCCATTCTTAACCTGAAACTGTTCTTAACCTGAGGTACCATATTAGCTAATGGGGCCTCCCGCTGCCGCTGCACCGCCACCGCGCAATTTCTGTTCTCATCCTGAAGCAAAGTTCTTAGCCTGAGGTACTATTTCTAGGTTAGCGGAGTCTGTAACCTGAAGTGTCTGTAACCTAATGCGTCTGTAACCCGAGGTACCACTGTAGTGAGATTGCGGGTCTCTTTGGAACATAATTACTCACACCTTGTGTCAAAGACACAACTGTATTCACAGACCCTCCAAGTGTCCCTATTTTCTAGGGATGTCCCTGATTTAGAGAAGCCGTCCCAGTTTCTGATTTGATCCTGGAATGTCTTGCTTTTCCTTAGGACATTCCTATTTTCATTGGAGAAATGTTAGAGGGTATGGAGTTACCCTCTAATCCTGTATATCCTGTATAGGCAATCCTGTATAGGGAAGTTTTTTTTCATGTTTCATGTTTTATTATGTTTCTAGATATGTTGGAAGCTGCCCAGAGTGCTCAGGCAACCCAATAAGGTTATTGGGTTGCCGTTTTTCTTTTGATTATATATTTTGTGGTTTTGTGTTCTGTTTTTGTCCTGAGACCTCCAGTTATAGGGTGGAATATAAATTCAATAATAAACAAAAAAAACCAGACATGTGAGGTATAAATAGTAAAATTGTCATTATGGAATAGGACATCCCTATTTTCATTGGAGAAATGTTGGCGGGTATGCAATCAGCTAATAAAATAACCAACCCAGCGAGCTCCCTATAGCAGCCAAGTTCAAAAGAACAAATGCAGGTAAACAATATTCATGTCTCCTGAGTACTGCAATTCTCCAATATGATTAATTGGCCAAAACAGCAGTGGAAATGAATAAATCAGCGGACTGGAATAATGTGCACTAAATGGCCACAAAGGCAGAAGTGCTTTGCCATACATACATATATACTGTACAATGAACTTACGAAACATACCAGCTTTACATAACAAGGCCCGGTGGAATTGAGAATGGCTCCATAGTTCCGTGACCTTAATTGTTATGAATAGGAACACATTTTCTGCATCACTCTCTCTATATTTAGTGCTATTACATAAATCACCAGAATTTCAAAAGTATAGCAATTGGTGATGGCAATGGCACTTGAGTAGAGAGTCTGCTACAGTGAAAATAGGGGAAGGGGGACTACTGTAACAATTGCAAGTCCCTTAACTCTAACATTTGTGGGGAAGTTTGGTATATTTATGATCTGCACTTTTATGAAGGTGTCTTATAATATAAAATTCAGTACCATCAATCAATATCTATAAAACCTACGGAAAATATCAATAAAACAGCAGTAGGTACTGGCTGGTTAAAAAGGGGGGGGGGTGGAATCACATTGTCTAAAACAGGCATGTCCAACAGGTAGATCGTGATCTACTGGTAGATCACTGGACGTCTGTGGTAGATCACCGGCTCTCCACAAAGAAGCTCAACAACTTTGTCTCCCCTAAAGAAAACTCAACAACTTTGACCTGAACCCCCCAAAAGGGGGTAGATCACTGCCAGTTTTTAACTCTGTGAGTAGATCGTAGTCTCTTGGGAGTTGGCCACCCCGGTCTAAAAAGTACAGTTTTTATGAGATGTCTAAAGGAAGGCAGAGACATTTCCTACTGAACCTCTACAGGCAGCAAGTTCCACAGGGCAGGACCTGCCATGCTAATGGTCTTTTCCCTAGTGAAGACAATCTGCATATTAGGGAATCCTGATGTATCTAGGCAAATGTGATTAAATTGGTTAGTTCATCTCTGCCTAGGGCTGCTTCATGAACTTCATTCTTCACTGGGACAGGAAGTGAGCTCATGAGCTTGCCAGGAAATCACAGAGATGCTGTACTCATGCAACCTCTTTTTTATTACCTCCTTTAAACACTGTATTTCCTCCAAAGAGCTCCAAGGAGCCCCGTCTTACACCCCTCCATTTCATTCTCACAACAAGCTAGTGATTGTGAGGTGGCAACTGGCCCAAGGTCATCCAAGTAGTTTCATGTCTGAGTGGGAATTTGAATGCTGGTCTCTGTTGCCATAGCCTGACATTGCAACTAATGCACCATGCAATTGAAATGGGTGGAATTGTCTCAGCCTAAAAATACAACCACCGCTGCCTGATTGTGCCTGTTGCACGCGCTGCACGTACGGCCAAGTGGAGATGTCGATTCATTCAATTTGCCCCTCTGTGTATCACTAGATCAGCTGCAGGCCCAACAGCAACCTGAAACATTCCTGGAAGTCATTGTATGGGGGCTGCCAAAATTGCAGCCATTCTCCTTACATTTGTAAAGCACCAAATTTTAAGGGCAGGTCACATGACAAGCAGTTTCCAGACATTCTCTTTCTATTTGGTAGACACTGATCCAGAATCAGAAGCCAATTTCCTTGCAGATGGGTGAGTGTATGCATGACTGAGTGGGCAGGGAGGGTGGATGGGAAGGAGGAAAGGTGGACAGAAACAGCAAGAGGGAAGTGCAGGTCACTTTGTGTCAGGGTCAGGCCAGCTCTGCATATGAGTAACAGAGGAGAGAAGGAACCGAATGCTTGGTGATATCTGAAAGGTGCACACTAGGCCGCTATTGCCCAGTATATTTTGAATTAAACCTCTTTCTCTTGTGGGTGCCATCGCATCTAAAAGAAATTCTTATCTCCCATTCCATCACAAAGTGATTGATTTTGTTCTTTCATGGAAAAACCCCAACATAGACTCCCATGAGAAAGACTCTTAACATGAAACCTCACCTAAATGCTGGAGAGAGTGCACCTCCACAGGCACATACCTCCATATGTGGTGGAAATGCCCCCAAATCCAACTATTCTGGACAACAGCCATACAAGAAATATGTAAAATAACTAAGCAAGTACTAGAAATTACCCCAGAATTGACCCTACTAAACATCTTCCAAGACAATAATGCCCATTTACATCACAAAGAACTCATAACCCACCTACTTTCAGCAACCAGAAACATCATAACCAGACATTGGAGAGACCTGTCAGGAGTAAGCATGGACCAATGGTACTAAATGGTATGGGAAACAGGCCTACTAGAAAAATTAACCAATGAACTGAAACTGACACGGTGACAAATAGAAGAAGATGCCTTCACCCTGGTATGGCTCCCCTTTATCACATACACAACCCAACAAAAATCCATCAACAGCATACGAATCAATATGGCTAACCTGATCCAAACACCCACCCACTCCACTCACACACGAAAACAAAGCTCATCACAACCAGTCACAAACAAACAACCACACCCTAGGCCAACCCCAGCCTCTCTCACCACCAAAGGAACACAAGCAAATAGCAGAGAACCTGCGCAAGTGACACTGACACAAAACCCCACACACATATTAAGTAAAACAGGAACATCACCACCCGACCCCACCCCCACTCACCTTTCCCCTCTCTTTACCCCTTTTCTTCCTGATATAACACTAATGTCTCAACAAATGAAACTGATCTGTAAATATGTTACTTGGAAAAAATAGAGAGACATTGCTCATACTTTTGTAAACCAATAAAATCTTTAACAAACAAACAAACAAAAACAGAAAAAACATGAAACACACGGAGCAATAAATTGCCTTCTGTGCACCTTTGAGGTGTTCTTCCTTCGTACTCTAGCTTCCGCACGAGTACCATCATGAAGAAGATTTTTTCAGTGGCGCTAACAAGAGGGCCATAAGTGGTCATCAACTTTGAACTCGTCCTCTGTTTTGGAGAGCTTATGCCATTCTGAAAATTCTTATCTTGACTGAGGGCACTCTATGTGAAACTATGCTGTGAGTGTGAAGAGGATACACAGTGAGTATCTCTTCTGTCTGAAAAGAGCTCCTTGAACCACTTGATAGGAGACCTTGTGAAGGTAGTTCCATGAGTAGTAGGGAACATGGGGCCATGTTGCTTGCCCTGCTCCCAGTGTTGGATGCAACCCACCTACCAGACATCCATGTACTGAGCTTTGTCTGAAGCAGGAAAGTCTAACAGCATAGAACCCTATACTTTTAGACTTCTAAACAATCTGGAACCCTGCATGATCAGGGTTCTGGAGTACATGGAAGCCTATGCATGTAAAGCACTATGCAGAAAGGCTTTTCTTCCAATGACTAGACTCAACGTGTGGACATTGGGGCTGAGTGTGTGGTGCAGTCTCTCTTCCTCATCATCTTACAAAGCCCTCCTCATGAGTGTAGCACATCAAGGGACTGAAATTGTTCCTGGAATCTTGGGACACTTCCAAAACAACCACAAATGTAGCACAAGGGACTTGCTTGAAGTGAGAAGTGTATCTATGCATGGAAGACCTTGCAAGCCCCCAAACGCTTCCCTAGGTTGAAGTCTGTATTATTTGATTTACTGTTATAGCCTATAAATGTTCTTTCTTTTTCAAGGATGTTTCTAAGGTCTCCTTTTTTATTAACTCAAGAAACAGGCCCATCTGTTATTTTTGAAGCCGTGTAAGACATGGAGTAAATGTTAGCTTAGTATTTTCTTATGAGAATATGTGGGAGGTGATGCCCAGCTTTAAAAGTAACTCTTTAGTAATTATTTCTACTTTTTAATTCAGCCAGATTTTTTTGCAGTATTTATATTGTTATTTAATGTAATCATTAGCTAAAAGTTGTTTAATTTAAATAATAAGGTGCCTTGAAAAGCTGGGAAAGAGCCAACGCAATTTCCATAAAACAATCATTCCATTTAACTGCTCATGTTTATTCAAAATTATAGGCCATTACTGTTACAATGCTGGAAAATTTAATCATTTAAAGAAGGTTTATATATATCAAGGGAAATGCAAAATTGGATTGCATCAAAGTAAAACAAGGTTTTCACAGGTCTCTCAGTAAATAAATGACTGTCAACTAGCTAAAAAACTCCAGCTGGTTAGTTTTTTGAGGCTGATGACATGTCGGCATTCAGAATTTGAAAGCTGATGAGATTTCATATGAAAAATTACCTGCAGTGGCTCAGAGTTGAATTAGCTGAACTGCACACCTCACACACTATGCTGCATAACAAAAAAGCAATCATATCCCAAATCAGCTCTACTCAGCACAAAAACAAGTGGAACTTCCATTTCCTTCAAACTATTTCCCACACAGAAAATATATATCTTATCTATATGTTTGAAGAGCTAGCTAATCTAGTAATCATTTTCAGCCAGAGCACTCATGTCTGGCTTTCAGATGCTGGCTTTGTTCCATGCAAAACAGAGCTTCAATATATTGTTCTTCTGAATTCATAAAAAAGCAGTGCTGAAATAAACAAGATTTTTCCCCCCATTCCTAACCAACATTTCATTTTAAAAACCCACTTTAGAATATCTGTATTTGTATTCAGGCTTCTGCAGAACTTGATTCCCCACCTCTTACATATTTTGAATAATTTCCAGCTCCTGGAAATGTTGATACAAGAGCTGGATGTTTGAAAGCACTCCGCTCCAGCCACCAAATTATTTAGTTGGTGGTCTAACACTTTTTTAAAAAGTTGTTTGGTAAAAAAATGTTTGGCTCATTCCCCCCTCCCCATAACTGAGCATGTGTTCCAAGTGCACCAATTCATATAAAATATGACACCAGCTTCACACTTTGCAATAGTTCACAGATGAAATAGGGGTAAATTATTAGAGGTTACCGCCCACACACTTCTACTGCCCTTTTCTGCTTGTGTGGTGGCACCTTGGTAAAACGACTTCTTACTATTTGTAGCAGAGCTTTCCCCAGAAGCAGAAAACAAGAACAGGAGTCATACTCAGATTCAGTCAAGAGCTTCTTTATCGCTTGACTGGCTGCACAAACATTTCTGTTACTATTATATACCAGCTATTTACATTCCTTCTCTGTCTCTCCAGCATTGTATAATCTCAGTCCAGTAATTAACAATCCTGACACAGCAAAACTCACAGTATCAGCAGCACCCATTGTCTTACTTCCAACCTTGTGGTCAGCATGCATGCTGACTGTGTGTGTGTGTTTTCCTCATGCGGAAATTGCAGCCTACAGCTTCCTCCCTTTATTTGCACCTCCAGCTGACATCACTCAAACCTAGAGTGCCACTCCTACACACTAAAGAAAATTCTAGAACCCTCTTGAAAGCTTCCAGGAACTTTTATCTGTTTCTTTAATAATGTATATCTAACACAATTGTTCATTTGTAAAATGCTATTCTTACCCCAAATATCTCTGGATACCATGGCTGGGAAAGAGACATGAACAGAGATGTGATAGTGAGATGCCTTTGTGCACCTGACTTTGTCTGCTGATGTTGTGACGCAGCTATTGTCCTTACTGCCATCACACATGAGACTTATGAATAAGGACAAGATTGTGGCCGTTGGTCATTCTGTTTGACGGGTGGGCTGAAAACATTGCTTGTAAAGCTTGTAAAATAATACAAATGGACATAGATGAGTTCTGGACCACTTGAGTTAGTGAAGTCTGACAACTAAGTTTTCATTAATAGTTTCGTTCCAATAGGAAGCTTCATCCATCACAACAGAATAATTTATTCATATAGCTTTCACAAAGAAGGATAGCAAACATCAACTAATATCAAAGTGAATCAAGAGGGATCACATCATGAAGTAGGGCAACTCTTCCATTATAGAACAAAAAGGAAGACTCACCATTCAATATACATCAAGGCAATTTCCTAAAATACTTGACACGTTTAAAAGAGGAACCTTATTTAAACATTTATAACCTCCCTATAACAATTATCTCTTGTGATAAATCAACAGAGTGTCCCGGGCACATATTGATTACAAGATCCTTGAGTCTGCTACTCATAGTTTTAACCACTACAT
The DNA here is from genome assembly GCF_964188305.1 of Podarcis bocagei. Classification (NCBI taxonomy): domain Eukaryota; kingdom Metazoa; phylum Chordata; class Lepidosauria; order Squamata; family Lacertidae; genus Podarcis; species Podarcis bocagei. Next base: position 10,700,473 of record NC_138136.1, read on the forward strand.
CGTAGTTTGGATTATTGATAATACATCCAGGTTTTTGATAGGAATCACGTTACATATAGATTTACTGTCATTCCGTCTGAATAAAATTAAAGGCCCTCCTTGCCTGTCCAATAGATTTAATGCTTGTGCTTAGAACCACCATTCTTCATGAAGTTAAATACTTTGACAACAATGCAAACACCTGGAGCCAAAGGCTAAGTCAGGATAACTTAGTGAAAGTTAACAGAAATAAGATACCTTACTTCAATCTGTCTCAACTGCATATCAAGCTGGATGAAAGAAACACACCAGTGGTCTCTGTTTATGTTGTCATAAAGTCTAATCTTACTTCTACCAGGGAATTATGCCATTTATTTTATCTGTTACTCATTTTATTTACTATGTTTATATAGGTCGCCTAACAGCATGCGTTTGCTGTGTGGTTCACATGAATTAAAAGAACAAAATACAAATATAAGGACAAAAATTCAGCAAGTAAACAACAACCTAAAATCATTTTACTCCACAGAGAATGAGATAAACCCAGTCACAAAAACCCCCAGGAGAGGTGACTGTCTCAAGTGTCATGATCCATAGGGGCAGCCAATCCTGATGTAGATCTTTATTTCCTCCTTGATGTAGATCTTCATCCAGCCATTCTTCTTTGCCGGGAAGGGAAGAACTATTTTGTGGTTCATGTCAGGTGGCAAAATCCCTTGGGCTGACCCTGACTGTGGCAGGAGCACCCCTCTCCTGGCTGTGTCCCATGCCATATGGTCACCTGGACCAGACTCCACCTTGATATTGCTGCTGGACCAGCAGAAACACAAAGGAGTCAGGCCCTCACAAACACATGGTGTGGTTGTGAAGTGGAACTTCTACTTATTTTAGAAGAGATGGGTGTCTTTACAAAAGCCTGTCTCCTTGCTTGCCCCCAGGAAAAGGAAGGCAAGAACCCGTATGTTGGGAGAGGGGAGACCATGAGACTATGACCATGTAGGCTTCCTTCTCTCCATAAGTGGCTGTGGGGACATGAACTTGAGGAACAGCAGAATAGACTTTTGATTTGTAGCTCCTGCACTGCAATGTGCTTAAAGGGTAAAAGCAAAGATGTTCCACTGGCACCAAAAAAGCAACTATGAACATGCTGGTGGCAGTCGTAGCCCAACAGCCTCTGTAAGGCCGCTCTAGGAACGGGAACCAAAACTTGTTCCACAAATACTATAATATCAGGGACTGGGCAGAGGAGGAATGGTGGAGACTGCCTCCCATCCTGACCCTTCCAGGGAGGAGGAAGAGGAAGACAGTATAGATTTACAACAGGGGTTTGAGGAAGGTCACTGCTTAGAGGCAGATGAAAGGGGAAGTTGGGAAATCATAGGAGAGCCAGAACAACACCTGGCTGACACGTTGTCATTAGAAAGCATTGCAGACCCTCCATCTCCCAGAACCTGGCAAGACTTAAAAGTAGGAGAGCAAAGAGCTCAAAGACAGAGGGCATGTAGCAGCACCTGTAGAGGAGATGATGAGAATGATGAATGAGGAAGTGGGAGAGACGAGGGATGGAGATTCACTTGGGACAATGCCAATATCCAAGAGGCTGGGTTCTATAGCCTCTGTAATATTGAAATAAAAAAGGATGGTAAGAAACTTTTCCTTGTCTTTATACTTTCCTGGGCAACCAGCTGGGAGCCGCTGACAGCATCCTGACATATAAAAACAATTGCAAAATTCAAAGGATGCCTTAAATTCCTCTAATTTTTCGAAGTACACATTTGGCCTGTATTCCAGAAAAAGTAGGCAGGCCAGGGTTGTTTGTCTGTGAGTGGCCCTGAACTATTTCTTTTCTTCCAAATAATCAGTTGTAAAGTGGTCACATGCCATGCTGATGTTTTCCTTTTAGCACTAATACAGCAATGCAGGCAGGAGTTAGTTCCTTCAGTACCAGGCAAGGAGATGAGTGCATCTGCTCAAACCTGGACTCCTACAGTTGATTCCTAAACTCTGCTGTTATAACACTGCACATAATTTTCCTCCATTTACTAGAAGTCTGGGAGATCTCAAGGCAAGCACAACAAGGTCACTTGATAAAGTTCAGCATTACAGTTCACCATTAAATTCAAGGTATTATCCATTGTTGTGGTCTGATATCTTTGAATCCACTAATCAAAACCAAAACTACTTTTATCAGTCATTTGCAGCAAGCTATCAAGTGTGTTGTTACAGACTTGAATGCTATGAAACATTTCCTAGCAGAACTTGTCGTTTCAAAATATTGACAAGATAGGGGTAAACATCAACCAAATGCAACTTGCATTTGTAACATGCTGGAAGCTGCAGGATTTGTTAATGTTTGGTGCTCCAGTAAGTAACATATGTATAACATCTTTGCAAAGTGTGTAATTAATTCCAGGAACATGCTGAGACTTTAAATGGCACTGAAATGACATAGCTCTTTTGGTAATTTAAGTCAAGTCTTGGGGCCTTTTCTCAAGGGAGGAATAACTCAGCCCCTCTCTCTCATCTGATTATTTGTGCAGAAAATAAAGTGTAGGAGGGGCACTGATAACACAAATGAGCATTACACCATAAGTGTCTTAGCACAACAGCTTAGCAAAAATAATGCACATTGCATGATCCAAGTATGATATTTATTTATTTATTTAGAGCATTTGTACCTCACTCTTCAACCAAAAAGGCTCCCAGATTAGCTTACATGAAATCAAAACAAGACATGCCAAACATACCAAATCTATTTTAAAAATGTAGTATAAACACCAACAGTTGGGAAACACTGGCCTGTGAGCGCTCCAATTGGAGAACAGCCTTTACCAAAGGTGTCATGGGCTTTGACGATGCTCAAACTCAAGATGAAAGGGAGAAACGTGCTAAGAGAAGCGCATGTTTGGCAAACCCTCACCGTGACCAACTCCCGCCCAGAAACCTATGTCTCCACTATGGAAGGACATATGGATCCAGAATTGGCCTCCACAGTAACTTACGGACTCACTGTTAAGGCCGTGTTCATGGAAGACAATCTTACTCAGCTACAAGTGATCGCCAAAGAAAAAGAAAGAATGCAGCATTATTTTGTTCAATGTGGGGCTCAAACCCACAACTTTGAGATTAAGAGTCTCATGCTCTACTGACTAAGCTATCACAAAACATTCCTCTTAGCCTCCAAATTCAAAATGACAAACAATTTTCTAGCTAGTTGTGTGTGTTGAGGTGGATAGTTATAAACCTGGCATTCATTATTATTATTATTATTATTATTATTATTATTATTATTATTATTATTTATTAATTAAATGTGTATACCATCCTTCATCTGTAGATTTTAGAGTAGTTCACAACACAATGGTCATTGGTTCCCAATTTTATAATTTTGAGGATCCCTTTTTAACCTCACAAAATCCACAGACCCTCACATGCTAATTGTTGCAATGTTAGGCTCCATCAACTGAGAAAATACATAATGACAAACAATGATTATGAATTCAGTAAAACTTTTAAACGAATTTACAAATGTGTCAAAAAACAAAGTACCATCACCAATCAATAACTCAAGTAATTCTTTTCAAAAGTTATTCATATATTATTCTTCTTCTTCATATATATTTATTTCCTCAATATAACTAGTGACCAAGCCAATTAATCAGTTCAAACACGTTTGAAACAGAATTTGATTTATCTATAATTATAAAGTCATCCATCTATTTCTTCAGTATACCCAGTTACCAAGAACTAACCAAGTACTAATAAGTTTATTTATTTACAGGAGAACTCAAAATAATACCCCAAAGCATTAAAATAAAAACTTTAATTATTATTAATATAATGTAGTCCTATGTATAGAATCAGGACTACCAATTCTATACTTAAATAAAATCCCTAATCCCGGTAAGTAAAGCTATTTTTATATTAAATTAATTTGATTCTGTTTTACTTATATTTATTATTTGTTGTTATTTTTTTCCTTTTTGTAAGCCAGTGGGTATGAGCAGCAATTGCTATTTGGAGCAGTAGGCAGCCCTCAAAGGTCTGCCCTACAAGACAGGAAAATCCAAGCTAGAAAAAAGCTAGACCCCCAACTACAGAATTGATGCTTTTGAATTATGGTGCTGGAGGAGACTCTTGAGAGTCCCATGGACTGCAAGAAGATCAAACCTATCCATTCTTAAGGAAATCAGCCCTGAGTGCTCACTGGAAGGACAGATCTTGAAGCTGAGGTGCCAATACTTTGGCCACCTCATGAGAAGAGAAGACTCCCTGGAAAAGACCCTGATGTTGGGAAAGATGGAGGGCATAAGGAGAAGGGGAGGACAGAGGACGAGATTGTTGGATAGTGTTCTCAAAGCTACCAGCATGAGTTTGACCAAACTGCGGGAGGCAGTGGAAGACAGGAGTGCCTGGCGTGCTCTGGTCCATGGGGTCACGAAGAGTTAGACACAACTAAACGACTAAACAACAACATCTACAGAATTTATTCCAACAAAGCACCAGAAGTAATCCTCAATAATTCCAAGACTAAGGAACCCAAATGCAACCAGCAATTAAGAGGCAGAAAGCCTACCAATGGTCCACAGAGTGGAGCCTGGCAAAATTAAGAGAGAAGCACAGAGAAACTTGGCAAGGCCCAATGGGAGCATGAGGTTGTGTTACAGCCCTTTACAAAAGTGATCTTTGAAGCACCCTTAGCCTCCTTTAAGCATTGGTGTTTAAAAGGAGCAGCTGCTTCAAAGGCCACTTTTGTAAAGTCCCCTTTGAAGCAGCCACCCATTTTTGCATTCAACTTTGCTTTAAAGATTGCTTATAGGGTGAGGGCTGCTTTGAAGGGTGCTTTGCAGCTTTAAGTCCGTCCCTGTGCTCCCAATGGGGTTATGGAGACTGTCTTTAAGTGAGTGGGAAGGCAGTGGTGGTGGGAGGCTGGGATAACTTTTCCATAGACTCCTTGGGATAATTCTGTGGCTCCTCATGGGTCCAAAGGGCTCAGAACCGTGGTGCTAGAATATTAAAATACCTTATTCAATGGCTTCGTAAACTTGCATTGATTTTTAAGCAAGGGACTGGCCTCTTTTATATATTGACAGATATTCTTGAACAATTGCAATTTACCATAATAAAAACATAATAAATTAGAGCACTGATATGCTTTTCCAGATTGTTAAGCACAATCAATTTACATTTCCAATCATTCCTTTGATGAAGAGCAACAGCTCTGCTGGAATCACTTTTGGTTGATTTTATTCAGACATTGGAATAAACACTGTTTTCAGCTTTTTCTAGGTTTCCCCCACGTTTGGCAAAGCTCTTCTTCTGATTACTCCAACCTGTGCCATGCTGTTCATATCAGCATTGGCTATCACATAATTCTCAGTGGGGATAACATTCTACTGAATTCATAGCATGCACACTTACAGGTGCCTTTTATGATATATTATCCAAGTTAGTTGTTTTGCAAGTTAGCTGTGTGTCATAGGGAACCCTGGGCCCAACGGCCCCTTCAGTGCTGATGTTAGAAGCATAAGTACAAAGCTACCCTGAAGCACAACTATTATGGCATGATTTGGAGATAAGATTTCAGACTTATACAGCATGCATTCTCCAAGCCGCATGTTCTATTGTACTGTACCGGATGGTTGATAAATAATACACCATTTTTGGTAGCCTTCCCATGCCCTGACCGATTAAGGCTTGAATCACAACCATGTTCGCTGATTCAAATATAGAAGCAGTCTGTCGCTATCTCTGATAATAAACAGAACATATATATTCTTTTTAAAATTCTGGTAAGATAGAATCCTAAACAGAGAGTACCTGTAGCGGAAGCAAAAATCAACTATTTATTGCTTATTTAGTTTTATTCCAATTATGAATCGCTTCCCATAAAATACTACAAAGAACTTGTATTACCCATGGTCCAGCTCTGTGTGCCACTACAAGCAGTCACTTTCAGTTATTGTTTCTATAGCTTTTTAGTTAACATCAATATCTGTACTATGATTTTTAAACTGTCATCTTGCACATGCTTACCTGGAGTGGGAAGAAGCCCCACTGAGTTCAATGGAATATAAATATATAAGGATCACTCTGCAAATCAGAAATTTAGCAATGCCAGAATGCCTGATACCTGGCTTATACGGATCAGAACAGCGGGAAAATCTTGGCAGGCGATGTGCAGCCACGGACACGAGGCAGAGAAGGCTGGATGGAGCAAGGGAGGCGAAGGAGGCTGACTGGAACAAACGAAAGAGAACCTGTTGAAGGAAAGCAGGTAGGGCCCCAGGTGTGAGCCATTTAAATGGCCAGGGAGTGGACACGAGGGAAGCCTTCCTCCTCCGTCAGCTCAGCCTGCTGGCACACTCCATGCCCAAACCTGCATCCTCATTCGCCAATTTAGGATGAAAGCCAGGATCCGGGTCCTGATAGGCGGCGGGGGTTTATCAAGAAGGAGCATTGATGCTGCAATTCCTTTGCTGGGGCCCCTGTGAAGCCTCTGCCAGTGTACCGGAAGAAGCAAAGATCACCAGTGTCAAAGCAATGATTCTTCAACATCAACTTCTTTGGACTGGTCATGTTGTGCGGATGCCTAATTATCGTCTTCCAAAGCAACTACTCTATTCTGAACTTAAAAATGGAAAGCGTAACACTGGTGGTCAGCAAAAGAGGTTCAAAGACTCTCTCAAATCTAAAAACATATAGTATAAACACCAACAACTGGGAAACACTGGTCTGTGAGTGCTCCAGTTGGAGAACAGCCTTTACCAAAGGTGTCATGGGCTTTGATGCTGAAACTCAGGACAAAAGGGAGAAACGTGCTAAGAGGAAAGCACGCTTGGCCAACCCTCACTTTGATCAGGTCCTTCCCAGAAACCTATGTCCCCATTGTGGGAAGATGTGTGGATCAAGAATTAGCCTCCATAGTCACTTACAGACTCACTGTTAAAATTGTGTTCATGGAAGACAATCTTACTCAGCTACAAGTGTTCACCAGAGAAAAAGAAGAAGGCACCTCTGCCGTCCTGAAACTGAAAAGGGGTGAGTGGACTTAAAGATTTGAAAAGAAGAAACTATCTTTCTTTTGTTGCTTAACAGATAAGAACAAACACTGCAGCTTGTCAACTGAGGTACAACCAAACCGGCAAGCACATTCATGCTGTACCTAGATCTTGTGTGGCGTTTTCATAGACATCAGCTGCAGTTCCACATGCTTGATGCATACAGAAGATGACCTTTACAGAAAGAGATGTTGCTACTCATTGCATGGCCTTGACTGCAGCAATTATCTGTCTGAGTACCTTGTTGTGTGTCTGCTGTGAAGCCTGTACATCAGACACACACAAAAAACAGTTCACCAAGAGTTTTCAACTCCTTGGAAAGTGTTTTCAGCTTTGTGATCTATAAAACAGGGACGCAAAAGGAGGCAGAATGCATTTTGTTGGGTTAATAATAGATTCAAGGTAGTTTGTGAATAGGAGCTTTCCTTGAAATGCAAATAACAACTTTGGGTCACGACTGTTGCAGGGGAAAACCTTAACTCCCTCTCTCTGGCCCATTTCCTAAGCTATTTTCAAAATAAATTGCAGGCACTGAGGAAACAGATTTGGGTCACAAACCCTGGTGTGGGCTTAAGCAGACTTTAACCATTTCGACACAGAGACAGAGTGTGAGTGACAGTGAATGGCGGCTTTGTCAAATCACTGAGTGATTTGAAGTTCACAGCATGTTATTCTTTGAAGGAGAACTACTTGAAAATTATTTACAGATGGTATTTAACTCTGAGTAGGTTTGCTAAGATGTATAAGACTGAATCAGATAAGTGCTGGAGATACAAAGAGGTAGAGGGAACATTCTTTCATACTTGGTGGACTTGTAAAAGGGTAAAAGAGTACTGGGAAATGATACATAATGAATTGAAAAAAATGTTCAAATGTACTTTCCAATTAAAAAAAACCCCAAAGTCCTTTCTGTTGGGGATAATTCAGATGTCAAAAAGGTTATTTATGTATGCCACTACTGCAGGCCATGTTTTGTTAGCCCAGAAATGGAAAATAAGTGAGGTCCCAACCAAAGAAGAATGGCAACTTAAGTCGATAGAATATGCGCAGCTTGCAGACTTAACAGATAGAATAAGAGAACAAGAAGAACATATGTTTAGAGAAGATTGGAAAACATTTATTGAATACATGGGAAATAACTGTGTACAGCTGAAAACTCCAGCAGCATTAAGATAAATTCAACAGTGTAAATAAGTTTTGATGGATGCAATAAGGGAATACTGAATGGTATAGTTTTTGTAAAATATGCAGAAATTTACGTTATGTAAAATGAACCATGGAGAGAGAAGAAGGGAAGTCATTGATATCTTAAGAATGTAAAAACGAGTACTTTAAATTGTAAAACACAAAATTTAATAAAAATAATATATATATGTATAAAGAATGGCTGCTGACTCCCTAATGCAAATAGTGTTGGCTGTTTGCAGTTTAGTAACACTGCAGAGAGCTTGCTGGGGAGACCATGCATAACATGGAACTCAAAAATAACTTTAACAAGGTTTTAATAACAAAACAAAAACTCCTTTTACACTAAAGATAACAACAAACATAACCCAACCACCAACCCATCCCCCAGGGTAATGAAAGGGCTAGGTGCTGCTCCTTATATACTATGCCCAAATGCGGACACAGCTTAATTAACACAACCTAGCAGCACCTGCTATGTTTCACAGCCGTAAGACTGGGTCTCGTTATTTGCCCTGGCCCTGGCCCTTAAAGACATACACAACTTGTGAAACAATAATGAACCTTCACATTTTACAGTGACCATTCAACAAATAGTAGTTGCGTGTTGAGTCCCACAATGCCACCCCCCAAAAAATTTCACACATCACACATCAATTTTTGTTTAAGGTTTTTGGCATAATTTTGGCCACAACTTTATTCAAAATACAAAAAATGTGAGTGGTTGCTTAGGCATTGGTTATGACTATCTGTCCTTGCCCAGGGACAGAACTGACTTCCGGATTCCAGTGGAAGCCAGCGTGGGAAACAAGTATCGGGTGAAAAAAATGAAGCTGGGCATCAGTCCCTCACTTCTCACCCTCATGTTCCTGTGGGGCTTGCACGGCCCAAGTCCGATGCCAGGGACAAGAACGAAAAGAATGGCAAGCCCCTGGATTCCTTTAACGGAATTCCCTTTTCGCACCACCATTGGAGGGGTAGGCACTTACCCCTCCACCAACCAATTTTAACCAATGCCTAACCGCCAACCTTACAAGTTGTGATGATTTGCTACGCAGTAGGCAGAAACCAAATGGCACCAGCCAATCAGCCAGATGGCAAAATTCCTACCAGGCCCCTGCTCCAAGGCAGACAACCCCATGACAGGCATAGCAAGGTCAAGCGATCAAGACCCCCCCCCTATTAAAGGGAGGGTGGGCGGGTGATCCGTTGCAAAACAGCCAAGAGGACGCCCACCGTTGGGTGTCCTGTATTTAAAGACTCTGACCCCTCCTCCGAATTGGCAACAATCAAAACTCCCCAGCAACCCAATTTTAACCATTTATGGCTTGGGTTATCCAAATCTGCCCAGCAACAACAGGGTGGCTTGTATCCCCCAACCGCAACACGTGCTCTCTGTTAGGGAGAACACGCTTTACTGGAGCCAGAAAGGCAGCTCAGCGGGGAGAAAAGAGTTCACGTCCTCCTGAACAAAAACAGAGCCATGCCTCTGAAGTTGGCTTCTTAAAAAGTCATTCGCATGGTTGCTAATTGTGTGAATGGCATTGCATCTAGTGTGGCTCTCAGAAGCAGAAACAGCAGTGGTCCGAGTTCCCTGAGGTTTGTGGACAAAGTGGCCTGGATGTTAGATGGTTAATTTGTATTAAATGACATTGAAACACCATAATGAGAAGGGGAAAGGGCACGTTTTGATTACAGGTAGCAAACACAGACCAAAACCCTTCCTTCTGAGATATGGAAGAAAGGGACAAGCCAGATCAAAGTGCCGCAAAAATATTTGGAATCATATTTGTTCTGCTTGAATCAGAAAATACTATACACTCCAATTTACACAACGCCATTAAGAACCAGATACCTTAAAAAAAAAAGCAGTATCTTTGGGACACAGACATTAATGCATTACAGATTGCAGTATAAAAGGAATGTTCTGTAAATGTAATTGCACTTCTGGGGAGATGGGTCAGGCTGTCATTGTCTGCCTTGTAATCTCAGTCACTTAAGGAGCACAGCTTCAAAGCTGTAAATTTTGTAGCCTGCGTCCCTGAATGCATGGCCACAGTCAATGTTCATATTGTCAAATCACGCAAACACCAGGCATCTAGTTGTAAAATAACATTTTACATCGCATTTACATTAGTTCTTTCCATATGAGGGAAATATTGTTACTGCGGAAGACCTGACATTTGCCCATTTGACCTGACATTTGACATTTGCATCATCATATCATCATGCTCAATTTATGGAGCACCTAAAAGTTGGGCAACTGTCGTACAGAGATGGCAATGAGGCAGGTCCAGTCTGCAAGCTTTTTACCTAAGTAGAATAGATGTTCAGTGCACCTAGGGACAAATAACAGTGCACAAAATCTATGTGGATGTGATGTAGGGTTGCAGAGAAAATGGGCTTTCTGTACATTTGCCCATTAAGGTAATTTTTAACGAGACACTTTCAAAGCCAAGTAAATAGCAAGCGTGTAGGAAACGGGGAGAGGCACAGCATATATTATAGATGTAATATTACAGATGCAATATTACATTTTCATAAGGTTAGATGCTAACCTCTAACCACACCTTCCTTGTTTTGCATCATCCTTGAGTGTGTTTACCTGGCTGAAAGGTGCCCTTGAACTCTGATTGTGACTCTTGCTTGCTTGAATACAGGATAGAGAGGATTATCTGAGTGTGTACAGAAAGTAGCCTACTGTACAAAGGTATAAATTACACTCATTGTCCTGCCCACTTTTGCCTCTGTCCTGCTGCCCTCTGGCATATGGTCCCCACAGGTTTTCCCCAAAAGAAATGTATTCCTTGGCCTGACAAAAGTTTCCCATCCCTGGGTGTTGGATTTCCAGCACCATTGCACTAGACCAGGCATGGCCAAACTTGGCCCTACAGATGTTTTGGGACTACAACTCCCATCATCCCTAGAGAGCCAGTGTGGTGTAGTGGTTAAGAGCGGTAGACTCATAATCTGGTGAACCGGGTTTGCGTCTCCGCTCCTCCACATGCAGCTGGGTGACCTTGGGCTAGTCACACTTCTTTGAAGTCTCTCATCCCCACTCACCTCACAGAGTGTTCGTTGTGGGGGAGGAAGGAAAAGAAGAATGTTAGCCGCTTTGAGACTCCTTTGGGTAGTGATAAAGCAGGATATCAAATCCAAACTCTTCTTCTTCTAACAGGACCAGTGGTCAGGGATGATGGGAATTGTGGTCCCAAAACATCTGGAGGGCCAAGTTTGGCCATGCCTGCACTAGACTGCAGGTGTGAAGGACTTTCTTAGGAATCCGACAGTGTCAATTGAAAGCTCTAAGAATGGACTCCAGTAAGTTGGAACACACATATCTCTCTCTCTCTCTCTCTCTCTCTCTCTCTCTCTCTCTCTCTCTCTCTCTCTCTCTCACACACACACACACACACACACACACACACACAGAGCCCATCCCCAGTAAGAAGAGAGGGAAAGGATGATTGCCACAGAATTTATCTTGTTCTAACGCTAAGTATTTACTTAGTCACTAGATAGCACAAGAGCCTCTTTAAAGAGAAATCAGTATGTCCTGGTTTAGATTTCCTCTACAGAATTAGATAGGAATCCCTCCATTGATCACTGAAGGAAGCTCTAGTGATTTGAACAGTTTGCTAGCTCAGAAAGTGTCAGGACTTCATGCTAGATGACAGTCTGGTTATTACTGCCACCATTAAGCACTGAATACTGAGAAGGTTTGGAGGAAAATCTATAACGGCATCAGGATAATCTTTTCAGCCTTATCAGGGATCCAGAATAGAATGCTTTAATTCACAGTCTATTGACCATTTATGTCCTTAAAAAAATACATCTGATTTCTAAAAGCTATCAGCAGGAAGAAAAGACTTCATTAAGTACAGTACTGCCACATGGGGGGGAGTTAACACATGCTTTAAAGGAATAGGCATAAGCTATAGAACAGAGAAAAGAATCACTCATTCCAGAAGTGTGGTAGGTTAAACATGCAAAATGCTACCAGGAGAACCTAGACAGGCCATTTCTTGAATACTCAAAAAGGTGCACGCACACAAAAACATGCTCACACACATGTACGAACATCACTTCCTGCTCACAATTATGGGCCAACTTTAAATTAATAATATTACAGATAAAAATGCTAATTTTAAGCTACCCTCTAACAGACCATGTATGCAGAGGAAGTCTACTGAAGCAAACAGAGCTGTTTGGCATCTTAAAAACTGACTAATTGAGTGATGCACGAATTCATTGATTTCATAAATAAGAACCAACTTTATCAAGTGCCCGAGAGACATTTTTTAAAAGTTGGATATTTGTGCAGATGACCAGTAATTATCTTAACCTTTCCCTTCTGGAATTGGCTCCATCCAGCTAAGGAGCTGGAGATAACTTTCAGTGGTGTTTACATGTTTTCAGATCTATCTATCAATCTGTGTTCAGGCATCATGTGGTGCCAGTATGCATCTATTGAAAGAACAGTTTTGCAAAAGAGACTGAAAGAACACATTTTAATTTAACGCATGCGCTAATAAATTGAATTCAGCAACATAGAAACACTTGGGATTGGTTGAAACAATGAAAACAAATGCATCCCCCCATTTATTTTCAGGTGTGCATAATGTTGCTGCTGCAATCACATTAAGCTTCTATTTTTTGTGAACTGTTATCTCATATGAACCTTGGCAACCTCCAGGATTCAAATGATGACTTTTAAAAGCTTAGCTTCCTTTACAGATACATTGCCATTTGAAAGGTCCAGTAAGATCAAAATGGTAACCAATTTCCTAAACGCCATTTCAAATGTTCCATTTGTGCTCTTACATCAATTGGCCTGTTTGCTCTTAATAACCCACAAATGGAACCTGCAATCAAAAGATGGGCAGGTACATGAACCATGGCAATGTGACTGATACCACAGTGTGCTAACTGCACAGAAGAAGCAGCGATTCGCGGAACTACTACAGCATTCCAGTCCCACTGTGCTCATTTTTTGCACATGATTGGGCATAATCGTCAAACAATTCCTGCATCCCCACAACACTAACCAGTAGTGTCCACTTCTAATCAAAGGAGAGATGAATGGCATGATGAAGTCACCCCTACAAGCTGTTTACTTCAGATGCATTTGATAATTGAGCCCGAATGGGTGTTAGTAACATGTACTAAAAGGAAATATAATAATAATAATAATAATAATAATAATAATAATAATAATAATAATAATAATAATAATAATAATACTTGTACCCCTCCCATCTGGCAGGGTTTCCCCAGCCACTCTGGGCAGCTTCCAACAAAGATTAAAAATACATTTAAATGTCACACATTGAAAACTTCCCTGAACAGGGCTGCCTTCAGATGTCTTCTAAATGTCAGGTAGTTGTTTATCTCTTTGACATCTGATGGGGGGGGGGCGTTCCACAGGGCGGGTGCCACTACCGAGAAGGCCCTCTGCCTGGTTCCCTGTAGCTTTGCTTCTTGCAGTGATGGAACCACCAGAAGGCCACGGTGCTGGACCTCAGGATCCGGGCGAAACGATGGGGGGTGGAGACGCTCCTTCAGGTATACTGGGCCGAGGTCTTATTTTTAAAATCCCTTTACTTCTCAGAGCACCTTTCCAGAACGAGTTTTGCTCAATGATTCAACATCTCTCTATTGCTAATGCTTACCATAAGCTACTTTCAAACAATTTGCAGGGGGTGGTTAGGGGATCTGGCTGAGTTTTCCTATTTCTATTTTTAATAAATTTATTTATTTGGTTTTTCAGATTAAAATTTTACATTCACATTTCCCACATACAACATAAAAACTAGATTCCAAGGAATCCCCTGGACTTCGCTCCTCCCCTTTGTGGGTCCTACCGTTAATCATTTCCTCCTGAAGTTCTTAACCCGAGGTACTATTTCTGGGTTAGTGGAGTCTGTAACCTGAAGCGTCTGTAAACTTAAGCGTCTGTAACCTGAGGTACCACTGTACAACAAACCACCTGTGTTTACTGTAATAACAAACCACCTGTGTTTACTCGTGTAAGGCAGGGTTGTGGAACCTGTGACTCTCAAGATGTTGTCAGACTTCAGCTCCTATAAGCTCGAGTCAACATGGTCAATGGTCAGGGATGATAGCAGTTGTAGTTCAACAACATCTAGAACAGGGCTTCCCAAACTTGGGTCTCCAGCTGTTGTTGGACTACAACTCCCATCATCCCTAGCTAGCAGGACCAGTGGTCAAGAATGATGGGAATGGTAGTCCAAAACCAGCTGGAAACCTAGGTTTGTGAAACCCTGATCCTGAGGGTCACAGATTCCCCAGTTCTGACTCCAGAAATGAGGACCCTATGTTTTCCAGATTTGACTACAATTCTCATTATTCCTGGCCATGCTGGCTGGAGCTTATGGGAGCTGGAATCCAACATACACAAGTTATTGGATGATACCAAATGTACCAAAAATAATTACAAATCAATAATGCAACCTTCACCCAATGACATTAAAACAGTTGTATTGTTGAAAAAGCCCTTGGCAATGTGTTGCAATTATTAACAAGAAATCCAAGAGTGAAGAATGCACAATGCTCAACAAATGCTCAGAATAATATTAATATTTGCACACATGCAGTCTCTAATCTAATTGTTTCTCAACGACACATATGCAAATGTTATTAATTGTGAAAAGATTTGTAACCGATACAAACAGACCCTCCACCAGTTAGATACAGGACATATCTTATTCTTGAGTAGTACCAAGTAATGAGATACACTTAATAAAAATGTAATTAGTAGATCTGCTTCCCAGCTGGATAGAGTTTTTACTTTTTTATCTCTTATGATTTAAGCCCTTAAGGTAGCTTCCATCATTGCTCTTATTATATAGGTATGGTATTTAATTCATAATTCTGTAGTTACTAATTTGAAACTACTTAAAAATCCAAAGGTTTCCAGGCTTCAATCACATTTCAAATTATTGTACTGAAGCTACTCATTACCTGGAATATAAACAGTATCATTTTCCCCCCTGCCAGTCAATGCTCCTCTTTTGCTAGTGAGCCACAACCCAAATTCACTGTAGATAATGAATTCTGTCTTTCAGACCCACAACTGCTTTTATGGAAATTCCAGTGAAGTCATGAGGGTTCATAGTCTTTACTAATTTTTTATCTGCAATTATATACCTCCATTTCTACACACACACACACACACACACACACACACACACGTGGGAGTATTTTTGTTTGTTTGTTACTATGTTGTGTTTTTTTTCTGTTTTTCTGTAGTAAACTGCCCTGTGATCCTCAGATAAAGGGCAGTACAGTGGTACCTCAGGTTAAGTACTGAATTCGTTCTGGAGGTCCGTTCTTAACCTGAAACTGTTCTTAACCTGAAGCACCACTTTAGCTAACGGGGCCTCCCGCTGCTGCCGCACGATTTCTGTTCTCATCCTGAAGCAAAATTCTTAACCTGAGGTACTATTTCTGGATTAGCAGAGTCTGTAACCTGAAGCGTATGTAGCCTGAAGCATATGTAACCCAAGATACCACTGTATAGAAATTCAATAATAAAACAATAAATAATCCAAAGATGCCAACTCTGTGATTCAGCTTGTGTCGCATAATGTTTCCAGTGTACAGAAAAGAGACAGGCACTGGCACCAAGAGGAAGAGGCAGGCAGCGAAGGTGCTCCCATTGAAAAGTCCCAGAACTTTGTTTTAGAACAGAACGTGTACAGGATCTAAATCAGTACAGCCTGCATGTACAGCATTGTAGATTACTGCAGCATTCTATATTGCTTTAAGTTCAGAACCAGGCCAGCCCAATCCCCACACATTCTGGATAACCCAGATGTTTCCCAGATCCCCGGCTGGGAACTGGGAAGGATAAACGCCCAATGCCTGAGCCAAGGTCTCCCTGCATCTGAAACTTAATAAAGTCATGGCCAATTTTAATCCCATAGCACGTTGTCTTGAGTCATTATTCCACTCGGGAGTTGCCTGGGGTTGAGAGGACTCCACCTGTCCATGCCATAGTTAAGCCTATTGCATCACACCCTTTTAAAGTTTGGCCTTCGAAGTGCAACCCATTCCTCTTCAGGAAGAAGGAGACATACGATAGCATTTAGAATTTTTTTTAAAAAAATCAGTATATTTCAGGTCTATGTGACTTGAACATCATATGCCTATCCCCTTCCATTATAGTATTAATCTACAGTTGTTGTGTTGTTGAGGGTTTTTTTAAAAAAAAATCCAGACAAAAACATATAATTAAATAGTTACAGTATATTTAAAACATATTTCCCCCCTCAAAGTACATATTTCCAAATGTACTTTACTTTTTCTCAAGACATACATTTACACTCTAATACCCTACTGTACTGGAACATTTGGGAAATGTGAAATCTGGTGGTGAACAGCATGAGCTCAGCTGTTTGCCTTTCACAGGGGCTAGGAGAGAATTTTCCATGCCAGTTTGACTAAGCCATGTACTTTTCAACTTCCTTGTGGTGTCTTTTGTTTTGCTTTCATTGGGCTTTTTTTGGTCCCTTGAGGCTAACTCTTAACTGTTCCTCTATTGCTTATCACAACTTTAGGGAAAACACAAAGGAAAAGAGGGAGAAAGATAATACTTTAGAAGGATAAATGTCTGAAAAAGAAAGCCTGAACTACTTGTGTAGGACCTTCCAAATGATTTAGAACCCTGGAATACAAGGGTTCTAGATCACGCAGGGAACCTTCACCAGCAGAAAAGGCTCCCCAATGCAAAAATCCAGCCAATAATACACATAGCTGTCAACTTTTCCCCTTTCTTGTGAGGGATCCTATTCAGAATAAGGGAATTTCCCTTTAAAAAAGGGAAATGTTAACAGCTATCCTAATACATGGAGGGCTGTGGGTTACTGACAGGGATGTAGAATCATAGAATCATAGAGTTGGAAGAGACCACAAGGGCCATCGAGTCCAACCCCCTGCCAAGCAGGAAACACCATCAGAGCACTCCTGACATATGGTTGTCAAGCCTCTGCTTAAAGACCTAATGTAGCAGAAGATGTGGGACCAAGAGCATGTCTCTTTCTCACTCCAGCTCAATGGAAAACCCCATTGCAGTTCTTGGCTCTATGAAATGAATTTATGGAGGAACAAGGTTTGGTTGGCAAACACTACAATAAAAGCCACACTACTCATACATAGCACATACCCCACTCACATATAGGTTGTATTGGCTGCTATGGAGACTATGCTTGTTTACAGAATTTAAAAAGAGTTTAAACAGCTGTCTAGTTGTTGCTTGCTGTTTTGATCACAAAAGCAACCAGATATACAGCCAGAGTTTGTATCAGATCCAGATGAATACCAAATCTGAACTGAAGTGGGGTGTCTCAGAGGGCTTTTGGACTTGTCTGTGACAAAGTGGGATCTGTAGGATGCTGCACAACTTGAAACAGGAAGCCCTGAAGTGCTTCGTAGCATCTCAGAAATTCAGACTAATGATGATGATGATGATATTGCAGGCAGGTATCTACTAAAAGCAACACAGTATCTCTAAATTTATCAAGAATGTAGCCAGATGACAGATGGGAAGCTCCTCCATGGTTGATAAATTTAGATATGATAGAGGTGTATAAAATTATTCATGGTATGGACAAAGAAGGTAGGAAAAGACCTTTCTCCCTCTTTCGTAAGACCCGAACTCATGGGCATCCAATCAAGCTGAATACTAGAAGATTCAGGATAGACAAAATATTTACGCAGCACATAGTAAAACTATAGAATTTGCTCCAGCAGGAAGTAGTGTTGGCCACCAATTTGGATGGCTTCAGAAGAGGGTTAGACAAATTAATGGAGGGTAAGTCTATCAATGGCTACTCACCAAGGTTATTATATTCTGCCTCCACTATTGGAAGAAGAAGAGTAGAAGAGTTTGGATTTATCACAACCCGAAGGAGTCTCAAAGGGGCTAACATTCTCCTTTCCCTTCCTCCCCCCACAACAAACACTCTGTGAGGTGAGTGGAGCTGAGAGACTTCAGAGAAGTGTGACTAGCCCAAGGTCACCCAGCAGCTGCATGTGAAGGAGCGGAGACGCGAACCCGGTTCCCCAGATCGCGAGTCCACCGCTCTTAACCACTACACCACACTGGCTACACTATACTACACTGGCTACACTACACCCAGAAGCTGCATGTGGAGGAGCAGAGACGTGAACCCGGTTCACCAGATTACGAGTCTACCACACTTAACCACTACACCACCACAGAAGCAATATGCCTCTGAATGCCAGCTGCTGGTCATATGTGGAGAGAGTGCTATTGCACTCAAGTCCCACTTTGGGACTTGCCATGAACATCTGGTTGGCCACTATGAGAACAGGGTGGACTAGATGGGCCACTGATCTAATTCAGAAGGCTCTTCTTGTATCTTTATACTATTGGGGGAAGGAGCAGCTCTGCAAGAGCAAAACTACCGTATTTTTCGCACCATAGGATGCACTTTTTCCCTCCTAAAAAGCAAGGGAAAATGTGTGTGCGTCCTATGGAGCGAATGCAGGCTTTCGCTGAAGCCTGGAGAGTGAGAGGGGTCGGTGCGCACCGACTCCTCTCGCTCTCCAGGCTTCAGGAAGCTATCTGCTAGCAGAGGGAGACCCAGCTCTCCCACCGCTAGCGGAGCGCTGCATTAATCCCGAAGCTTGGGGCGTGCGGAGCTCAGCACGCCCCAAGCTTCTGGGTGCCGGCAAGGTCTCCGCTAGCCCTGGGAGAGCCCCGCGACGTCGCACGGCTCTCCCAGGGCTAGCGGACCACTGCGCTAATCCCGAAGTTTGGGGCGTGCGGAGCTGAGCGCGCCCCAAGCTTCTGGGTGCCGGCAAGGTCTCCGCTAGCCCTGGGAGAGCCCCGCGACGTCGCGCGGCTCTCCCAGGGCTAGCGGACCACTGCGCTAATCCCGAAGCTTGGGGCGTGCGGAGCTCAGCACGCCCCAAGCTTCTGGGTGCCGGCAAGGTCTCCGCTAGCCCTGGGAGAGCCCCGCGACGTCGCGCGGCTCTCCCAGGGCTAGCGGACCACTGCGCTAATCCCGAAGTTTGGGGCGTGCGGAGCTGAGCGCGCCCCAAGCTTCTGGGTGCCGGCAAGGTCTCCGCTAGCCCTGGGAGAGCCCCGCGACGTCGCGCGGCTCTCCCAGGGCTAGCGGACCACTGCGCTAATCCCGAAGCTTGGGGCGTGCGGAGCTCAGCACGCCCCAAGCTTCTGGGTGCCGGCAAGGTCTCCGCTAGCCCTGGGAGAGCCCCGCGACGTCGCGCGGCTCTCCCAGGGCTAGCGGACCACTGCGCTAATCCCGAAGCTTGGGGCGTGCGGAGCTCAGCACGCCCCAAGCTTCTGGGTGCCGGCAAGGTCTCCGCTAGCCCTGGGAGAGCCCCGCGACGTCGCGCGGCTCTCCCAGGGCTAGCGGACCACTGCGCTAATCCCGAAGTTTGGGGCGTGCGGAGCTGAGCGCGCCCCAAGCTTCTGGGTGCCGGCAAGGTCTCCGCTAGCCCTGGGAGAGCCCCGCGACGTCGCGCGGCTCTCCCAGGGCTAGCGGACCACTGCGCTAATCCCGAAGTTTGGGGCGTGCGGAGCTGAGCGCGCCCCAAGCTTCTGGGTGCTGGCAAGGTCTCCGCTAGCCCTGGGAGAGCCCCGCGACGTCGCACGGCTCTCCCAGGGCTAGCGGACCACTGCGCTAATCCCGAAGCTTGGGGCGTGCGGAGCTCAGCGCGCCCTAAGCTTCTGGGTGCTGGCAAGGTCTCCGCTAGCCCTGGGAGAGCCCCGCGACGTCGCGGGGCTCTCCCAGGGCTAGCGGAGACCTTGCCGGCGCCCAGAAGCTTGGGGCACGCTGAGCTCCGCACGCCCCAAGCTTCGGGATTAGCGCTCCGCTAGCCGTGTCTAGGCTGCGGATAGCAGCCTGCTTCCCGGAGCGTCGGGCGCCCTGAAAGCAGAGCTCCCGGCGCTTTGGGAACACATCCGCAGCATGGGGACCCTTGCAGGAGCTCCCCGCAAGCTTCCCCACGCTGCGGATAGCAGCCTGCCGCCCGGCGGGTGGGGCACCCTGAAGCAGAGCGCCCCTCGCGCCAGGCATACATCCGCAGCGTGGGGAGCCCTGCAGCAGTTCCCCACAAGGCTCCCCAAGCTGCGGATAGCAGCCTGCCGCCCGGCGGGTAGGGCGCCCTGAAGCAGAGCGCCCCGTGCGCTAGGCAGACATCAGCCAGCCCCACAAGCTCGGGGGACAGCAGGGAGGCGCAGCGCCACTATCCCGCTGTTCCTCGACCTGGTTCGGTTTCCCTGACCTGCTTTTGGGGGGGAAATAAAGGGAAAAATTTTTTCCTTTATTTCCCCCCCAAAAAACTAGGCGCGTCCTATGGTCCGGTGCGTCCAATCGTGCGAAAAATACGGTATGTCACTGAGCTTGAGAAAGATGCCAGGATGGGGAGAGCAGAGGAAGAGCTCTGTTGTGAATGACATGTCAAGTTTGTTTTGACAGGCAATGATTTTTGCATTGAAAGATAATTTCTTTTCGTTCTTTCCCACTCCAAGTCAACTTGAAAAGTGCCTTGCCCAAATCGCTTGGACCTATATGTCTGCTGTTTGGCAGGCTTCTTCCCCAGAATAATCTCTCTCATGTCTGCAATTTGTCCACAACTTGGGGGGCGGAAATTAAGGGATTCCTTTTTTACTCATTGCAAAGCTTTAACAGCTGTCTTTGCAGGAAAAGAATGCACCTATTCTCCTGCAAATTTCACCTAGTTCTATCAAAATATTAAAAAGTTATAGATGCACAAAAGCTCTGGATTCTTTTGCCATTGCTTTGACATTTTTTATCCTCTGTTGAGGGGCTAGTATGCCTGCAAATTTTATCCACTTCTGTCAGAAGGGTAAAAGGATTATACTGTTTTCTCAGTTCCCAGCAGTGAATTGGAGTGGGATGTGAAGTGAGTTCGGATGGGCCCTTAACCCTATTCAGCAGCCTTTGAAGCACCTAAGATGGACTGTTTCCTGAAGAAATGAATCAAGGTCTGAACTTAATTTTGTGGTCAGTGCACACCCCTAATATGGAATCATTTAAATTACATATTTGGCAGACTACAATAGTGTAGTCGAAGTTTTCATCAAATGGAACACTGCTGATTGTGGTCTCTTTTGGTTATGGTTCACTGAGAAATCTCGATTATAAACAAAACAAAATCTACAGGGAAGGTACAAAGCACAGTGCTTTTTTCCTGGGGGGAAGCAGGGGTACGCATACCCCTAAACATTTTGTGAATCTAAGTTTGGTCTCATTGAGGGGCAATATTTCAATACGAGTAGGAAAATGAGAGTACCCCTAAACATTATTATTGTGGGGGGGAAGCATTGACAAAGAATATGGAGGAAAAAAGGATCCATAAATGGGACATCAGGAATAACAAGTTTTCATCCTGTTAAAAATCATTATGTAATACAGAGGCATGCTTAGAAGCTGCATGCTCAGAACTGCTCAGAATTTACCAAAGAGGGCCAAATTCTCACATTCTGTTTCTTAGCTAGCAGGTGTGAGTGAATATATTCATAAGTACAGTGTATGGAAACTACGGTATAATCTGCAAATACAAGCAAACAATTCAATAATTGCACATCCCCAGGTAATCCTACGTTAGGTAATCCCAAAATAAGCAGTTTGTGGATTCTAGCTAATACTTGTATGTTTGGTGGTGCAATTGAAAGGTATATTCTCAAGTAATTCGTGATATATTTAAGCATCTCTAGCAAAGCAACTTTAGTTGGTACCCTTCGTTTACAGTTGTTTGTGGCTAATAAAAAACAGGTCATGTGGACAAAACTATTTATGGCCATATGTGTGGAGATTTTCGCCTGGAAACCAGAATTTTGAAAAGAAAGATAAACCTCAACACTGCAGTTCAGTTGTTCTCTTATTGCCACTCTTTTCTTGCTCTTTCCATTGGTCCCTGTTTGTTCACTGGTGAATTGCAGCTTTCTGTTTAACTTTCCCAGTTTCCTCCTGGTATATCCCTGCCTACTCCTCCAACAATATCATCCTCAATCATTTCAAAGTCTCTAGCTTTCTTAAACTGCAACCACTTCTGTGCTGTGCTCTTTCAGTCTGTCTCAGGACAGCTTATGAGAATACTGTTGGATATTTGCAGTTTAGTAGCGCTGCAGAGAGCTTGCTGGGGAGACCATGCATAACAAGGAACTCAAAAATATCTTAAACAAGGTTTTAATAACAAAACAAAAACTCCTTTTACACTAAAGGTAACAACAAACATGCACCAACCCACCCCCAGGGTAATGGGAGAGCTAGGTGCTGCTCCTTATATACTATGACCAAATGCTGACACAGCTTAATTAACACAACCTAGCAGCACCTGCTATGTTTCACAGCTGCAAGGCTGGGTCTCATTATATGCCCTGGCCCTTAAAGACATACACAACTTGTGAAATAATAATGAGCCTTCACATTTTACAGTGACCATTCAACAAATACTTCTCCTCATTGCCAGAGTACCAACACTGTATGCAGAAAGCCTCAGGTTTAATCACTAACATCTACAGGTAGGGATGGGAGAGGCCCTGCTTAATACCCTGGAAAGCCTATGCCAGACAGGATAGGCAAGTACTGACCTAAATGGAGTGTGGTCTGACTTGGTATATGGCAGTTTCCTATGTTCCTAAAGTCCACCTTTTGTACTAAGTGTTTGGTTTCAGCTCCTTGTCCTCAGGGCCGGTGTCAAGAGTCGGTATGGCTGAACATCGGCTGAGGGCACAAATCACAGAAGGGGTACATGGACAAAACACTCTTGAGTCTGCCTTATATGGTTCTCTGGGAAGTGCCACAAAGATGCATCACTTATTATGATTATATTATTATGCTATAATAATGACCCTCTTAATCACAACTCCATTGAGATAACTTCACTTGGGCTTCCACATTTCTATGAGTTCGGTCAAGGCTGTGGCAGTGAGATCAGCCAGTAAATTCCTCCTTAACTATTATAAACGTCTCAAATAAAATGAAGAGAGGATAAAATTATGAACTTATAAAGACGAGTTTATTATGATTCATATCCAGTAACAGTGAACTTCAAGGAAATATTCTCTTTCTGATTACTCATTCTATGTAATACTGTATTAATCCAAGATCCCTTCCTCCTATGGGTGGGCAAATCTGTCAATTTTAATTTCTCCCAGTTTCTCATATTTCTAGTTTTCAGTTTAGATCTCCATATTTCCACATCAGGTTGCAAATTCTTTCCTTTTTCTTTCTTTTTTGAAATCCTAATTACTGCAAAATTCTCCTAATGCATGCATTTTTTTGTATGCAATTTTGCCTTATTCGAACAGTTTTACAAAGCATAAGTTACCTAATATTTATTTTTTCTCCAAAGCATGCTGTATGCTATTTTAAATAATATATGCATTTTATCTACAATTCATCTTAGTATATGCATTTTAATGCACATTACTTCTTTGAAGAACTGAATTGCAAAATTCAGAAAAGTGAGAAGTTCAAAGGATGGCTGTGCTTCATTTTGCATATTGTTTCAGAAACTGCGAACTAGATTGGATGCATTTTGAAATGTGGACCAAACTGAATTCCTCCCCCATCTTTACCTCTGATAGAAGAATCTGTGATCCAAATCTTCTATCATTGGATCAGTCATGAAGGTGATATTTGACAGTTCTCCTGCTTGTCCCCCTTTGGAACAGCATGGGAGGTAGTGTAGGAGACTGCTGAAGGTTGTTCTGATCCCTGTTCTGTTAATTGGAAGCTACACTGGATCAAAGATAATTGGATACAATCCAATGAGCCTTATTTCTGAATAAACATGTATAGGATTGCATTGATTAAGATGGCAAGCCAATGCCCACTTATTTGGCTGGGAGTAACCCTCATTGAACTCAGTGGCACTCTTCTGAATCCTATACATTTACAGGATTGCACTGACAGTCTAACCAGCATCCTGCCAATAGAATAATTTAGGATGCCCTACACTATACTGCCCCTTCATGGATCACTGCCTTGTCGTGGCGAAGGGGCTTGAATAATTCAGAGAAGCTATGAGCTATGCCGTGGAGGGCCACCCAAGATGGACAGGTCATAGCCGAGAGTTTAGACTAAATGTGATCCAGCTGGAGAAAGAACTGGCAAACCACTCCAGTATTTTGCCAAGAAAACTCCATGGACATAAAAAAGGAATAGCTTTGAGAAGAAAGTGAGAGTTTCCAAGGCATGCTCTGGTTCATGGGGTCACGGAGAGTCGAAAACAACTAAGACAACTAAACAACAACACTATACTAGTAAAAGAAGTAGTATTGTCACACTTTAAAGGCTAAGAAGCCAGTTTTCAGATAGGCTTTCATGATCCACTTCATCAGCTGTAGTCCACGAAAGCTCAGGTCACAATAATCTGGTTGCTTTTAAGGTGCCACAAAAACTCTTGCAACCAAAAAACCAAGTTAATTGCATTTGTTGGTTTGAGGATTTAAATCATGCTATGAATACAGAGGAGGCGTCAGTTAAAAGCGCCCCCCCAGCTCTGTTCTGCAGAAATTGCAAGACATCTTGCGTGAAAAATATTTGCATAGGCAGTTGCGTTTCCACACATAGATCAAACTAATCTGAAAAATTTCAGTCACAGATGACTTGAAATGTTTATGAAGTTTAATTTTGTTTTACATAACACTTCATTTCTAAAGAGTTTCAAAGGCGCTGTCACACATATCAAAGTTTCATGTCACAGTTTCTGGTTCAGAGGTAGGAGCTGTAATGCCAACTGGCTGATAAACTGCTATGGAACCATCTTCAAATAAAAATAAACTTTGAAAAAGAAAATAAAAACAAAAAAGACCTAAAGTGGCTCTATTGGCAAAACTTCCAAATGTACTCTGAATGCTTCATTGTGACCCTTTGCAATTTTTTATTTATGGTTGTAATGGTTGTAACACTTGTGTGTTTTTGAATTGCTTTATAAGTTTGAATTCTCCAGGTAGATACAACTTTTTTGCTTGCTTCTTTAAAAAGTAACAATATTTCCCATACTTGACATCCCAACTTTCAATAATATTTAGGAAACAAGTAAAATATGTGCCTTTCGAAGTCATACATTTAGGCTTCCTTTGATAAGGCTGACCAAATTCTGATATCTTAAATAAGCATGTACTTTTTGTTGTTGTTTTCCCCCCAATGGTGGGCTATCTCTGACTCATGCTAGAAATGTTCAAAACAATGATATATGTGAAAAAGGGTCTGTGAACAAAATGGACTGTTCAAATTCTGTAATATATTCTCTAAAAGCTGGCAAGCTTTGAATTGAATTGATGCAATTATGGCAAAGTCAACTGTCAGTAAAAGAGATCTGTTGGGTTGTATCTAAGTTGTACTCAGAGGAAACCCACTGAACTCAATGGCCATGACTAACTTAAGTCCATTGTTTTCAGTGGTCTACTCTGAATAGGACTTTGATGCAACCCATTATTTCACTAATATATAGTTGCCCTAAGCAAGGACAGGGATTATAAACAAAAAACAAAAAAATTAAGAGTGGATCTCAAGGTCTTAGCATCAGAGCAACCCATAGGAATGACATATTAATCTGGAATTAGAGAGTATCACCTCATATCTCAGAATAAAGCTGAGATCCTTCATAAAGAAAATCACTGAGAGTCACTTTTCTCACCATGCACATCCTTCCATCTGTATTTATTTGTTTACTTCCCAGGAGTAATAATTATACCCTGTCTCTTTAAGAAAGTGTCAATCCTATATCCATTTCCTTGAGAGTAAGCCCCACTAAACACAGTGCTTTACATAAGGGTAATA
Source organism: Podarcis bocagei (assembly GCF_964188305.1). Classification (NCBI taxonomy): domain Eukaryota; kingdom Metazoa; phylum Chordata; class Lepidosauria; order Squamata; family Lacertidae; genus Podarcis; species Podarcis bocagei. The sequence goes on from NC_138136.1 coordinate 10,726,526, forward strand.
TGATTGAACTAAAGCTACACATGGAAGAACACTGTAGTATTTAATTGGAAGCCTTGGTGTTTACTGACCCAACTATATATTTTTGTGACTTCTATATGCAAGGAATATAATAGCTGAAGCAATATTGGAAGTCCAAGGCAGATGTGTAAACTGGGAATTATAAATAGACCTTTATACTTCCTGACAAATTTTCACTAAAAGGTTGCAGGGATGTATATCCACCAATTATCAAAGAAAGGGCATGGCATTAAAAGTATAATGCAACTTTGATGTGCAATGGGAATTTATAGGAGGGGGTGTTATGAGGACACTATTACTAACAGAGAAGGATAACATCTGCAACCAATATAGTACTACCCAACCGGAGTCTTTGGGAAAGGTTGGGATATATGCTTAAATATCACAATTATTAGTTGTTTTGAAAATTATAATATTCACCCCCTACGTAAAGCTGAAGAAACTCACTGATTTTTGCATTCTTCACCTGAATGTTTGAAGAAGGACTATTATTCACTAGATCGCAAAGGCATTATTGCTTCACATGAAAAGCGGTATCTTCCTAGCATTCAATAAATCAGAATTTTGTTGTCTCAAAGTGTCAGAAAGTAAATGCGGTAATCCGTCCACATATTTGATGTTTTTATCCATCATTATTTTGTGCTGAGAGGATGTTTGCTTTCTCTCTCTCTGTATATATATATATATATATTTATATACGTCTCTGAGCCTTGCTTCCTAAATTGTAAGAGTGACCTCTAGTGCTTTGCTGTTTCATTATAGTTCCCTGTCCTAGTTTGCTATAGATTTAGTACATCTTGCTGCAAGCATCCGATTTAATTCTGTGCATAGTGCAAAATGTTATTAATGTGAAATTCAATTATGATGGCCTTTTAAATTCATGAAGTACACAAAGCAGAAGGATGAAGAAATTGTTTCTAAACACACACACACACAAACACACACCACCAAATCTGGATAAATTGCAGTAGGGGGGCTAACAGGAAAAACTTGTTATTCATGTTCAGGATTGCTGTGTGCACTTGAATGTCAAATGAGGTAGCATGACTGGATGATAACAAAAGATCAGTTTGGTTCTGCAGAGCATCTGTTGTTTCTGTGATAGCACATATCAGTTCTAAGCCTTTAAAGCACAAAGCACCTGATGAAATCTCAGAACTTCCACTTTCCTCATCTATTGCTTAGATGTTCTCAAGGAGCTGTCCCTTCAAACAGTGGTCCAATGCTATTCATGAATTCCTACAAGCCCCAACACTTGGTTCCTCCAACTATAGACACCGCTTTTTTACTCTGATTCCCACACTGCACATGGGGCACCTCCAATGAAAGAAGTATGCAAATTTTAAAACAGCAGCTAGGTCGTTTAAGCTGCAGTCTTGCACACACTTCCCTGGGAATGAACACCCATTGAATTCAATGGAACTTACTTTCAAATAGACATGCATAGGTTTGCAGTGTTAGTGCAAAATGAAGCCTATGTTTTATGAGGGCTTTGAGGACCCCTGAGATCAATTATCAAGTACATAAAATTGAGCGCACTCAGACATTCGTCTGTGATGCGCTTTGTACATACCAAAGACAGTCATATCTGATTCAACCTTGGAAGCTTTTTACTCCAAATTCCAGGGGGCTGAGGCAGCAATCCTAAAAAAACACTTACCAGGGAGTGAGCCCTATTGAACATAGTGGTACTTACTTCCAAGTAAGCATGTATAGGATTGTGCTGTGACTCTTAAGTTTTAGAGTTTCAGTAGGCTTTCCTTTACAATTCTAACATTCAGGTTTTATTGAGGGGGGAAAACTTTACATGCTGCAGCTAACATTCTGGTCACACATGAACATTAACCTTTGTGTAATCGATGAGCATCCTGTAAAAGCTCATTCTCAACATTCGCTCCTCAGTTACATTTGCCATGCACTTGTGCTCTACAGTACAAAGGAGTTCCTCATAATTCAAGGATATACAGGGGAAATTATACATTGCTAAAAGCCAAGCTGATGCAGCAGTAGCAGTAGCAGCAAATATCAGTGTGCCTCTAATCCCCATAAATGACTTAACTCCTTGCAAAATACTGTGCTGATATATGGGTAGCATTTTATTTTTTTAAGAAAAAAGAAATAAAAGGAGAACATGCAGTTAAATAGTGAAATGCAAATTGCACATTATTTTGGAGGCTGGCTTAGTCCACACTGTGCTCTGATTACAGTCTGGTAAAAACAATAAATGATGAAATATGGGAAATTGCATTTCTGAGCCCCTGGAACATTTTCATCTCATTTACCTGCTGTTAGCATGATTATTATTTTTCCCCAGCAACACTGATTTCTTTGAAGAACTGCATTTCTAAGTCTAGATCTCGTTACAATAAGCTGTAAGTTTCTCAGGACAAGCTGGTACAAGTTTAAAAATCCATTTGCAATACTTACATTTGTTCCCTGCTACTAATATATTCCAGTGGTGAAAAAGGACCAGAAACAGCAGCTTGAATAAGGTCTCCGTGAAAGAATCCATGTTCTCATTGATGGAGGCACCCAAAAGTGCCAGAGTATTAGGAAACAGGCACAGCTGCTCTGCACTTCAGTCCTGTCCTTGCCTCCTCTGCTCTCCTTTCTCTTTCTCTCTCTGCCTGTCTTTCAATGCTTCCCAGTAGCCAAGGAGCTCAGTCAAATGCACTCTGCATCTTCTCGCTCCCTCCTCTCTCTCTCACACACACACACCACAAGATCTGCTCCCCCCGCCAACAACAGCAATCCCCGAAGAGCAGCTGCAAGAATCTCTCCTCTAATTTCACAGAATCACTCAGAGCTAAACTGCTCGACTACCCTGTACAGTTTGGTTACTGAAGCTTCACGTTCATAATGTGTCCTGGACACCCCTTGTGGTGACAGGTAGGAAATGTGAGTCTATGATGAAAGCTAGACAATAAAGGGAACAGCCTGCACATGTGTGCCTGAACAGCCTCCCTGCCGGATTACGACTGTTCCCAATTCTTTATGGTCATGCAGTGGGAGGAGGGAAACAGAGTAAGAGTGAGAGAGGAAGGAAGATTTTCCCCCACCCTATTTGTTTCCATTATGACCATCCTTTTTCACTGAAGTCTGCATTTAATGACAACTTTCAGCTGCCACACCATTTACAAGAACGGAAGAGAACGTTATAATTTAACATCGGGAATTTCTGTCGTGCCACAAAACTGTAGTTTGCCTTTACATGTGCAGTAAATCTTCCATTCATCTGTACAATCCGACATTCATCTTCCAGCGATGCTGCGGAACGTTCCCTCGAGACTATTTCTTTAATAAGACGTGGAGTGCCTAGATTTCTGTAAATTGTAATCCCACAAATATGTGACATGCCACTTCAGAAGCTCAATCTTGCCGTTTATTTTCCACATTCAGAGAGTTTAATCATGAGCATAAAAGAGAGCAAGCCGGAATGACTTTGAACTAAAATAATGAATGTTGAAATTGCAGAGATGGGGGGGGGGGGAGAGATAGTGAAATATTGCACAGGATTTGAAGTTTTAAATTCTACAGAGAGAGTCTGCAATCAAGCTGAAACATGAATTACTGATACGTTTGATAGTCTTTAGACATAAAGTTAGATGGGATTCCTAGTTATAAGAAAACATGCCAACTTGGAGTCAACCATAAAAATGCCTCGCAGTCTTAGAAAATGTAGAACTGGCTTTGTCATTGCCCGTGCTTATTTTTCCTACCTATAATAATCATTTCCAGATCTCCCCACTGTGTAAAACAGCTTTAGAGTAGACTGAGACAATCAAATGGGATTGCTGAGACATGCCATTGGAATGCTCTAAACTGAAATGTCATATGCATATCTACTTAACTTACTTGTCTGATCAATAGCCTTTGTTCCCATATAATATCCTTGCTGAAATCCTAACACTACTTATTTCAATTTTGGTAAATAGGACATCTTCAGATTAAATGAGTTTTCAGACTATTTCAGATGAAATGGGAAGAGGTACCAAAAAACTAAAAGTAATTTAAAAAGTCTGGTTCCATACCGGGTGCTAGAAAGCAGTAATGTTTCTTCATGAAGAATGCCTAATATGTTTTCATTAATGCAGGTCTTATTTGGCAGCAAAGGGTTATTCTATATGGTGTTTTTTTGGACTGCAAAAGAGTCTTCTGGAACTGTTGCCAGTTAGTGTTATAGTATCTCTCCCCCTGCTTACTAAAGTTCTCAATCTCTCAACACTTAGATAACACTTAGCGTCAATTCACATATATACTAGGGTAGAAATTTGTAACACAGAGAAAGAAGCAAAGTAGGGCCGCCCACAGCACAGACGATGTAATGCGAATGTGTATACATGTTCTCTAATTTGTGTGTTCCTTCTCCCTCAGAAAGGGAGAGAGGGAAAACAATATCACCAAACAACATGTGCACAAATCAATGCACTAGTACTATTTTTCTAGAAAAAGAGCTGCTGGAACTCACTATGAACACCTCCTTCATCCTCTTACAATGGCTGTGGTGCCCATCTGAGAGGTACCAGTACTGGGTTCTGATGAATTTCAGCTGGGGGGAAAGCCCTGAATGTGGTGTAATTTGCCTACCTCAAAAACCACAACGTGGGAAGAGGGCACATACAGTGGTGCCTCGCAAGATGAAAAGAATCCGTTCTGTGATTCTCTTCGTCTAGCGGTTTTTTCGTCTTGCGAAGCAAGCCCATTGACGGATTAGAGGATTAGCGCTATTAGCAGCTTTTAGCGGCTTATCAGCTTATCGGATCAGCTGATAAGCGTCTTAGCGGCTTAGAAAAAGGGGGGAGGGGAAAAAACAATGTAGGAACTTGCAAGACATTTTCGTCTTGCGATGCAAGCGCATAGGAGATTTGTTTTGCGAAGCACCTCCAAAACGGAAAACTCTTTCTTCTAGCGAGTTTTCCGTCTTGCGAGGCATTCGTCTTGCGGGGCACCACTGTATTTGGGTTCATTCTTTCCCAGTGGAGTTGAAGGAAGCAGTGGTGCGTCTGCTCTTAAAGAAAACATCTCTAGATCCTTTAGATCTATCCAATTACCACCCGGTTTTGAATCTTCCGTAGTAAGGTAATTGAGAGAGCGGTTGCTTGTTCCCATATAATATGCTTGGTATCCTCCAGATGGTTTGGACTACAAATCTTGTCACACCTGACCATTGGCCATGCAGGTTGGCAAATGACACACACACACAACAAACTGACTTCCCTGGTGTCCAGTGTTCAATGTCACGCCTCATCCCAGAACATTTATTTTTGCATTTATTGAGTCAATTTAAGGCTGCACCTTCATCCAAACATTGATTCTGGGGCAGTATACATCAGCATTCCAAATACAATGTTAGAATGAAACAATAAAAATCAAACTAACATAATAAAATCTGAGAGGCAATAAATCAAAACTACCCAGTCAGCTAAAACAATACAATAAACGTTTTTTTAAAAAAAAAGCCTGGGCAAATAAAAACATATTGACCTAGTGGCAAAAAGAATACAATGTCAGCATTGGTCTTTACCTCCTTCATGACAGTATTCCAAAGCAGGGATGCCATCACTCCTTTTTTTATTTCAAATGGAATGCTTTTGAATCTGTGGGGAGTTCCACAATTAGGGTATGCCACAGAGAATGTCCTCTGATGGGCCACCGCTCTCTGAGCTTCCGAATGTGGCAAACCTACGAAAAGTTCGCCTCTGAAGATCTTCAGAGCCAAAAGGGTCTGCAGGGAAGGAGGAGCCCTAACACATTTAGGCTTTTAAAAGCTAATGCCAGCACCTTGAATTGAGCCTGGAAACAGACTGGCGACCAATGCAGCTATTTTAAAACAGGGGTTATATGTGATCTAAATGAAACACCAGCCAGTAAACTGGGTGCTGAACTTTGGACGAAGCAGCATTCCCATGTCATCTTCAAGGGCAGTCCCACATACAGCACATTGCAGTAGTCAAATCTGGAAGAGCATGGAGTCCAGTTGCCAAGTCATTTCTGTCTGAAAGGGGAACGGTGCTTCTTTGAAGGTCCAGTCCCAATTCCTTGCCACATCCAGCCCATCAAAACACCAGTATAAGCATCAACTGCCTCCTCTGATTCAGATAGAGCTGAGTTCCATCTGCATTTTGATATCGTTTCAGTCCATATCTCCTGGCAGCTCCTAGAGATGTCATATAAATGTTTAACAGCTGGGGGTGGGGCAAGATGGGACCCTGTGGAAAGCCACAAGACAACTCTCATGGTGTAGAGCAGCAGCCTTCCATGGCTACTTTCCGGAAACAGTTCTGGTGGTTAAAAGTAGATCCATTGAAGCACAGTGCCCCCAACCCCCAACTTCACTGAGATGCTACAGAAGGATGCAGTGGTTAACATTATTGAAAGCTGCAGGGAGATCAAGGCGAACAAGCAGGATTGCGCAACCCCTCTTTCTCCCAGTAAATGTCATCAACCATGTCCAATCCACAATCAGTGGAGTAGACAAGCCTGAGATGGAGCTGGAGTGGATCCAAGCAAACTGTTTCCTCCAATTACAGGTAGGTAGCCGTGTTGGTCTGCCATAGTCAAAATAAAAAAATTCCTTCCAGTAGCACCTTAAAGACCAACTAAGTTAGTTCTTGGTATGAGCTTTCGTGTGCATGCACACTTCTTCAGATACACTGAAACAGAAGTTGCCAGATCCTTCTATATAGTGAGAAGGTGGGGAGGGGTATTACTCAGAAGGGTGGTGGGAATGGGAGATTGGCAGATAGCTGAGATGAGCCTGTTGATGACTCTTAACGACTGCAATAGGTCTTCCAGGAAAATGCAAGGGGTGAGAAGGTGAAAAATGGCTTAGTCATGTATAATGAGATAAGAATCCAATGTCTTTGTTCAAACCAGGTCTCTCCATGGTTTTGAGTTTGGTAATGTTTCCTCCAAGCATGCCTGAGGATGGATCGCCACCACTTTCTCGTGCACCATGCCCCAAAGGGGATATGTACCACTAGGTGGTAGTTTAAGACTTCTGAGTCCAGGGAGGTCTTCTTTAGTATGGGACCCTGCCTGCTTCAAGGCAGGTTGTACTTCCCCTTCCTCCGGTGACACACTCCTTGAACCCACCCATTCAACCTGCTACAGCTAGCTCTAAGAAACCAAGATGTGTAAGGATCAAGGGGGCAGATCATTGACCACACTTCTACAAGCAGCCTGCAATACAGTGGCCCCTCTAGTTACAAACTCAGTCCATTCCAGAGGTCCATTTGTAACCCGAAACTGCTCATAATGTGAGGCACACTTTAAGTAATGGAGCCTCCCACTGCTGCTGGCGCATGACTTCTGCTCACATCCCGGGGCAAAGGTCGCAGCCGGGAGCATCTACTTCCGGGTTAGTGGAGCTCGTAACCTGCAGTGTTCGCAAGGGGGGCGGTACGTAACACGAGATTCCACTGTAGTCCAAACTGATCCAGTACTGATGGAAAACACAGTCTTCTGGACACCAGAAGGTATGCGATATATATGCCCCACCTTTTCTCAAACATTTTCCCTGGAGGAGAACGACCCACTAGTAACCTCCCGTTAAAGGGAAAAAGAGATTCCGAAAAGGAAAGGGAGGGGAAGCTGGGTCTGCTAAAAGGGAGGCTAAGGTTCTGCAGAAAAAGGTTGGGGAAGAAAAAAAGGGGGAAACGCTGTGTGTGTGATTCTCTGCCAAGTTGTTCGCCGCAGGCAAAGGGGGGCGAAAAGGGCTGTGTGTGTGTGCACTGGAATGAAAGAGTGTCCCGGGACTGTGGTTGAATGAGTAAGGTCTGTGTTTGAAAAAAGGAAGAGTGTTTGAAAGAAAAAAAAAGGGGGGTTGTGAATGAGCGCAGAAAGGCAAGGAAAGTGAAGGGAAGTGTGCTGGGGGGAACTGGAGCTCATCAGGGTAAATGGGATATGTGGGTGCTCTGTGAGACGTAAGTGTAGCAGACAGCCAAGCCCATATCCCCGCACGCAGGGTAGTTCACTGATGAACTTTCAGTGTATGGCCAGTGACACCCATATATATAACCCCTTTAAGAGGGGGACCCTGGAATCACCGCCGCAGGTGGGTGAGTCACCACTTCATTCCACCACCACCCCATTATAGGTAAGAAAAGACTAAAGGATTCCATCCAAGGTCATAACAGCCAAAGTTGTGACGAATTGCTACAGGGAAGACAAAATCTGCCAATGCAGGAAAATTTCTTCCCGGTCCTTCAACAGCAACCAGTCAAAGACTGTAGCAGCGACCGCTAAACAGGAAGAAAAAGTTAACCTGCAAACAAGAACATTAAACAAAGGGAGGGTGAATCTCCAGAGCCGACTGCCTGACTATTGTCGGCTCTACCCCCTATTTATGAATGGGGCTGGCCCCACCTCCCAGCAAGAAACTTGAGTACTGAGGCTGGGCATGAGCCTCCAAAAATTAACACTGAGAGGCAAGCCAGCCCCTGTTTGCCATTAAGTTCCCTGGGAACTGTAGCACAGCATGCGATCCCTCAATGGGCACCGACAATGTAAAGTGTGAGTGCTCATTATAAACAACATTACCAGTGCTATTTCTTTAGAAACAGAGATGCAGAACTCAGCACGAACGCCTTCCTTGTTCTCTTATAATGGCAATGGCACCCACCTGAGAGGTGCCAGAACTGAGTTTCGGTGAGTTCCACCTGAGTATAAGTAAATATACATTTCTCTGAATGTCTTCCTACCAAGAAAAGCATTACAGTGGTGCCTCGCAAGACAAAAAGAATCCGTTCTGTGATTCTCTTCGTCTAGCGTTTTTTTCGTCTTGCGAAGCAAGCCCATTGAAGGATTAGCGGATTAGCGCTATTAGCGCTATTAGCGGCTTTTAGCAGCTTTTAGTGGCTTATCTGCTGATCGGATCAGCTGATAAGCGGCTTAGTGGCTTAGAAAAAGGGGGGGAAGGGGAAAAAAACAGCAGGAACTCGCAAGACATTGTCATCTTGCGAAGCAAGCCCATAGGAAATTCGTTTTGCGAAGCACCTCCAAAACGGAAAACTCTTTCGTCTAGCGAGTTTTCCGTCTTGCGAGGCATTCGTCTTGCGGGGCACCACTGTATAGGGCTTCACATAAGTAGCCTCAGTGTTTGGCCTATTTATGTGGGAAAGACTTTTACGTAACAGTAAATGCGCTCAACCTTGATTCTAATGTGAGCTGTGACATCAGGAAGAAATGTCAAATTCCACTTATCTCAAGTTAATTCACTGCTTAAGCACACCAGGCCTCCTATTAGACAGAGGGAGGCAGCTGCCTCAGGATGTTGGTTTTGAGTATCGTGAAAGGGCAGCAAATTGAGAGTTATTAAATTTGTTATTAGATTCTACTTGCTGGGTCAAGCAGAGATGCTTGTGGGATTTTCTGGTTTGGGCGCCAACATAACCTGCCTGGCCTTAGTGTGGTGGCAGTGCATAAGGAGAATGCCTCTTCTGTTTTGCTTCAGGCAACGAAACGCCTTTGGCTGGTCATGCAGGAATGTCCTGGACTCAATAGTTAGCTCTGAATGCACATAAGAAATAGGTCAGACACAAAATCCTTGACAATTATTCTCTACAGGATAACCTTTCAAAGATTGCTGTCAAGCAACCTGAGGGTTTCATAATTATTATTCTGATATTTAAAAAAACCAAAATAAAACTGGTGGTGATTAGTGCCACTCTAAGCAAATATTTGTCCTGCAAAGGGACAGAGATCAATTAAATCAAAAGTCTGAAAGTAAGGTAGGTCACAGGTTTTCCTCTGAGTAAACGACTAATCAATATGGTTATCTATCTATTTTTGTAGCCGCACAAAATGCCCTTTTTGTACAATAGCACTGCTGCCTATGTTATACACAGAGTCCCAGAAATAGATGTTAAAACACAGCCATAGCTGGCATTCTAAAGGTTTGTCATTATGGTCTTCCTTCAAATACTATATGATTTGTAACATGAAGTCTGGTTGATAATAGCAAAATAATATTTGGCTCACCTTGACCACCATGATCTCCCTTGTGACCTCATCTCATCATACACCTGCAAACACACATACACACCAAACCCCCGTTGTTAAAACATTCTCCCTTTCTTATGACTCAAGAAGCTATTTAACTTCCTTGCTTGAATGGCCCTTTATTTCTTACATCAAATGTGTACTCTTGAAGGACTCAACTCTCACCTCCACAGCCTTGCCAAACTTTAAACCTGTTTCTTCTCTTTCCTTATTAAAAGTCCTTCCTACTGTCCTTTTTGTAGTTTGCCGACATTAATCATCATGCCATTTAATGCTATCGTGGTGGCCTTTTTTCCATGACCCCTCTACAGGGGGAAAAAAACATCCTTTCTGCTCCAAAGGATCCTCTTCATTTCTCTCTCTCTCTCTCTCTCTGACTTTATTACTGAAGAACAAGATGTATCCTAAACTAGCCTAACTGCAGTAAAAGTTAGAATCCCCCCATATTTGTCACCTGCTTTAGCTGGGTATCCTAGGCCAAGTGGTTTTCTGACCACCCCTCCTGTGGTGGAATCGGGAATCACTGTATCACTTAATAAACCTTTCTTTCTTCATCACCACCATCCTCAATGCCCCCTTGACCCCTGTCCTTCCTGGCTTATCAAATTTAGCAGAGGGTGACTGATTGGTTGGGTCCAGAGTACGGCTAATGCCTTGTTGTGTGAGGGATTGTCCTTGCTGCATTGAAAGAGGCAGTGGAGCGACTTCTCCTAAAGACATAAGCTGTGGACCCTTTGGATTGGAACAACCATCAGCTAGCTGCCAATATCCCCTTTTGGAGGAAGGCAGTAGAGAGGGCCGTGGTGGGGCAGATGTAGGCATATTATTTAGATCCATTCCAGCCTGGATCCAGTCCCAGCCATGGAACCAAGTCACCTTTGGTCACCCTGGTGATAACTTTGCAGACAGCAGCACACGGGGAATGCAACTTTTTTTCTGCTACTTGATCTCTCGCCGGCATTTGATACCATTGACCATGCTATCATCCGGGAAATGGGAACTGAGGACACTGTATTACAATGTTTCTGATCCTACCTTCAGGACTGAATCCAAAAAGTAGCATTGGAAGAGTGTTGGCACCCTGGGGTCAGTTGCCTACTCTGGATGGGATTGCACTTTCCCTGAACTCACTTCTCACCAACATCAAGGAATGAGATGGGAATGAGGAAAAAATCCATGTGAATAACTTTGACAGCAGGTTTTTCAGAAAATCCCATCCCTAGTTTATCCCCTGTGCCTCCATACAAATAGCAATCTTGTCTATGCTGAAGTTTATGTACAAAAAAGTCTATTTCACTACTTTATCTTCCCACATACACTTCACTGTAATTTTCTCATTTTGTGCCACGCAGATGCACTGGATAATAATGATTTAAAATCTCATTTTTGCACATTTAAGCATCTTCAGGAGAATGGTGGCACGCAATTATTCTCTAATTAGACATAACTTTTTTTGGGGGGGGGGGAATAGAATTACTGTACTCAGAAAGTCCCCCTGGAAAAAGGTGGCCACTTGGCTGAATTTTTCTCTGAATATTTTGCAGTGGCTGCCACCCTCTTTCTTCCCTGCGACACACAAAATGCCCAGGACAACACTAAGTCTGGGGTGCTGTGGAGGATGCAAAACAGTAGCTAGCTGTATGCACAGTTGCTGCTATTGTTATGCGCGGCAGCAGGAGGAAAAATAAGCAAACAAAAGCAATGGGGGGTGGGGAGAAGCTATGCTGCTGCTAACAATGAGGATGAGCCTTCCTAGTATTGGAGGTTTTCTGCTCCCTCTGGAAAAAGGGGCCCAATTGTCTCTGCCCACAAATAGGGTAGAAAATTCTGAGAGGCCATTTGCACACAACTCTAACTGAACAACTCAGCTCTTCTGCATAGTTCTTCTGCAAAGGACATTGATCTTCTTCTTGCATTATTGCCTGAGGTTAAGACTCCTTCTCGCAGCCAGTTATTGCAACTCTTGTGCTGTTATGGATTCCTCTTCAGAGTGCACCATTCTAAAAAATGCATGCTTCACTTAGGCATTCTCTTGGAAATTGACTTATTTCAGCATTGAAATGCCCAGTATTCGCTGTTAACAGAAAGCATACAGAACTGTGCTACATTATAGAAACAAATCTCATTGCCATATTGTACACAGCAAGAAACTAGAACGTATCCATTGCACGATAGTTATAGACTCTTTATAGAATTGCCTCAGCTGAAACAACAAAAACAGCCACACAGAACCTTCTGCAACAGCACAGCTTAGTAAAATGAGACATGCACATTACATGTTTGTTAAAACGAAAAGAAAAACACAGTGCTCATATTTCTGGTAGTTTGGCCACCAGGGGCAGAGTTGTCCAATTCATTCGCTAGCAGCCAAATAACTGTTCATGCCAAGCTAGATGAGAAGACAGGATCCCTTTTTGGTGGGGAGGGGCTAAGGAGTGTTTCAAATCATTAGTAATATACCTTCATCATATTAATTTCACTCTGGTGAACTCAAACCTCATTCCTGTCTCTCGCAATCAGTCTCTCTACAGCTGCAATCTCCTCTGGGCCTGAATGTGTCACAGCATTCTCATAGATCTTTTTTCTTATTTTGAGGCACATGTCTAATTTTATAAGGTCCATCCTTATTTCGGAACATTGCAGCTCTTTAGGAAACAGTCGTTTTGGAGCTTGATCTGACCCAGAAAGAATGCATACTTGGGACCACGTAATGCGGAGTAATTGTGCTTCAGCTCTTAACAGATTCTGAATGCTCTTTTGATATTGAGACAGATAGGGGGAAACCGAAAGGACCATCACTTTGAGGGTAGGCGCATGCTAGTCTTTCTGGAAGATGGGGCAGGGGGGGTTGGATGGTGGAGGTACATGCAGTGACCATTTTTGGCACGTCCAATTGATGTGCAATCACAAAATAGGGGTGGAATGGGGTGCAGCGGGGGGGGGGGAGAGACTTGAAGGTTGCCCAATTAAACTGAGTGGCAATAGATTCCATATTGACAAAAGAAAGTACTTCTGCACAATATGCAGTTTTGATTTATGTAATTCCCTGACACAAAAATGTGGTGATAGCAGGTACCTTAGAATACATAAGGCTTAAGCTAGCCCACCACAGACTTGCAGACTTTGGATTTCAGGTATGAGAAATTTGCAATGGGAAACATGGGGAACACATTCATATGAAACACCTGACTATTTGCTGGAATAACCTAATTTGGAAAGTCTCCCGCCTCATTATGCGGCAACATAACTCCTCATAACCCTTATGGAAGTCCCTTGTTTCTCAAGGATGCCTCAAACTTGGTCGAACAAAGTGCAGATGTGATTTTTTAAATGTCTGCCAATCCGAGATGAATAGGATATATCAGCAAATTGGCTGGCTTGTTGCAAACAACACAATTCATATTTAACAGTAAATATAACTATGCAGTACAAGATTGTTAGAATTCCATTATTTTTGCCATCTCTCTGGAAAACCATACATGCTGTTGAAATAATTCATTTGCCTTCCAGCTCTTCATTTCTCAGTCACAATGCAGAGTAAATCACTATGCTATTAAAAAGGGGGGTAGCATTTATTGTACAAAAATGTATTCAAATCAGTAGAAATGTTGTGTAACAAGATCCTGCATATGTTCTGGAACTGCTAAATAGGTTGTTTAACCCACGAAACCATCCCTTGCTGCCTATATATATATATTGCATTGATTCAATTTGAGAGAGTCCTTAGTGCATGACAGTCAAAAGATGCAATGTATTTATATGGAAAATATCTAGGCATGCCTAGGCATACGGAAGATAGATGGGCCCAGCAACAGCATTGCTGGGATGCTGGAGAAGATGTTCACAATGGTTATAGTACTACATTATTTACTTACTACTAGTAATGTGGCAGGAGCAAGCAAGCAAGCAAGCAAGCAGGAAACCACACTGAGAAAGTTGGAGTTAATTCCTTATTAGCAAAAACAGGATCTGCATAGGAGTGTCAGGCCTAATGAGCAAAGCACCTCTTCTCTGGCAGGTCTTAGCCCCATGAAGCAGTTGCAGAGACTGACGGTCCGTCCCACTTCCCCACTACTTAAGTCTCTTTAGGGTTTTCCCCAAGCAATCTGAGACTGTGCCTGTGTGAAGCTAACTTATCCTCCTCTCTCTTCATACCTCGCCTAGTTCTGATGGACCAGAGGGAAGGGCAGCTTGTCGCTGCAGGCTGGGGAAACACTTGTGCCTCTTCACCAACCAGACTTATCTCTGCTTCTTGGGCTCCCTCTCCTCCTGCTTCAGCTTCTGCCTCTGAGTCTGGACTGCTCTCTGCCACAGACTCCCCTCACTCACTAAGCCCGGTTACTTCTTCAGCTTCTGGCAGCTCCTGCCAGTCTTCTCCCTCTGACCACTCATCATTGTCCCACTGCCAGTCTCCTGGCTCTGAGCCTTCTTCCCTTGCTCTTTCCTCCACTGGCTCCTCCCACCATTCCTCTTCATGCAACCAGTCCATGACAGCATGACAACCAGATATTGTTTATAGGATGAGGAACCATTGGAGAGGCTACCAGGAAGATTGCCTCTGAGATAAAATGGAGGGAGGGCTGTAGCTCAGTGGTAGGACATCTGTTTGCATGCAGAAAGTCCTCGATTCAATTCTCACTATATCCAGGTAGGAGTGGGAATGTTCCCCATCTGAGACCCTGCCAGACAAGGTAAGGAATTCTGAGCTTGATGGACGAGCAGTCTGACTTAGTACATGCTGGTTTTCTGTATTCTTATCTAAAGGAAATAGCGGAGAGAAGAACAGATAACTTCCATTTAACATTGCAAATACAGTGGTACCTCAGGTTAAGTACTTAATTCGTTCTGGAAGTCCGTTCTTAACCTGAAACTGTTCTTAACCTGAAGCACCACTTTAGCTAATGGGACCTCTTGCTGCTGCCGTGCCACCGGAGCACGATTTCTGTTCTCATCCTGAAGCAAAGTTCTTAACCCGAGGTACTATTTCTGAGTTAGCGGAGTCTGTAACCTGAAGCGTATGTAACCTGAAGCGTATGTAACCCGAGGTACCACTGTAGAAGCAAGCCAAGTCTTGATGTATTCAGATGAGAAGAGACACTAACTCCATGATGAAGGGGGTAAGAAGGAACTAAGGAGGCCCTAAGATCTCCATT
This sequence comes from Podarcis bocagei, assembly GCF_964188305.1. Lineage (NCBI taxonomy): Eukaryota > Metazoa > Chordata > Lepidosauria > Squamata > Lacertidae > Podarcis > Podarcis bocagei. Next base: position 10,741,699 of record NC_138136.1, read on the forward strand.
GATGGAATCACCCCTATCCTGGTTGTGAGGCCATCTAGGACAGGAGTGGCCAACAAGTTGCCCTCCAGATGCTGATGGATGATAATGTCCATCATGCCTGGGGCTGATGGGAGTCGGGGTCCCAACAAACCCTGCAGGGTTTAGCTATCCCTGCTTAAGGAAGGAGAAAAGGAAGAGGCAAGTCTTCTTAGGTGTGCCAGATAGCATAAAAATCCTGGCAGCAGACATATCTGTTCAGCCCTTAGTTGACTTTGAGCAAGCTATGTCTATCATTCCCAATAGTAAAGTCGCCGAATTCACAGGGCTGTCAAGGATGGACACAGTCAACAATTAAATATTTTTCCTTCTTTTTTAAAAATAATATTTTATTAAGTTTTATCCATAGAAAAGTTTAGAAAAGTTTAGAAAAATACATAGAACAAAAAAAAGATACAAATCACAAAATACAAAAATACAAACATTAAGCACAAAAATAGAAAGAGAAAAAAAAACACATATACAAAAAGAAAAAAAACACACACAAAAATCCCTCTTTCTTAATTTCTCATCTTTCATTAACTTATTTTCCTGACTTCCTCACGTCTCCCGTTTTTGTATCCCTTTTAAAAATTGATTCAGCAAATTCATGTCCCATTGATTTATCTATTATTAACCCCATCTTACATTTTACCTTGTTGCTAGAACCTCTTCAATTCATTTCAATGTCATCAGCATTCAAAAATTTTACAACATTTCTGCAAATAAGTTTTAAATTTCCTCCAATCTTCTTCCACCAACTCTTCTCCCTGGTCTCAGATTCTGCCAGTCATTTCCGCCAACTCCATATAGTCTATTAGTTGCATCTGCCATTCTTCCAACAATTAAATATTTTTCCATGATTAAGAGTGATGCATAAATTATAAAAATAAATCAATCATTGTTATTCCAAATACTGTAGACCAGCATCAACAATGTGTGTTTAGAGTGCTGGGCTACTTCTGTAAATGATTCATTCAGTGTTTGAACAGGCTCAGCATGAGCCGAGTTATCACGTTGTTAAGAAAACTGATTTGCTGTTATCTCTTACTTCTAATTACTTAGCAATATGAACTATTTCATCCCTGTATTTTTCAGTGAAAGTCCCCTCCCAGCAGATACTAGTTTTAAAAGAATTCACAATATTGTATAGTCATGAAAACAATAAAACATAATTACAATGTGTAAGAAAAAATACCATATATGAGGTTTCACCCTGTGTTACATCACATACAGTGTGTTTTCATGTCAACACATTAGGAATAAATCCTTAATATGCTCACTTGTTCAATAACAGAAGAAATAATGTCTCAGACCTAATTAACCATAATTCCATTATATATAGGGTGAGTTGGTGTTTTTCCACCTTTGAGTAGTTATCATTCCCTCTAATGATTAATTTCTATAAGAAATCATATGAAAATATCCCCAATGGATTTGTTTTTAAATTGCATTTTTTAAGCATGGAAAACAAAGATGCACGAGTCATTGGGTTGCTAGACAGCAGCCTTGATCCAGGAAGGAGTGTTCAGTGTACAGAAACAGATTTCCATTTGCCCATTGCCATTTCTGCAACAGACTGCTACATAAAAGAAAAAATAATATTTAGAATATACTGGACCCCATTACATTTGTTTTAAAAAGGGCTATCTAAGGTATTTGACTGTTGGAGATGCAATAGGGATAATGCTTCTCTAAAACATATGTTTTTTCATTGTCCTATTATTGAAAGATTTTTGGCAGAAGGTAACTGAAACTATCAACAGAACTGTACGGAACAATCTTACATTTACAGAGCAAAATGTCCTTTTGAATTAAATACCCAGCACAAGGAACCTTACAAAAGGACAATACGAGTGGACTCTGTGTCCTTACCACAGCAAAAAGACTGGCACTGATTAATTGGAAAAATAAAAATGCAGCTCCCTTCTGCGATTGGACCGAAGACTTTTACAAACTTGCAACATATGAACAACTTGCATATAAACGCAGACTTGCCATGGACTAATTCAATGATATTTGGAATCCATTCTTACAAATGCTGTAATAGGTTAAGATCTGGTGAAGTACAACAACAACTTTGTAAAGTATACAGTTTGGGTCCCCCCCCCTTCCCCCTTTATTTTCCGTTCTACATGGCTGCTATTTCTCTTTCTCTTATTTATGTCTCACCACATTTAGTGCACATATAATTATCTACTTTTTAAAAAACCAGACTGCTACATGTGGACAAAAATCCCAAGAATCCCTATACCTGATCTTAGTGAGCCCTGCTAAACCTTCCTCTTATTTAGTACAGGACAAGGGAGTCCAATTTGCCCTTCCCCTTCACTACTGGCTCACAGTTCAGCAGAAATGGAAGTCAGACAGAAATGGCTTTTCCACTGTTGCTTTTTGGAAGCTGCAATTGCTCCTGAATGTAAACCTATGCTGTGCAAAACCTGCAAAAGAGTGTGTGTGTGTGTTGTGTGTGTGTGTGTGTGTGTATACGGAGACAAGTATATGTATGCAAAGTTATATCAAGTCCTAAGCTCCTTCAAGACTCAATGAAACCTACAGTTTGACCAAGGCAAATGTGCATGGTCAGCACTATCAGTGTGTAGATGAAAGTATACAACTAGTGTTTTATGGGTCTGGAGTGAATTTTCCCAAGCAGGGTCAGTTCTGACACGCTGTAGATTAAACGCTATGGAAGAGGCTACTAAACATGTCAAGTAAAAACATATTTCACTTCAGGCAAAACTGTTTGTTTCTTGCGTTTTGTCTTGAGAGCACCCTTCCTGTCGAGTTAATAGAGAGAGAATCTCACTTCATTGCCTTCATCTCTTAGGAGACCTCAGGATACTGCAATAAAAATAATGTCATTGGTTTCTGTATATGTGCAGAATACCTATGTATTCTGGACATGACAAAATGTCCTCTTCTGAGGAACCATTAAAGATAGAGAGAGAACACCAGTGTTGACTGTACTGAACCTGGTCATCCTACTTAGATATATTACATTATCCATGTGGTGTGTTTGATGAAGAATCATTCTGCAGATCATGTAATATTTAGACATTGTAAAAGGCTTTTAAAAGGGGTAAAGGACCCCTAAACGGTTACGTCCAGTCAAAGGTGACTACGATGTACAGCACTCATCTCGCTTTCAGGCCAAGGGAGCTGGCGTTTGTCCACAGACAGCTTTCTGGGTCATGTGGCCAGCATGACTAAACCGCTTCTGGTGCAATGGGACACTGTGACGGAAACCAGAATGCACAGAAATGCCATTTACCTTCCCGCCGCAGTGGTATTTATATAGCTACTTGCACTGGTGTGCTTTCAAACTGCTAGGTTGGCAGGAGCTGGGACACAGCAACAGGAGCTTACCCCGCTGTGTGGATTCGAACCACTGACCTTCCAGTCGGCAAGCCCAAGAGGCGCAGTGGTTTAGACCACAGCGCCACCCACTCCCTTATTTAGACATTGTAACCATAGCTATAAGTAATGCACTGATAATTCTTCATTTTCATGACTAGAAAAATATCTCATCAAGTCAGGCTACTGGTGACAGTAGCATAAGTCCACCTCACATAAACTGATCAGTATGACATGTGAGGGGTAGAGATGTATATTCAGTGTATCTCAGTCATAAAGTCCCTCCATCCCACAGCCTCTCAATCTCTCCTTCCTGTCCTTAGAGGCAGACTTTGGTCTTTCGCATTTCAGAGAGGCCAATTTTTTCCAGTCCACACCTCTTGTCTTCTGTTCTACTCAATTCACTCCCCCCTTCCACACTTGGTGAACCAGTAGCGTTTTCCTAAATCCACGTTTTCCTTAATGCAAGGCTGTGCACTGTCAGGCCCTGGCATACCTCTGAGATGGTCTGTATGGTATTGGGGATCTCCTAAAAATCTAATGGGGGAACAAGATGTGTTGGAGGGTTAATATTCTGAAACTTCCATCTTCTGCTCAGCATGTACAGTATATGTCATGAGCTCTCCAGTGCCCTTCATCCTAAGCAACCTGTCTCAGGGAACGTGCTGAACTGCTAAAACCTTTCGTAACTCAGAGACTGGGGAGAGCATAACTACACATGTGGGCGAAAGGAAGGCATGGGGCCCAAATTTGATCCAGTTCACATTCAAAGGCGAACCTGCCCGATTTACACTTTCTGAAACAATAGATTGAAATGCACTCTTGTCTTAATTTTGCGGTGAAGTTTGCCAGCCAAGCAATGCATACAGAAATGAATAAAACTCAACATCCAAAAAAACCAAGGTGCTGCACCAACAAGCACAAAACAGCCCCTCTGCAGCACCACAAATCCAACTCAATGGTGTAACGTTGGAAAATGTCGATCACTTCTCCTACCTGGGCAGTTATCTTTCCACAAGAGCCAAGACTGATGCCAAAATCCAGCAGAAACCAATTATGCAAATTAGCCAAATTAGTGTAATATTTGTTGTTTAGTCGCGTCCAACTCTTCGTGACCCCATGGACCAGAGCATGCCAGGCACTTCTGTCTTCTACTGCCTCCCGCAGTTTGGTCAAACTCATGCTGGTGGCTTCAAGAACACTCTCCAACCATCTCGTCCTCTGTCGCCCCCTTCTCTTTGTGCCCTCCATCTTTCCCAACATCAGGGTCTTTTCCAGGGAGTCTTCTCTTCTCATGAGGTAGCCAAAGTATTGGAGCCTCAGCTTCACGATCTGTCCTTCCAGTGAGCACTCAGGGCTGATTTCCTTCAGAATGGATAGGTAATCTAGGAAGATAATGTAATCTAGGAAGATAAATTATCCAATCTGTGGGGAGATCATATCCCCGCTTTCCCTGAGCATGTTTACAGCTACATTCTGTGGCCATGCAGCAAGGTTTGGAAGGAATCCTCCCTCCTTGCTCCATGTGCCTAAAGGGCACGCCTAAAGACACCAAATGAATAAAAGCTGACCAGGAATATCTCTAACCCATTTAATGCCTCAGCTGTTTAAGCAACCATTTCTTAAATTCTCTCACCTGCCTCCACTGTAAAGGGTGGAAGGGAGGGTGCATCTGTACAACATGACCAGTCCAACGAAGTTGATGTTGAAGAATCATTGCTTCAACACTGGTGAACTTTGCTTCTTCCAGTACACTGGCATTCGTTCTCCTGTCTTCCCAAGTGATGTGTAAAAAATTTCAGAGACACCATTGATGGACTCTTTCAAGGAGTTGGAGATGGCGTTTATAAGTGGTCCACGTTTCTCAAGCATACAATAAGGTTGGTAGTACAATAAACAAGCATTTTTGTTTCCCTGCGAATGTCCCGGTCCTCAAACACTCTTCACTTTGGGAGAAAGCTGCACTGGCAGAGCTCAGGAGATGCTGGATTTCAGCATCAATGTTGGCCATTGTGGAAAGATAACTGCCCAGGTTGGAGAAGTGATTGACACTTTCCAACATCGCACCATCGATTTGGGTTTGTGGCACTGCAGGGGGGTTGTTTTGTGCTTGTTGGTGCAGCACTTTGGTTTTTTGGACGTACAGCGATAGGCCAAGCTTTTTGTAAGCTTCTGTGAAGATATTTAGGATGATCCAGTGAGTAAGGACAGGGAACATGGCGCTCTAAACATATAAATGTTTGTTTGTTTAGTGAGAAATTTCTATACTGCGCTTCACCACAGAGTGGTTTACCAAAAAGAGAGAGATAAAATATAATAAAAACATCAAAATTATTTTCATTGTTTACATAAAAACGTAATTAGCAGCATTAATTAAAAATGACTTAACCCATCCCAGAAGATGCCCGGGGGGGGGGGGGACTGCATTCAGGCATGTCTGCCTTTATGAATTAACTGGCCCCAAGTATCAGATAAATATTTTTAAAACTTTTAAATTACAAAGCAAAGAGATAATATTTTTTTAACAACTTCAGACAGCATTATAGTGCATAGTACCTTTTGTAATGATTAATTTAGAGAGTCATTACCCAATATATTCAACAACTATACTTCGCCTCAGTTTCTGAGCTCCCTGTATGCCTCTAACTTTAATGTGGAGAAATTAAATTAAGCATTCTGCTGGCTATGTATAACTTTGGAAAGCAATTTCATCACACAACATGTGAATGCAAATTATAACAGTTTATATTATTTCTTATTTAATCTACAAGAGAAATAGGGATAATTAAAAGATGTGACTGCCTGCAAAGATGCAGGCATGAACCCTCACTGTTTTTAGTTCCATGTAGATAAATGAAATTATTTGCCAATAGTGGATGCACACAAAAAGAAGTTGAATATTTATGGCAAACCAATCAGCATTCCATTTCAAAATCTCATTTGAGAGTCAACTGATTACTGTATTTCTGTTCACCTCAGACATTTCAGGTACCAAGTTCATGTTATTAAAAAATGCCCCTCGCCACCCTTCAGCTACAGCTGAAATACTGGACATAAATGTTTTAAATTGCTGGAACAATATTTTAAAATTATGTGTAAATTACAAACTTTCATATATATATATGAATCCTGAATTGTATGTCTTATTTTCACAGATGTCTGAAAAACGAAACAATACTGAATACATGCATATATAACCTTATTTGTGTGCCATCTTTCTATAGTTCAAACCGTGTTCAAGGCAACTTACAACATGAAAAAATACATAATTACAGCATAATGTAGTCATAAACAATAAATAAAACATATACAAAAAATACACAAGCAAATTGAATAATGTCTGCATAAATCATAATAAAGATACAACAATAATAATAATATCAAGAATAGCAACAACCCCACCCAACAAAAACCCCTAAGCAATACTGCAGCCCAAGAGTCTGTACAGCACCCTCAGCTTTTGTAGCTGGAGTCAGTCACAGCCCTGCCCCCACAGGCCAGGTGGGCAAGTGCCAGCAAGGCAGAGAGCAGGTCTTCCTGCCAATATGGTCTGTAATTCTGGCTGGTATTTCTGAATTCAGATCATTTGCTTGAGCAAATGTGATTCACCTTCTTTTCAATAACTGCCCCTTTTACAAATATATATGGAATATTTAAGGCTAACTCAACTTACTATATACTGTAATTTTATACCATCTGTTGGGAAGCTGCAAGTCTGCCCATTTAAGTTTCCCATCTCTTCCAATCCTAAATTCAGTTCTTCATATTTCCAACACCAGCTTGTAGAATTAAAATAATAATAAAAAAAACAACTCGTGAAAATTCACCACCGTTTTAGAAAAGCCACTTCGTCCAATATAGTACATGTTTGTGCTGTTTTCACTAGTATATGCATTTTTATGCACAGTTTACCCTGATGTGTGTGTTTGATACACATTACTTGGCTAGAGAAATGCATTGCAAAATTCGGATTTCAAAGGCGGGGTTTTGAAGTGTGGCTGTGTTACGGTTTGCATAATAAACGCTCACACTTTACATTGCGGGTGCCCTTTGCGGGATCGCGCATGGTTCCCAGGGAACTTAATGGCAAACAGGGGCTGGTCTGCCTCTCAGAGTTATTATTTGGATGATCACGCCCAGTGTTCTGAGAGGTGTGGCCAGTCCCATTTATATGTAGGGGGTGGAGCCAACAGTAGCCAGGTAATTGGCTCTGAAGATTCACCCTCCCTTTGTTTAATGTTTTCTTATTTGCAGGTTAACTTTTTCTTCCTGTTTAGCGGGTGCTGCTACAGTCTATGACTGGTTGCTGTTGAAGGACCAGGAAGAAATTTTCCTGCGTTGGCAGGTTTTGTCTTCCCCGTAGCAATTCGTCACAACCTTGACTGTTATGGCCTTGGGTGGAATCCTTTAGTCTTTTCTTCCCTATATGGTGTGTGTGTGTGAAGTGGTGACTCACACCCCTGTGGTGGCGATTCCAGGGTCCCCTCTTAAAAGGGGTTATAATATGGGTGTCACTGGCCATGCAATGAAAGGTTGTCAGTGAACTACCCTGGGCTGGGCTGCCTGTGTACACTTATGTCTCTCAGAGCACCCCCCATATCCCATTTACCCTGATGTGCCCCAGTTTACTGGCTGGGGGGCTGGGAGCATAGCTGTCAATGTTTCCCTTTTTTAAAAAGGGAAATTCCCTTATTCCGAATAGGATTCCTCACAAGAAAAGGGAAATGTTGACAGCTATGGCATCATCTTAAAAGGCAGAGACATCACCTTGCCAACAAAGGTCTTTATAGTTAAAGCTATGGTTTCCCCAGTAGTGATGTATGGACCATAAAGAAGCCTGATCGCCGAAGAATTGATGCTTTTGAATTATGGTGCTGGAGGAGACTCTTGAGAGTCCCACGGACTGCAAGAAGATCAAACGTATCCATTCTTAAGGAAATCAGCCCTGAGTGCTCATTGGAAGGACAGGTCCTGAAGCTGAGACTCCAATACTTTGGCCACCTCATGAGAAGAGAAGACTCCCTGGAAAAGACCCTGATGTTGGGAAAGATTGAGGGCACAAGGAGAAGGGGACGACAGAGGACGAGATGGTGGGACAGTGTTCTCGAAGCTACCAGCATGAGTTTGACCAAACTGCGGGAGGCAGTGGAAGACAGGAGTGCCTGGCGTGCTCTGGTCCAGGGGGTCACGAAGAGTCGGACACGACTAAACAACTAAACAACAACAAAATGGCTGGGAGGGATACACACCCAAGGCCTAAGCCAAGGTCTTCCTACATTCGGATGTTTAATAAAGTTGTGGCCTAATTTTAACTCCATATAACGTTGTCAGAGTCTTTATTCCTTTCTTATGATACCTGGGGGCTGGGGCTGTCGCGGCCTGATCATGCAATGTTTCAGAAAGTGTGAATAAATTTGAACAGAATCAATTTTCTCTCCCTTGCATACTGTTTTGTAGATTTTACAGACGTTTGAAGGGAGGAGCCCATGACCTGAATAGCCCCCGCCCCATCTGATATTTGCCAAATGTGTGATCAGCAGGGACTACACACTGTTATTAGGAGGCATGGCTAGAAGGCATGATCTAATAGTAAGAGCTCTTTGACAGTGGAAGTGTCTTTCTCGGGAGGTTATGCACTCTCCTTCCTTAGAGGTTTTTAAGCAGAAGTTGGATGGAGATTCTTGCAATTCAGGGGATTGGACAAGATGACTCTCAGGGTCCTTTTCAACTCTACAATTCTATGGTTACCCCTCTATGTAACCATACATTGAGAGCCAGTGTGGTGTAGTGGTTAAGAGCGGTAGTCTCGTAATCTGGGGAACCGGGTTCGCGTCTCTGCTCCTCCACATGCAGCTGCTGGGTGACCTTGAGCCAGTCACACTTCTTTGAAGCCTCTCAGCCTCACTCACCTCACATAGTGTTTGTTGTGGGGGAGGAAGGGAAAGGAGAATGTTAGCCGCTTTGAGACTCCTTAAAGGGAGTGAAAGGCGGGATATCAAATCCAAACTCTTCTTCCTCTTCTATGTGTGAATGGTGTTCATACAACTACTGGTTTGGCTGGGGAAGCGGAAACGACAATCTCTTACAATTACTGCTTTAATGCTTCCATCACATTTTTGTCAATTCCCTTTGGAATCAACTGTGCAGCATGATTTTAAATAAGAATCACAAGAAGCAAATTATTAGTTAAAGGAAATCCCCCCCATTAACTCATTAAGCAAGAATCTGGTTAATATCTTAATATAGTGGTTTTCCTCTTATTTTTCCTATATAGGGGAACTCATTCAATTCAATGTACTTTTGCTTCCCCCTCTCAACAAGATTTTTTTTCAGTACTTTGCAGGGATGCCTAAAAGGAAATAGAATTGCAAAAGCATTGAGGAGGGGCAGCTGCTGCTATTATTTAAGTGTTTTGACACTCCAGCATGAGTGCCACAGGGTTAAAAACAATAAATTTAAATACTTGAACTATTTAACTGGCACAGATATTAGACATACCTGGGGGAAGTAGAGTGAAAGTGATAAAAAGCAAAGCAGCAAAGAGAGGAAAATATTTCATTCTGTCTCTGCTCTGAGACATTGCAGTTGAGCGTAGCTTGGAGAATAGTGTCTACCCATCCCCCCTTTAACTCTGTTCAGATTAATAGCAGGTGTTTTTCAAACGGGTTTATAAATGCATTACAAAATTAACAGATCAAATTACTGAGAGCCAGTGTGGTGTAGTGGTTAAGAGCGGTAGTCTCGTAATCTGGGGAACCGGGTTCACGTCTCCGCTCCTCCACATGCAGCTGCTGGGTGACCTTGGGCCAGTCACACTTCTCTGAAGTCTCTCAGCCCCACTCACCTCACAGAGTGTTTGTTTTGGGGGAGGAAGGGAAAGGAGAATGCTAGCCGCTTTGAGACTCCTGAAGGGGAGTGAAAGGCGGGATATCAAATCCAAACTCTTCTTCCTCTTCTACTTACTTACAACATAATCCTGTGAATATTTACTCAGAAGAAAACTTCCTTCAGTGAATACAATGGAACCTAATTAGAATTAGTAAGGGGGTGGTCTGCCTAGCATTGCAGCCTTAAACCATGTCATAAATTAATTAATGAAAATACGTTGGTGCAACTGGACATAGGCTTTATGTAAATAAAGCAACAACAACAACAATTTATACCCTGCCCATCTGGCTGGGTTTCCACAGCCACCCTGGGCGGCTCCCAATAGAATATTAAAAGCATGATAAATGCATCAAACATTAAAAACCTCCCTAAACAGAGCTGCCTTCAGATGTTTTCTACATATACACACAGTTCATGTTCATAGCATATGTAGCATAGCATATGAACAAGATTGTGTGAAGATTCAGATTCATTTATTTGTATCTAGTCATCAGACCATCACAAATAAGGTTTGTACCTGCATAAAAGCAGCACAGGATAACATCCACTGAAGTTATCTCTGACTCAAATAAGCTACAACATGAACCTGAAATATCAAATTTCCCTGGCAGCTCATAACATGCCCCTTTAAAAATGAAAGGTTATCAATAAATATTAATAAATAAATATTAAAGTCAAATATTAAAAGTAAATGGAAATAAAATGAATTCATGCAAAACTGAATAATTGAATGCCTGGAGAAGATTCAGGTGCTAGAGGAAGATCTAACATCTATATCAATAGGAAAGGGGTGATAAATTCTATGTTAAAGGAGGTAGAGCAGCTATCCCAGAAGGTAAATATATAATTAAGACCAACCCAGTCTTTTTCTTTTTAAAAAACTAAGTAACTCCATGAAGGTCAGGCTTCACTTGATCAAAGTAGCTGTGCGAGATTTTTCGGCCAAGCAGGTTGAGGCAATATTATTATTATATTTATAAAAGTAAATTAATTTTATTAAATTTCTATGACACCCTTCATCCGAGGCTCACAGGGGAATACTCAGATTCCCAAAGAAGGCTTCCCATGCCACCAGGTTGATCAGGTCTTAGTAGTTTATTCAAGGGGAAAGTGCAAGTTTGCAAGAAAGGCCTGAAAGCTCCTTTCTTACCCCCTCCCTACTCATTCCATGGGACAGACTCCACAGCCAGGAGATAGCTTGTCCGCACCCAGGCACTGGGGCATATGCGACACAGGTGGCACTGTGGTCTAAATCACTAGCCTCTTGGTCTTGGCAATCAGAAGATCAGCGGTTTGAATCCCTGCAACAGGGTGAGCCACATGACTCATGTGAAACCACACCAGTGCAAGTAGATAAATAGGTACCGCTGTGCTGGGAAGGTAAACAGCGTTTCCGTGTCCTCTGGTTTCCATCACGGTGTTCCGTTGTGCCAGAAGCAGTTTAGTCATGCTGGCCACATGACCCGGAAAGCTGTCTGTGGACAAACGCCAGCTCGCTCAGCCTGAAAGCAAGATGACCGCAACACCATACCCCATAGTCACCTTTGACTGGACTTAACCATCTAGGGGTTTTTAACCTTAACCATTAAACCACTGAGCCTAGGGCTTGCCAATCAGAAGGTCAGCAGTTCAAATCCCCACGACGGGGTGAGCTCCCGTTGCTCGGTCGCAGCTCCTGCCAAACTAGCAGTTCAAAAGCATGTCAAAGTGCAAGTAGAAAAATAGGTACCACTCCAGCGGGAAGGTAAACGGCATTTCCATGCATGCTCTGGTTTGCCAGAAGCGGCTTAGTCATGCTGGCCACATGACCCAGAAGCTGTACGCCGGCTCCCTCGGCCAATAAAGCGAGATGAGTGCCGCAACCCCAGAGTCGACCATGACTGGACCTAATGGTCAGGGGTCCCTTTACTTCCCTCCCTAACCACAACAAATCTTGTCATTAAAAGAAGAAAAACCCAGTTAAATTGCTATAATATTGCCTAAGAAATCCTGCAGCATGGAACAGGGCTGAAAGGTGCTCTCTTTTGCAAATCCTGAAGCACACTTCAAAAGCGCCTACTTAGTCTCATGAACTGGCAACAGGGTAATCCAATGCTACAGTTTCGGGGCTGGGCTGGGCTTCAGATCAGACAAATGCTCAGAGAGGGAGGAGACATGCCTGGCATTCAGATAGTTCCAGGCTCAATCTTTGGCATCTCTAGTTAAAAGAATCAGATAGCAGGTGGCGGGGAAGATTTCTGCCATAGACCCCGGAGACTTGGTGTCAGTCAGGGTAGACAGTACTACAATAGGTCCGGGGTCCCCTTTACCTTTTTTACGCTTTTTATACAGTACAGCAGCATACAAGTGGTCATGATCTCAACCACTCCCAAAGTTCCCTAAGGATGGCTATTATTGTTGTAATTAGGCCTGGAGCCTAGTATCCCACACCCATAGATAAGAGCATATCCATTCCCTGAGCAGGTCAAGTAGCCTGCCTCCCAAGTGTGTCACACGAAAACTTCGGGCTACAGCTGCCACCAATTGTGAGGTCATCTTGAGTATTCAGCTGGTGCTTGCAGAGCTCCTGAAACAAACCCAGTCTCAGTCAGTTTTATTGCACATAGCCAAAGGCTGCCGCAGTGTACACAGAATTATTTGACAGTTAAAAAAATATATACTGAATTGATAAACAAATACTGAAACAAACCACTTGTGGGTCAACACACTTCCTTGTTGTTCATTGGCTACACTGAGTCTTTGTTACCTTTTCAGATTAAATTCCAAGACTGAGACCTGCACATAAGCACTTCATCCCCAGATTGACTTTGGATGCTTGGTGCTCAATTTCCTCCGCTGAATTTTTGGTCCCAAATCCCAGGTGTGCAAGCAAATCTTGGCATGTACCCTCACACCATGGGAGAATGATGCACTGCTACATACCTCCAAATCCTTCAGACTGTCATTTTAGTCCTGAAGGATTTTCTGATTATTTCGAGATTGCCACTCAGAATGAGAGCAGTGTACATGAATCGTAATTAAGACTTTGTGGATCAGCATAGCCATAACATGCTTGGCCCTTGGATTTAAAAGCTGGACAAGAACAACTGCTAGCTTATTGAAAAAAAGATAACAGGACTGAGCTGAGCTGGCTAACTAATTGGAAATAAAAATTCCTCCATTTCTAAAACCACCATGATCTGCTATATAGTTTGGAAAGTGATTTCTGTGTCTGTCTGTTTTCTATATACATTTGGATACTTCTTGAGACATCACCACCAAACTCTGTTCCTCAGGTGAGGAGGGGCAGACTTCATCACCATTGGGATACCGGGTGCCATTTTGAATCAAGGTGGTAGGCTGAAATGTGACTTTGACATACTTTCACCCATTCTTTGGCATAGGTTTGACGGCCTCACAAGATATCATTGCCAAACTTGGCATGTGGGTTCCTGATGTGTGGGAGGCAGTCTTTTTTGATGTTTTGATGCTGGGCACTATTTTGAATGAAGAATTCTTTTCTCTATGAATTTCTCAGGGTGAATGATCCCTGATACTATACTGCTCTCCCTTCTTGCGCACAACTCTGTAACTGCAAGTAATGCAAGCAAACACTTTCATGAAGCATATTGTCACCAGTTTGGGGGGCGGGGTGTATGTGAGATCCTTCCAATCCCTGGATCTAGCAAGTGTTAAAATATATGCCAGGCTAGCTTCCTGTGCTAAGATGATTGCAAGGGTGATGGTCCATTAAGCAAACAAAGAAAACAAGGCTCTGTGTGAGCTGACAGATCCATAACTCAGAGATAGTTAGAAGCCTGAGTTTAGAGTTTGCAGTGATGGGACCTAGAAGTAAAGCAAAAATCTGCAGCGAGAGTCAGAGAGCAATGTTTGATGGCTGTTTGAATAAAGGCTCTAACTGTGAAAGAAACAAGACCCTCTTGGGGTGCTAAAGATATGAACCCCTCCCATATAGGCTCAGGTTGTCGATATGTGCAAATAAACCATATGTCATAAAGGAACCACGGTCTCCACTATGCTTCATCCCCAAAGGAAACTTGATCAGAGATTGGAGTAGCATGATGCAATATTAAGGTAGATTATAAGACACAAACTATAATAAAAACAGTCCATCAGAATCCGTAAAACATAATTTAAGTTTTTTTGTTGGCTAGTTGATTCTGTCTTTGTGAGTTCCTGCATTTATTCTTCTAGAATGCTTTTGGTACAGCAAATGATACTGCATTGCAAAGCATTGCTAGTCCCCCCCCCCACCTTAGACTGGCTTCAATGCTGACAACTCTGCTTCTGTTCTTAGGAAGACCATTATGTTCACTTTTAGTGTTGCTTTGTGGCACTGGGTCCAGCAGCAGCAGATGTGTAGGGAACAGCAGCCATGTAGCTACTACTAGAAGTGTGATTGATGTTCCCAAACCAACAGAGCTAGAAGGTGCCAGGGAAGAGGCAGACAGTGAGTCTTCTCCTTTCTCTCCTCCTTTCTCTTTCACAGGCTAGCAGCCAGGGGCTCCAGGTTAAAGAGAAGAAATCAAAACACAGGAAAGTGTTGGATTTCTGCTAGAGTTGTTCATTGTCCTCTGCCAGGGCACAGCTCACTGAATCACTGCTCTGTTGAAGGGTGTGTGGTTGAAGGAAATGGCTAAAATATGAAACATCTATACAGAAAAGGAAGGAAGTCTCCCTATATTCAGACATGCAGCACATGGAATCATGGAATCAGTGGGCAGCCTGAAGAGAATAACAAGGCTGGAAGAAGCTGATTTCCCCATCTGTTCTTCTCCTTGCCGGTCCCCAGAGCTTCCCCAAATGCTCCCCTTAGATTCTGGGAAATCTGAGTGGGACTTGGGATGGGATGGGTGGATAAGGGGGAAAGGGGTGGTGGTAGAAAATCAGGTGAATGGATCTTCTGTCAATGCAGATTAATATGCCACTATCTGGTTTTCTGCCATCTTCCCCTGCAATTAGTCTATGCCACTCATCAAGGTTCCCTCGCTCTTAGGACACCATTGTCTTTGGGGTGAGTGGGATGAATCCAACAGGAAGAGCAGAAGAGAGAGACGTGCATCATCTGGCAGCCTTTTACTGGCAAATCTATTGACTCAACTATGGAGTTGGGAGGTGTGTCATCTACTATGGGAATGCGGGTGGTGCTATGGTCTAAACCACTGAGTCCCTTGGGCTTGCTGATCAGAAGGTGGGAGGTTTGAATCCCTGTGATGGGGTGAGCTCCCATTGCTCTGTCCCAGCTCCTGCCAACCCAGCAGTTCGAAAGCACACCAGTGCAAGTAGATAAATAGGTACCACTGCAGCAGGAAGGTAAATGGTGTTTCCGTGTGCTCTGGCTTCTATCATGGTGTCCCATTGTGCCAGAAGCTACTATTAGGTCCATCATGAGACGTCTGTCAGCTTCCAACTATGGGTATCAGCAGCCTTCAAGGAAGCAAACTTGCCTTATTATCACTCCATAGCATCCCACTGCCAGAGGATTGCCTCTTTCCATTCGCCAGTTTGCCTCCTCCAAGTGGAAGAAACCTGGGCATTGCTGAATGTCACATCCATTGATAGGTGTGTCCTGCTGGAAATAGAAAAGGGCTTTCCCCTTAGCCTGCCTTTATAGTCACTCAGTTGCCAAGTGCTTTTGTGACATCACAAGAAACCCACAGCCAATGGCAACAGCTGAGGACACATCATTTTCATTGCTTTGAGTCTCACAATGGACCTATCAGTGATTGTGTGCTTGTTTATTCGGGATGCAGGTGGCGCTGTGGTCTAAACCACTGAGCCTCTTGGGCCTGCCAATCTGAAGGTCAGCGGTTTGAATCCCCGTGACAGGGTGAGCTCCTGTTGCTCTGTCCCAGCTCCTGCCAACTGAGCAGTTTGAAAGCACACCAGTGCAAGTAGATAAAGAGGTACCGCTGTGGAGGGAAGATAAATGGTATTTCCGTGCACTCTGATTTCCATCACGGTGTTCTGTTGTGCCAGAAGCTGGCCACATGAGCCGGAAAGCTATCTTTGGCCTATGCCAGCTCCCTCAGCTTGAAAGCGAGATGAACACCTTTTACTGGACTAACTGTCCAGGGGTTGTTTACCTTTTACCTTTAACATCTACTGTACACCAAACCCTTTGACTACATATTTTATATTTGGTTTTGGGTCCCTACTGATTCCCATTTCAAGCTTTTGGGATGTTTTGCGATACCTATTAATAAATTCAGAAATGAACATATTGTTAGTTCTTGCAGCAGCAGCAGCTGTGTAGTGCAACTGGCTTTGTCAAGGGCTCCCTTTGTGATTGTGTTCAGTTTTTCAAATCACTAATAGCTGCAAGATGGAAATACATATATCAGTCTGAAAGGCAAACAGTTACATAATTTCTGTGACATATAGGAACCACTGTAGCTGACTTAACAAATTCAGTACGCATTCATTTTTTTGTTCTTTTTAAATATTAAGTTTTTGGGGGGACATCCCTCCCAAACAAAAGTTCCTTGAGAAAAACCATTTAAAGCACAGTAGTAAGCACATTAAACTACTGAAGTATATTGTCAGGGAACTGCCATCGGAGCTAGAGGCAGAGGGAAGGCTCCAGAGGGATGCAGGAGAGAGTCCCAGTAGAGAGAGAGGCAGCCCATCTGCTGGGGAAGGAAATCAGCGTAACACCAGTGGAGAAGGGGGGCAGATGGGGGAATCGGAGAGGAGGCTCCAAGACTCCTCGCCGGAGACCAGCGGATAGAGTACGGGTACTCCACTGCCCACACCCTCCCTGCGCAGAAGACTTCCGCACAGGGAGAGTAGGAGGAGACTTGGCGTCAAACAACTTTTATGCTGGAAAAGGTTCAAGAAACGGCCACTGACGGATTCTGCCAGCGACTGAAACAGTCACGATGCTGGAGGCTGTTCAGTCAGAAAGGGTTTAACCAGGTAACCTCGCCAGCAGTGGCGGCAACTTACGCACAAGCAACCCCTAAATCCATTACATATATGAATAAACTATGAGATTAATGGTTTATTGTAGCATACATTTCTTTGGAATTTTTCATCACCAGTATAATATTTTTTTTAGAATTCATATCTCCTTTAAGCTCTTCCTTTGTATATGCAGTCATTGTAGAATTATACATTTAGGAATGCAAAAAATACCCCCACCAAAACCCACCTTTTCTTAATATTTGCACTTTTATGCAAAATTTACCCCCCAATGTACAGTGGTACCTTGGTTTCAAACTTAATCCATTCCGGAAGTCCGTTCTTAAACCAAAGCGTTCTTAAACCAAGTTGTGCTTTCCCATAGCAGCAGGGGACTCAATTTACAAATGGAACATGCTCAACATGTTATGCTTCCAAAGCAAAGTTCACAAACCAAAGCACCTACTTCCGGGTTTGCAGCGTTCTTAATCCAAGTTGTTCATAAAATAGGCTGTTCTTAAACAAGGTACCACTGTATTTTAGTCCAAGAGAGAACTTATCCACCTAAGGTATTTAATGTACACTGACAAGGCAATGATGGTTAAGGGCTATATCCCATTGCACACCTATAGCTTCAATTAACATTAATTGGAGTCAAATAGACATATCTAAAGGAAGCAAAGCTGCAGCTTCAAGATGGGAAGTTTAATTCTGTTGCTCAGCTGTGAGTTAAGTCAGACTCTTATAATTTGCTTCCCTTGTTCAAAGTGAGAGAACAATAAGACTGGTTGCTTTAGGAAAATGGGGAAGAGGTTAAATGCATTATACTGAACTGTCTGTTTCATGTTTTACCAGGCTATAGTTAAATGTTAAATCAGCTCACAATTTGCTAGAATAACTATTGTTCCATTTAACAGGGACACTTAGACAAATGGTATTTCAAATTAGATATGCCAAGGTACACAATTTTCTTGGAAGACTGTGGGAACTTTGAGAGACCTATATTTTAGTTAAAGGATTTGTAGCCATATCACGGGAAAGCTTTTTCACACTGCTGCCATAGAATGTTGCCTTGCATCGAGCTGGGTTGTTTGTTCACCTATTGTAGTACTGTCTACCCTGACTGACACCAAGTCTCCGGGGTCTATGGCAGAAATCTTCCCCGCCACCTGCTATCTGATTCTTTTAACTAGAGATGCCAAAGATTGAGCCTGGAACTATCTGAATGCCAGGCATGTCTCGTCCCTCTCTGAGCATTTGTCTGATCTGAAGCCCAGCCCAGCCCCAAAACTGTAGCATTGGATTACCCACTTGCCAGTTCAGGAAACTAAGTAGGAGCTTTTGAAGTGTGCTTCAGGATTTGCAAAAGAGAGCACCTTTCATCCCTGTTCCATGCTGCAGTATTTCTTAGGCAATATTATAGCAATTGAACTGGGTTTTTCTTCTTCTAATGACAAGATTTGCTGTGGTTAGGGAGGGAAGTAAAGGTAAAGGTAAAGGGACCCCTGACCATTAGGTCCAGTCGTGGCCGACTCTGGGGTTGCGGCGCTCATCTCGCTTTATTGGCCGAGGGTGCTGGTGTTTGTCCACAGACAGTTTTTCCGGGTCATGTGGCCAGTATGACTAAGCCGCTTCTGGCAAACCAGAGCAGCGCACGGAAATGCCATTAACCTTCCCACCGGAGCGGTACCTATTTATCTACTTGCACTTTGGCGTGCTTTCGAACTGCTATGTTGGCAGGAGCAGGAACTGAGCAACGGGAACTCACCCTGTCACAGGGATTCGAACCGCCAACCTTCTGATCGGCAAGCCCTAGGCTCTGTGGTTTAAGCCACAGCACCACCTGCGAGGGAGGGAAGTAAACAGATGCTAGTCAAGTAAGCAACCTGGGGCACTTTTGCAGCGAAAGAGCATCCAGCCACCCAACTTCTTACAGGTCACGGGTGCAATCGGCTACTGAAGGGGAGCTATCCTTGGGATCTCATTACATCGAAGGCTGTTCAGCCATGTTGTTGTGTGATAGTTGTTGCCACATGCCCACATCTACACATGTAGGGGAAGACCATATACAGAAGGAACATATGGCATGACTTTGGAGTCCACAGGACCGATTGCACTAATACAAGGAAGAATCAGGAATCAGGTGGCAAAGCAAAGCTCAGGGGAAAATGAAAATACAATTTATTGGGAGGGGGAAAACCAACAAGGCCCCTAGATTGGTTAATGTGAAGGGTTGTTTTTTCCCCAGAAAGGAAAGATTGGCAGGGCTTTTAAAAAAAAAAAAAATTATGATTTTCAGGTTTATACATTTCAATAATTTTACAGTCTTTTTAACATTTAAAAACTTGACCCTTCCTCCTTTTTCTGCGGTTCCTTAAATTTATTTTTAATATCTTCTACATATCCAAATTAACTTAATTTGTTCATTTATTCATCTACTCTTATGAAACTGCAGGTTATTACAATAATGCTGCCAATGTTCTTATCTGTTTACAATTTATCTGTAAATATTCAATAAACCATTTTCATTCTTTTATTAAAAAAATGTTTGCTAACTTTATTTCTTATTCTTCTGGTAAGTTTTGCCATTTCTGCATATTCCGTAATTTTTTGTATGCATTCTCCCTTTGCTGGGACTTCTGCTTCTTTCCATTTTGGGGCAAGTAACATTCTTGCCACTGTAGTAGCATACATAAATAAATTTCTGTACAGTTTGGGCAGGTTTTTCCCCCTCCAGCCAGAATTCACTGGAACTCTGTTCTGGCATCTCTCAGGTGGGCACCATTGCCATTGTAAGAGAACAAGAGAAGAGTTCATGGTGAGTTCAGCACCTCTTTTTCTAGAAAAATAGCACTACAGTGGTACCTTGGGTTAAGTACTTAATTCGTTCCAGAGATCCGTTCTTAACCTGAAACTGTTCTTAACCTGAAGCACTACTTTAGCTAATGGGGCCTCCCACTGCCACCGCGCCACCACTACGCAATTTCTGTTCTCATCCTGAAGCAAAGTTCTTAACCCGAGGTAATATTTCTGGGTTAGCGGAGTCTGTAACCTGATGCGTATGTAACCAGAGGTATCACTGTATATTTAAACTGGATTGGCAATTATTTGGGTAAGGCTAAAGGGTGCCAAAGTTTAGAAGACCCAATGCCAATTGGAAGATGCCAGGAAGACATGTGTGAAGCTGAATTAGGATAAACAGGGAAGGTGGAATGCAAATAAATTTGCTGCAGAACAGTTTGGGTACATGTACAAAAGGTGGGGAGAGAAAGGGACTGAAAGAAAGATGCTGGAACATGAATATTACTTAACCCAAGGCAGAAAGAGTTGGAAAAAGTTATTCAGGACATTCAGTGAAGTTCTGATAGGCACAATGGTACCACGAATGCCACACTAGTGCTCCCTGTGGTATTGCTTGGCAATAAAAAATCTAATTTATCTAGTCTTGGAACATTTCCAAATCAGCAGAAAAATAATAATTTTAGAAAACTAGAAGCGTGTTGTGTTCTGCTTTTGCTTTTTTTGGCAGGGCATGACAAAAACGAGCACTTGAAGATTTGGATATCCATGTGAGGTGGATGACATGTTCTAATTTAGTTGTTAAAATATAGCCTAGAATCAACTGATGGAACAGTCCGGTGAGATTGTGATAATATCTAAACATCTGGCATAATGGGTGCGTAATTACCAGCTGAATTAATTCATATTTCTCTCCTGCCCTTTTCCTAAGGCTCAGAGTGGATTATAGGAAAAAAGAAAAAAAAGAAAAAAATTAACTGTAATTATATTAATGAAAAAATATGTTTTTAGAAACTTTCATGATATAACCCATATTGCATTTCATTTGGGCACATGTCTTCTTTCACAGTTTGCAAAAAAAGAAGAAGGGAGAAGTATATAAAAGAAATAATCTCCAGTACATTTTAAAAAGTGTAAAAAGGAATAGTATGCAAAATATACAGTGGCTTTTACAGGGAACCAGGCAGAGGGCCTTCTCGGCAGTGGTGCTTGCCCTGTGGAATGCCCTCTCATCCGATGTCAAAGAAATAAACAACTATCTGACATTTAGAAGACATCTGAAGGCAGCCCTGTTCAGGAAAGTTTTTAATGACTGATGTTTCCGTGTATTTTTAATCTCCTGTTGGAAGCTGTCCAGAGTGGCTGGGGAGGCCCAGCCAGATGGGCGGGGTATAAGTTGTTGTTGTTGTTGTTGTTGTTGTTGTTGTTGTTGTTGTTGTTGTTGTTGTTGTTGTTATTATTATTATTATTATTATTATTATTATTATTATTATTATTATTATATCTGATGTTCTATTTTGCCTGTCCTAAGGAGAGAAAAAGAGAAACCAAGACATTGATGAATAATGTTTCTCTCCATTAGTGAATGTACTGTAATATTACTTCACACCCTACAAATATACACCCCCCAAAAAACACGCACTTCAAACTGAGTGTTGCTTGTTGACAACATTAAAAAAATCCCTTATGTTTGCCATTTGCCTGGAAAAGTGCTTCTGCTCATCTAAGTTGGCTGTGAGTCCTGGAAGACCTGCTCCCTCCCTGCCTTGCAGGCCTTTTTCTATCAGGACTGGGAGGGCGGAGCCTGGACTGACTCCAGCTACAAAAGCTGAGGCTGCTGAAGAGGCCAGAGACTCTCTTGGTTTCCTTTTTGTGCATACCTGGCACATTGAGCATGAGCACCCATAGTCCCTGCAATGAACAATCATTGGCTGGATTTGCAGCTACAGCAGCAAATATGTTCTAGGCTTATGAGAATATTTTATTCTTTTGCTAGCTATGCTGTTTCACATGCACCTTCTATATTTGACTTTGCTTTGTAATGCTTTCTTTTGAAATAAAATATTAGAAATAATATTAGAATCTACTATTTTGTGATCACCTAATTGGTTGAACAGCAACATTTTGACTTGACTATGCTCTTATTTTTTCAGTTACAGGTAGGTAGACGTGTTGGTTTGCTGTAGTCGAAACAAAATAAAAAAAATTCCTTCCAGTAGCACCTTAGAGACCAACTAAGTTTGTTATTGGTATGAGCTTTCATGTGCATGCACACCTCTTCAGATACCAGTGAGGTTGATGGACTTCCATTCCATGTAGCTCAATGTGGTGCCTCCCATAGGTATCTGAAGAAGTGTGCATGCACACAAAAGCTCATACCAATAACAACCTACCTCGAGCAGATCTTACTTTCCCAGGATGCACTAATTGAAAGACAATAAGGAAGTCACTTCCACCTCTAGCCCCACCTCCTCCCATGGAATTTAATTACATCAATTGCAAATCAAAGCCTTTAACCAACGAGGAATGGACAACTTGTTGATATCTGTCTCCAGAAGAAACAGGCTCTCCCACACCCCCAATAGCCCAATCCAAATCGCAACAAGTCAAACTAGTGGTGCCAGCGCCAGGAATTGGCTCAATCTTCATGGATTGCCTGGGAATCCTAGAAGCTATTCATGCAGAGGAATGAAATAAGGTCTTAGTGGGCGACTGCCTGGACGGACAAATTAATACCCCCAAACTAGTCTTCCCCTCAAAAGGCTCCCCCATTCCTCCGCATCGTGGCTCAATCAAGTCAAACTCAAAGGACCTGAGGAATCAGTGGCAGAAAACAGCTATGAGAGCCTGGAATCTAAAAACCCAAGAATCAACTGCTGCCCTAAGCATCATCTCCTGGAATGTTGCTAGCTGGTCCAGATGCCTCTCCCACTCTACAGACATTCCCTTCTACCGTCAAAACTTTAACATCATCGCTCTCCAAGAGACGTGGACGGTTGAAAACCCATCATTGGAAGGATACTATACATATGCAGTGAGAGCGGTTGCAGGCAGAGGACCAGAGAGGCTCAAGGGGGGGTTATGCATCCTAACCTCACTCTGCCTAAACGCCACTTGTAAGGAACTGTTCCCCCTAGACCACCTAGCAATGGCCCTACTCATATCCTGGGGAAACTGCAGTTTACTAATTATCAATGCTTATATCCCCCCAACAAGCAAAAAAATACCTATGGGTTATAAAAGCAAAGTTATTTCATCCCTCTGCCAAGCTGCCAAAAAGACTCCTAGCATGGGTTGCGAATACATGCAAAATTCCATTTTGCTATGGAATTATTCTGACAATGAAAGGCTATAGGAAATTATCTTAGGTAGGGTGGAGTAACTAGTAATGAAGACAATGGGATTCACAATGTTGGCTGACAAAACCACACCTTTAGCCTTTGCACAGGGAACCTATAGTTCCTCTCTGTCACTCCCCCCCCCAATATTTCAAGTTCTTCTACAGCACATGCACATTTACTGTAGCCACAATGAACCCGCAAAGGAATGCAAAATTGAGTATAACAAAAGCTGATTTCAACTGTGATGTCTGAAAAGATGTAGTACGACAGATAGATAAATGATGGGTGATAGATAATAGATAGATAGTGTTCCTTATGTGATCAAAATGTATTCGCTGCTCAGTCATGGATCCTGAAATGAAGAAGAACAACCAGAAAGGCAGCAGTACATTTACTGGCAAGCATCAACGCCATACTGTTAAGGCATGGGCTCATCTAGGGTTGGATCTGATGAAGTCAGCATAGTGCGGTGGAGCAGAGAAAGGAGCACAGAGGCATTGTCCTAGGAGACATTCTTAATTCTTTGCACATGATAGAAGTCTGGCTGCAACGAGAGTGCAGCTGCTTGCATTCATTGGTATGCAAGGCTGGGGAAAAATGAAGTCAATCTTGTCCCTGCTTCAGGGTCATCATACAACCTTGTAATGGAAAGGGGAGAAAGCTGTCTTTGCACTTTCCTAAACACTGAAGGTAGATACCCTAAAGGTCTGCATCTGGGTAGAGGCCATGTAGAATCTGTCCTTCCAATGCTAAACAGTCTGTATATCTCTACGCAACCGTTAAGCCCATTATCAGTACAGATTTCTTTTCTTAGCAGAGCCAAATTTGTGAGATATTTTCTTAAAGAGAGCAATTTGAAGCCATGGCTGCATAAGCTATGTTCATCTGAGGGCATGATGGAATTTGTATCATTATACCCCAAAAAAATAAAAAATGAAAGATTTGGTCCTTTATTTTTATCCTAGCAATCGGGGAAAACACTTAAATGTACAGCATATGGGAAATAAACTGAGCAGATGAACCTGTTATCACAGAGCTTAATAGATTCTCCACATGAAGCAATGATAGAAAACGCTATTGTTTAAGCTGGTACCCAGAGAACATCGTGAGATTATAAAAGGGAGACGTCAGTGCAAACAGATTAATGTTGGGACTGAATGTTGCATTGGTGACTGAAAGAGTTAGGCACATTGATGCTTACACTACACATGTATAGAAAAGATCATAGAATCACAGAGATGGAAGGGACCCTGAGAATCATCTAGTCCCAGTCCTTTCAGTAAAGGAATATTTCACTGTCCCATATGAGCATTGAACCTGCAACCTTGGTGTTATCAGCACCACACTCTAACCAACCGAGCTATTCAGTGGTCCACTCTGAGGAGAGTATTCTTTTCCCACAAGCCATTTAAGATGTGATGCAGTTAAAAAAAACACGCTTCAAAAATAGCAAAAATGTATAGAACAGGCTCCAATAAGTGTTGGAAGTGTAAAGAAAAAGAAGGCACCTTTTTCATATGTGGTGGAATTGCAAAATAATTAAAAATTACTGGGAAATGATTTACAGTGGTAACTCTGGGTGTGAATGAGATTCGTTCCGGAGGCCCGCTTGCAACATGAAAAGAGCTCAACCCACAGCGGCACGTCTGCACACGCACGGGTTGCAATTCGCTAAGATATTAAGATAAGTTAAAGGAAGCTCATGGAAGGCTAACTTATCATAAGGGTCATTCCTGAACAACATGGGATAGGATGGGAAATTCTGGGGGAAGGATTTCTTCTCTGAATTTCCTTAAATTGACTTCCAATTTTTGGACATTTTTCTCGAGAGCCAGTGTGGTGTAGTGGTTAAGAGCGGTAGACTCACAATCTGGTGAACCGGGTTCACGTCTCCGCTCCTCCACATGCAGCTGCTGGGTGGCCTTGGGCCAGTCACACTTCTTTGAAGTCTCTCAGCCCCACTCACCTCACAGAGTGTTTGTTATGGGGGAGGAAGGGAAAGGAGAATTTTAGCCGCTTTGAGACTCCTTCGGGTAATGATAAAGCGGGATATCAAATCCAAACTCCTCCTCCTCCTCCTCCTCCTCCTCCTCTTCTTCTTCTTCTTCTTCTTCTTCTTCTTCTTCAGGATGCCCCCATACCCCATCCAACATTGTTGAAGACTTTACCCCACAACACTCCAAAGAGGCTTTTCCTGACGCTTCACAGGTAAGGTTCACCTTCAGTTGTTGTTGGCAGGGCGGTCCCTCCCTCTACCTGGTCGATCCCCTGGCAACACCTCCCCAGGCAGGATTGGGCGATTGGCAGTGGTAAGCGAAGACCTCCAGGTATCCAGCCTGGGGAGGATGAAGCCAGCCTGTACTACCAGGAGCCGCACTGGGATCCGGGGGGGGGGGGGCTGTACACGACCATGCAAAAGGCGCCCCCCATTTTATGTGGAGAGCAGTCATTCCTGGGACACAGATGTCTGCAGAGGGGAGGAGGGAATGGAAAACTTATTTCCCATAAACCTTCTTCAGTTAACTTAGGATCCAGACCAACTTTATGGGAATCCACCTATGAAAAATGGAGCTCATGTTGGTTCTTCACCTTTTCTTATGTACTGTGTAGACAGGAATATTTGTGGGTTCTAGATACCAGTAAGTAACATGGAAAGAAGCTTGCCATCTCAACAGGGCTGACATTAACATGAAATGATATTAGGAATTCACACTGGGCAACAAGTTACACTGCAGGCATTATTTTTCTGCCTGCATCTTCCATCTCTGGAGATATGAGCAAGAGAGGAATTTCATTATGTTATTTCACTTCAGATGCAAAAACAGCTCAGGCATAGTTTGCATCAGGACAAGAATATACAGTCATTTTAATTATATATATATAGCACTGTGGCTCCTTTCAACATAGCTTACTTTAACTGATGGGTATAATATAGTCCTTGATTTTGTAATCAGACAAACATTTTCCCTGGGAATGTTTACCAGGGAGACAAAGAAGGTAAGCAAATACATTTTATTAGCCTGTCACTTTGGAGATTGAAATCAAAGTACCTCTGGTAAAAGGCATCTTCCCTTATCGGCATTGTTTCTCCTCATTCTGTGGGAACACCTTGAACTAATCGTATTTGTCTTGCTTAGTGTATTCTGAGCTCAACAATTTTCATTTGTTCAGCTGAACACTCCTCTCCGCCCCTCGCCAGCACTTCCTTGGCTTAGAAACATTGCCTCAAAAGCGATAAATCTATGTGTGCCGCATTGTTAAAAATTATTACCCCCGCTTTATTTGATGAGAAGGCTTTGCAAACCATTTGGAAAGGATAAGCACCAAAGTACTTTCATCCCAAAACAATTGTGCCCCTCTTGCATTACTGCTTAGTGCTCAAACCCACAAGAAAGTCCTCAGGGTGTTTGACGACATTTCTCAAAGCGCACAGTGAATTGCCAACTCATTTGACACATTCACACTCCCCCTTTTTTGCAAAGGGAACAAACAAACAAATAAAAACCTTCTTAGAGGAACAGCTCACAGGTTGTGGAGGACACCAGAGAAGATGGGAGAAGCCTTTCATAGAAAAAGACACTCTGGGCATTTTTCTCCACTATGGATGATGAGGTTGAAGTGCAAGGCCCATGATCCCTGGGTGATTAGCCAATGGAGTTCCTAGCATTTTTTTCAACCAGAGAAGAGGTCTGTTGGGCCTCTTATTTGGTGGAAAGAATTCACATCTGGGGATCATAGCTCTTGTACTCCATCATCACCTGAATCCTTATACTCCACCTCAACCGCTGAGATCTTCTGATGAGGCAGTTCTGGTGGTCCCTGTGCTCCTGAGGTTCAGTTGGCCTTCATTTGGGACTAACCCAGGGGTGGTAGCCCCTGCCCTGAGGAACTCCTATGAGTAGAACCATCCTTCACTTCCTTCAGATGTCTTTTGGAAACAGGCATTTCCAATATCATTCATTCATTCATTCATTCATTTATTTATTTATTAACAAATCACTATGTATTGATTTTAACTGAAGTTTTTAATTATGTTTCTATGGTTTTTCAAAACAGTTTTATCCTTATATGTGTATTCCACCTTGCTATATTCTTATTAAGGTGCCGATTATAATTTCATAGACAGCTTAGGCCTCATTTTATGGTAAACCCCTCAAAGGTTGGCTGCCACCATATGTACTACAACCAATAATTAGTTTAAATCATAAAACAGTGTTGGTTCAAATGATCTCTGCTTCATTTGTTTAATTTTCCACTCAATCTCTTGATTGATCAGTTTCGAATATTGTGCTTGGTGGAATTTGATCTCTCTTAACACCTCTTTTGACTTCGGTTTGGTTCTCAACTTTTTCTCTCCTTCACTTATTTTCTCTAAAAATTTTTCCTTTTTTCCATTCCAAAATTTTCTCTTTATTGTATTCTGTTGTATCAGAAACCCTCTCATTACAGCTTTACTTGCATCCCAGATTATTCTTTTCTCCACCGTGGTGTTCAAATTTATTTCAAAGTAGTCCTTTAGCGTTTTTTGGGCCTTCTTAACAATCTCTTGATCTCTTAACAAGGTGTCATTCATTCTCCATCTGAAGGATCCAGTTGGGAAAAGTCTCAATTCCATTTTTAAGGCATTATGGTCGGAGCAGGTTTTTGGGCAGATTTCCACTTTTCTTGTTTTCGGGGCCAGCCCTCTGGATATCCAAATTTGGTCAATTCGTGTCCATGACAAGTGGGCCTCAGAGAAGAAGGTTCCTTCTTTACCCAAGGGGTTCCTTGTCCTCCAAATGTCAATCAAGTCCATATTGTCAGTCATTTCAAAAAAGGTTTTAGGGAGTCTGCCGTCTGTTGTTAAGTTTTGATTTTGGGATTTGTCCATATTTGTAGACACCACCCCATTCATGTCTCCCATCACAATAATGTTGGAATAGTCCAAATAGTCCATCATTGTCTCATGCAGCTTCTTATAGAATTCTGATTTTCCATCATTTGGCGCATAAACTCCTAATATCAAAATCTTTTCCCCTTGTGTTTGGATTTCAATTGCGAGAATTCTTCCATGATCATCTTTGAATAGAAATTTTGGTGACAGGTTCTCCTTTGCATAAATTACAACGCCTCTTTTTTTAACTTTGTCTGATGAGATAAATTCTTGGCCAAGTCTTTTGTTGATTAATACTTTCCTATGGAGCCTAGTCACATGTGTTTCTTGAAGGCATATTATATCCAATTGTTCTTTTTTTAGGATATGAAATATCCTCCTTCTTTTTTCCGGAGAATTCCCGCCATTTATGTTCCAACTAAGTAGCTGCAGAGACATCCTGTTCTAATTAAGATGTTCTTAGGATGAGGTGTCTTCCTTTTGCTCAGATCCCGAGGGTGCAGGCGTTGGCCCGCTTCCAGGCAGTATTGGTGCTGGTAAGACTGGAAGCCAATCCACTCCTTTTTGGAGATCTTCTCCGTGGTCGTGAAGGAACTTTTGGTTATCTTCAGGTGTTCTAATTTTAACCTTCCTTTCTTTGTAGGTGAAAGATAATCCTTGTGGAAACTCCCACCTATAGGGAATTGCGTTGTGTCTCAGCAATTTTGCTAGTTCTGTATAGGTGGCTCTGAGGTCCAGCAACTGTCTCGGAATATCTCTATAAATTTCCACCCTTTTGTCTTGTATTTCAATTGCTTTTTTGAAGTGAAGACCTAGGATCTTGTCTCTCTCTTCCTTTGATCTTAAAATTATCAAACAGTCTCTGGATCTGTCTTTCCTTACCAATCTTCCCAGTCTATATGCCGAGACAATCCTGAAATCTGTATCTTCCTTTAAACCCCAGAACTTCGAGAATTCCTGTGTCAGGTATCCAATCAAGTCTCCTTGTTCAAGTTCCGGGATGCCTCTCAATTTGATGTTACTCTCGCGATTTTTCAGTTCCACCATTGACAGATAAACTTGTTGTTCACTCACCTGTTTGTGCAGGGGCTTAACTTCTCCCTTTATTTCTTCAACTTCTTTTTGTAAAGCTCCCACTTTCTGGATTGCTTCTCCGGCTAATTCCCGATTTTCCGCTGTTGCTCCTTGTAAATTCTCTATGGCTTGCGTGTGCTGGGAAACTTGATCAGTCAATTTTTGAATCGAGGAAGTCGCTTTATCTATCTTCAAAGACTGGTCGTCCACCTTCTGGTTTAAACTTGATAATTGCTCCAATATTTGTTTTAATAGTGTATCTGACCCACCTGCTGCCATATCTTCCTCAGTGGCCTTCTCAGTTATTTCCCCTTGTTCCCTTTGGGTCACCAGTACAGCTGGAACCGACGATCGGCGTCCTTGGGTCAGTGTTGTTTGTACAAATTGTGCTGGTTTTCTTTCCTTTTCTTTTTCCTTGGCCTCTTTAGATTCTTTAGCTTTAGATGCTCTTGTTCTCCCTGCACCACTCATTACACATCTGTCAGTGTTCAAGGTCAGATTGTCTATTGTTCCATGGGAGAGACAAATTCAGTTATAAACAACCAGTGAAGTGGAATTCAAAACAAAAGTCAGTTCCCAGGATTTTATAATCCGAAAGCCCTGTAGGGGGAGTGCCACCAGGTTTCAAAGACAAAGAAGGAAGTAATCCGCCATTAAAGTTCCAAATTATTTCAACTCAGTAAATTCAGTAATCCAACAGTCCCTTCAAAGACTCAAAATTCCCCAAAGCACCTTTTAAAGTTCAGCAAAGTTTCACAAGAGGTGCTTGCAACAGTATCACGTCCAGTCTTATCTGCTCAAATGTATCAGTTACGCTTACAAAGTTTTTGCAACTGTTTCCGCAGTTTGACACAGTCTCCCTCTCCGGCAGCCCGACGATCTGGCTCTTTAAAAATACGACCCAAAGAAAAAGGGAGGTAGGAGAGAAGTCCCTATCACTCCTTCTTTTAGTCAATGTCCCTTTCCACCTTCAATTCAGCAGAAAAAAGAGCAGATTTAATAGCACGAAAAAGTTAAAACTTCCCACAGTCCCGTTTCAAGCGCTTTCCGCTTTTTAGAGCTTTGCTTTGATCTTGTCAGCAATGTCGGAAGACGGACTTCCCTTTTCTCGTCTCCCGTTTTCAGCCAAATTCAACAAATTCTTTGCCAATTTTAGACCCTTTACTCACGGGTATGTTACTTGCAGTTTGATGTTGGTTTTAGGAAGAAGGATCAGCGCTCATCTGCAACGGCCGCGCGGCTTCACTTCCGCGGAAAGAGCGATGAACTCACAGCACCGCTACCCCTCCTTCACTCCGGGTCTCCTTACGGGGTCCCTTCTGTGTTTTCGGAGCAGCTTCTGGTGCCCGCCGAGTCCCACGGCCACGGGCTCACTCTACCCGTGGTTTATCTTGATGGGTCGTCGCTATGCCGCAGCGAACGACCCTTTTCCGCGGAGCCCCTCTTCAGAGCTCGAAGAGGACCGCCATTACAGTTTTGGAAAGTTGCTAGCTTGGCAGTTGAAAAAAAGACAAAAGTTAAATACGGTTACAAACTTGGAGATTCAAGGAAAAATAGTTCAGAAACCAGAAGAAATAAGAAAGTGCTTCCACAGATACTTCAAAGAGCTTTACGCACAGGGGCCTCAGAAAGAACTGGAAATAGATCAATTTTTGAGGATAAATGGACTACCTAAAATAAGCCAAGATAAAAGATCAATTCTTAACAGCAAAATAACTCAACAGGAAATTGAAGGTGCCATCCAGAACATGCAGCTGGGCAAATCTCCAGGCCCGGATGGACTTACCTCCAAATATTATAAGACTTTGAAGGACTTCTTGATACAACCGTTGCTGGAGGTTTGTAACCAGATCATGGAGGGGAGAAAGGCACCGGAAACGTGGAAAGAAGCATTCATCACATTGATTCCCAAGTCAGAAAGGGAAAAGACTCAGCTTAAGAACTACCGTCCCATCTCACTCCTGAATGTGGATTACAAAATATTTGCAGACATTTTAGCAAATAGACTTAAAAATGTACTAAATGAAGTAATTCACAAGGACCAAGCAGGCTTTCTCCCTGGTAGACATATGTCTGACAACACCAGGAACATTATCGATATATTGGAGTTGTTGCGAATTAGAAACACAAGGGCTGCTTTAATCTTTATTGATGCGGAGAAAGCATTTGACAACATTTCTTGGATGTTTATGAAGAAAAACTTGAAAGGGATGGGAGTGGGACGGGGGTTTGAAAATGGATTAGAAGCAATCTACTCAGAACAAAAAGCTAAACTGATAGTGAACAATGTGGTATCGGAGGAACTCCAAATTGAAAAAGGGACACGACAGGGGTGCCCTTTATCCCCTCTGCTATTTATTTCTGTTCTGGAGGTATTGCTGAATATGATCAGGGAGGACCAGTTGGTGCAGGGTATAGTGGTCGGAGCGAAACAATACAAACTGAAAGCTTTTGCAGATGACCTAGTCATTACAGTACAGGAGCCAGAATCTAGCACAAAAAGAGTTCTTGAACTTATTTTGGAGTTTGGTCGGGTGGCGGGATTCAAGCTAAACAAACAAAAAACTAAGGTTTTGGCCAAAAACTTGACGCCTACAGAGATAGAGGGGTACCAGAAAGAGACAGAGCTAAGTGTGGTTAAAAAAGTGAAATACCTGGGGGTATCTTTGTCCACCAAAAACTTAAATCTATTCAAAGATAATTATGAAAAATGTTGGTCGGAGATTAAAAAAGACTTGGATATTTGGTCAAGATTGAAACTTACCTTGTCAGGTCGAATCGCAGCTATAAAGATGTGTGTTTTGCCAAAAATGTTATTTCTATTTCAAACCCTCCAGGTCGTGGACAGAATGGAATGTTTTGGAAAATGGCAGAAGGATATCTCTAAGTTTGTCTGGCAGGGCAAAAAGCCCCGAATTAAATTCAAAATACTAACTGACTCAAAGGAAAGAGGGGGGTTTGCCCTGCCGGATTTAAGGTTGTACTATGAGGCTGCAGCCTTCTGCTGGCTGAAGGATTGGTTTCTGTTGGAAAACACCGATGTCCTAGATCTGGAAGGGTTTGACAATGTTTATGGTTGGCATGCATACTTGTGGTATGACAAGGCGAAGGTTCATAAACTGTTTAAAAACCATATTGTCAGAAAATCAATTTTTGCCGTCTGGATGAAGTATAAGGACTTATTAGAAAGCAAGACCCCGAGGTGGTTATCACCAGTGGAAGCCAAGATTTCTAAAAAAAGGCCCAATATGGAGGCCTACTGGCCAAAATATTGGGAATTGATTGAAAGAGTTGGAGATAATTGGAAGCTCCAAAGCCAGGACAAACTAAAAAACAAGGTGCGAGATTGGTTACATTATGCTCAAATTCAAGAGGTATTTAAAATGGATAAAAAAGTGGGTTTCCAGTTGGAGAAATCGAAACTGGAGACGGAGTTACTAGAACCAAAGACTAAGGTACTTTCGAGGATGTATGACTTGCTGCTTAAATGGAACACACAGGATGAGACAGTTAAATCTGCTATGATAAAATGGGCACAGGATGTAGGACACAACATTATGTCTGAGGACTGGGAAAGGTTATGGAACACCGGTATGAAATTCACGGCATGTAGTGCCTTGAAAGAGAACATTATGAAAATGGTATACCGGTGGTACATGACCCCAGTCAAGTTGGCTAAAATATATCATCTTTCTGATAATAAGTGTTGGAAATGTAAGGAGGCAGAAGGGACATTCTTTCACCTCTGGTGGACCTGCCCGAAAGTAAAGGCCTTTTGGGAAATGATACATAATGAGCTGAAAAAGGTATTCAGATATACCTTTTCTAAGAAACCAGAGGCCTTTCTTCTGGGCATGGTGGACCGGAAGGTGCCAAAGAAGGACAGAACCTTGTTTATGTATGCAACCACAGCAGCTAGGATTATTATCGCAAAGTTCTGGAAGACACCAGATTTACCCACACTGGAGGACTGGCAGACGCAGCTGATGGACTACATGGAGTTGGCAGAAATGACTGGCAGAATTCGAGATCTGAGCGAAGAAACAATGGAGGAGGACTGGAAAAAATTTAAGGACTATTTGCAAAAACATTATAAGTTGTTTGAATGTTAAGATTGCGCACGATTAAGAAACGTTATGCTTCCGCAATTTATTTTAAGTAATTGACAAAGTAAGTATTGATGGAAAAAAAACGAGTCAAATTAGAAACAAAATATTATGTTTATTAAGAGTGTTAAAACTAAATTACAAATTTTTGAAATTGGTAACATAATAAATTTAAAGGTATAATAAGATGGGAAACAAGATAACAAATTGCTGAACTGGCTAGAATAATGAATGCAATGCTGAGAGGATGCGAGGAGGTCCAAAAAATGAGCTGTCGAAGGACGTTATGAAAGTATCTTAACTTTTTCTTCTTTTTCTTTACTTCTCTTTATATATATATATAAAAAATGTTTCTGGCATGTTGCTGTGTAAACAAATTTGTTAACCTATGGAAAGAAACGCAATAAAAAATTTTATAAAAATAAAAAAATAAATCATAAAACAGTGTTGGAATCAGCAATGAAATAGTGATAAAAACAGCAGTATTGACGGCAATAGCATGCAGCCCAGCAGAATAAAGATAAAAACAATAAACCTAGTTTACAACTATTTTGCAAACGAAATGCTTCAGTGGCCCATGTATAAATCAGTTGGTCCCCAAAAGGCAACAAGATGGACATGATGGAAACAAGGATGTCAACCCCATTAATATAAGAGGTGTCTATCTTTGTGTGTATGAAGCGTCCCCAACCTAAATTCAGTTGTATTGGCTGTAAAACAGTCCATGTCAGCTCCAGCTTTTCTGATTTGGATATATGTCAGATAGACAGAGGGGATCAAAGCTCTTTCTTATTTCCCAAGAGAGCTTGAAAACCACAAGGGGCCTCTGCGCTTTCTGGCTGAGACTTTTTACTTTGGCAAAAAGAAGTTTGACTAGCGCTTAGAAGGACAAGCCTTTATAGCATCATCTAAACCTGGCCTTAAAAATGACTTTTTAAAATTGCCTGTGGACTTCAGAAAAATCAAATAATTCACAACTTCCCAGACTTTTACTATAGTGAATGATTGCTGGCATTGATATTCAGTTACGATATACTTTCTCAACACCAGAGGAGACATGACATCTTTTTTATATTATTATTAAATGCACAGACATTCATTTTCTCTCATTCACTTATCATTGACAAATATTGACATTTAAATTATTCTACATTATTAGAAACTTCAGCCTAATAAAGACATGAAATACTGTGCTAATGTTCTGACTGAACATGAAACATGATAAATACTTTATTTCCACTGCTGTTTGACTGAAGTTGAGAGAATTCTAGCTCAATTCATTACTTAGCTACATTGAAGCCATTTTGACAATATTCATAAGGCTTAACTCCAAATATTGCATCATCATCATTATAATTAACATCAATTTATTACAATCAACGGATCAGAAAAATAAGTCCAAAGATAAAGCCATAATCTTAAATGCAGAACAAGATACAAAACAAAGTATTACCTAAATGCCATCAGCTCAGATTCAACAACACATTAGCAAATGTCCTAAGAAGCATCCCCACTGACACAAATGATTATTCTAACTTCAGATGGTTCATTGCCTCCTTGTTCTCACTACCACTGCTTAAAAATTTGCCACTGCTAATGGTACCCATGGAATTTTATATCCCAACAAGTATTGGTCAGTAAAGGGGCAATCAGTGCTCAAGGGATAGATTATATCGCATTTACTTGAAGGATTCCCTTACACCAAATGTGCCCACTAAACTGCTTCTACCTGGGAAACTGGCACTTTTACATGTGCTATATAATGTTTGTTCTGTATTTGTGAAAAATCAAAATTTTAGTGTGGCAGCACCTATTGCCTGGAACATCCTGCATATTACTTTTAGGCAGTCACTTTCGTTGTATTACCTGCTAAAAATATACTGTTTAGCCAAGTCTAAAGGTAAAGGGTAAAGGGACCCCTGACTATTAGGTCCAGTTGTGGAAGACTCTGGGGTTGCGGAGCTCATCTTGCTTTATTGGCCGAGGGAGCTGGCGTACAGCTTCTGGGTCATGTGGCCAGCATGACAAAGCTGCTACTGGTGAACCAGAGCAGTGTACAGAAACGCTGTTTACCTTCCCGCCGGAGAGGTACCTATTTATCTACTTGCAATTCGTGCTTTCAAACTGCTAGGCTGGCAGGAGCTGGGACAGAGCATCAGGAGCTCACCCGGTTGCAGGGATTTGAACTGCCAACCTTCCAATAGGCAAGCCCAAGAGGCTCAGTGGTTTAGACCACAGCTCCTCTCGTGTCCCGAATAAACAAGCACACAATCACTGATAGGTCCACCCACCATTGTGAGGCTCAAAGCAATGAAGATGATGCCTCCCCAGCTGTTGCCATTGGCTGTGGGTTTTTTTGTGATGTCACAAAAGCACTTGGCAACTGAGTGGATTTGCAGCAGGACACACCTGGCAATGAATGTGACATTCAGCACTGCCCAGGTTTCTTCCACTTGGAGGAGGCAAACTGATGAATGGAAGGAGGCCATCCTCTGACAGTGGGATGATAATAAGGCAAGTTTGCTTGCTTGAAGGCTGCTAGTATCTGTGACTGGAAGCTGGCAGACGTCTCATGATGGACCTAACAGTAGCTTCTGGCACAATGGGACACCGTGATGGAAACCAGAGCACACGGAAATGCCATTTACCT
This sequence comes from Podarcis bocagei, assembly GCF_964188305.1. Classification (NCBI taxonomy): domain Eukaryota; kingdom Metazoa; phylum Chordata; class Lepidosauria; order Squamata; family Lacertidae; genus Podarcis; species Podarcis bocagei. The sequence goes on from NC_138136.1 coordinate 10,777,705, forward strand.
TCCTGCCACAGCTATTTATCTACTTGCACTGGCATGCTTTTGAACTGCTAGGTTGGCAGGAGGTGGGACTGAGCAATGGGAGCTCACCCCGTCTCAGGGATTCGAACCGCTGACCTGACCGCCAAGCCCTAAGCTTTGTGGTTTAACCCACAGCGCCACCCGCGTCCCTCTCTTAGGCAAGTCTACGCACTTATAATTTTATTTAATATGTTGTTTCTACAACTGTTTTCAGATTTTTAAAAATAAATGCTTTTATTATATCTGCCTTGGTTTAACAGTCTATTGATTTTAGTGGTATAGAGCAGAAATCAATATGAATATTGTAATAATAAAAATTATCCAAATTCAGTGGGATGTTTTTAATGGCAAATGAGCAAACTCATTTGATGTAAACATGAGTGCTTGTGTTGATAAATGTGCAACCACACGGTAAGCATGGTTTTACTTTAACCTGGGATGGATGTCATAGACGTGGCAAGGATCAAGCAGGTAGTGTCAAACAGGAATGTTGTTGTGGGCATGACTTCATTGTTGTTTTTTAAAGAAAGCATTTAGTTTAAAGAAATCTTTCCCAAGCAGGTGCTCTACCACTGCTTGGAAGAAAAGATACTGATGCCGCAAACATGTTTGTAATGATATAGGGTGGATGGTTCATCTATTTCTGGTCTGCGTCAACATCACAAGTGCAGCTTTGTGAATCAAGCACATTCTGCTCTGTTTGTTAATCTGTATTTTAAATTCCTTTTAAAATACGTACATAAATATGAATTAAACTGGATATGTTATCAAAAAGTACTATGTATTGGCCCGAATATAAGCCGCACTCCTCCCCCCCCCCAAAAAAAAATTATGACCATGAAAAATTAACATGCGGCTTATATTCATGATCTTACAAAAATTGGCTTGGAGCGGGCTTGTCCCCAGATTTTGCCTGGTTTCGGCTGGGCCGGCTCCTAAGATGCCGGCACAGCGAGGGGGTCCCTGAGAGGGAGCCAGAAGGCAGCGAGGAGAGGAAAGAAGGGACGAGTGCAGACGAGAGAGAGAGAGCAAGAAGCAAGAAGGTCTGCTAGGTGGAGGAACAAAGATTACACCCAAACTCTTGACGGAAGACGCTGGCACTAATTGTGCCCCCGCAAGGGATGGGAGTTGGGCCCCCAACCCCATATCGTCCCAACCCAGCCAAAGGACATCTGTCTTCAAAAGATTTAACTTCAACCGGCTCCCATGTAGCCATCCGCCACAGATTCCAAACATCTGATCAGTGTGTCTGGGGCCGAGTCACGGTAGCCGTCCATCAACAGATAGAGTATGCTGATGACAACCCAAGCCAAAGCTCCGGACAAGCTGGGCGAGGGGGCGAATAAAGATGTTAAAAGGCATCGGGGAGAGAATTGCGCTCTGCGGTACTCCACACACCAAGGAGTAGCGCGATGACAGCTCCCCCCCCCCAGTGCCACCCTCTGTCCCCGACCAGAAAGGAACGAGCGCAGCCATTAGTTCAGGAGGTGCACATTAAGCCAGGCCACTTAAAAATGTGGGTCAAATGATATTCTCCTCCATCCCTGGTAATGATATACTAATTCAATATGTTAATTATTGATGGGGTGGGGGATGAATGCTCCCATTACAAATATTAGCTTTATATTTTAATTATTGCCATTTGCAAGACATTGTACAGATTTTTCCTTATGTGTGCAATGCTTAAAGTCTTGGAAGTATAATTTGATCATGGAAATGCTGACATGACCTTAACCATGATGATGTGAACACTCTGCAATGCCAGTAATTAGTAATAAACAACGTCAGGAGGATTTTCAGTGATGCTGCCAAGTAGATACTCTACATTGTTATTTACAATGGATGAACACATAGAAGATTTAAAATTTGGTCCATCACAGGGAATTATTTTTGGCACACTAAATTTGCTGACAGATTAGGTTGGTGAGCACAATATGTGCATTGCAAAAAAGTAAAGAATATATTTAACATGCAAAATTAAGCACCAAAACAAAACAAAATGCCACCACCAAGAATCCTGGGCTATTTAAAGAAGGGAATGTGTAGGTATGAAGCTGTAAACAGTGATTCTAAGAATGAGTCATCACATGAGGAGGGGCAGAGGAGAAAGCAGGAAATCAATAAAGTCACCATAAACCATTGAAGCTAGAAAATATTTATCATCATTAAAACTCAATGTAATTCTTTTGAATAAATAATAAATAAACCTGTCTCAGATTTACACCCAGCTCAGTAAAATCACTAGAGAATATTGTATCGTCCATTTTTTAAAAATCTGATTTTTTTTAAACCTTTCAGCTTCCTTGTTCAGTATGTTTGTGTTCAAATTGTAGAAGGGAAAACTAAAATCACGTAGCACCTTAAATAAAAAATTATTATGGCATAAGCTTTCATGGGTCAAAGCCCACTTAGCAGATACATGCAGAATTAGCTTTATTGATAGGTGCACACACACATTGCTGGGAGAAGAATCATAGATTGTGAGGTCAGATGGAAATCAATGCAGAATGTACAGGCGGTGGTAATTAGGGTATGTTATTAACACTGATTGTTCACACAAAAAGAGTTGTTGATGACACAGACATCCTAGCATTGGTAAGCCAATTATCACAGGTAGAGTGAGTTTTTAAAAATAATTTCTCTCTCTCTCTACTAATTCAGTAGGCAAATGATAGCACTAAACCACTTGATGAATTGTAATTCAGTGGTTGCATGTTGCAGTCTCCCTCTGAAGTTCATTTTTTTCAAGGCTGGCCACCTCAATATCAGTTATGGAATACACAGGATATCGAATTGTTTCTCCACTGTTTTGGAATGTAGCCATTTCTGTCATCAGATTTCTGTCCGTTTATTCCTTTGCATAGATACGGTTGTAGAATGCAGAATGCAGAAGGCATATTGTTCGTTGTTGGCAAAACATGCTGTGTATCACAATGGAAAGGCAAGCAGCTGAATGATCTGCCTGGCGTTGTGTATGACATTGTCAGGTTCTGTAATTTGTGTTTCGGTTTGGGAATTTACATAATTCTCACTTTCTGAAGCAATATGCAAACTGAAACACAGCTGTCCTTTAATATTTGCAAAAAGAAAAAAAAGACAGAAAGAAAGAAATTATCATTTCTCCAAATTTTGCAGTGCAAATTCCTCGGCTATGTAATATGTACAAAAGTACATATACTATGGTATAGTGTGCATATATAAGCATATACAAGCAACCTCCAATCTGCATGGGGGTTGCATTCTTCGTCATTTCACACTTGCGTGAAATTGTGTGCAAATGAAACACTCTGTTTTGCCCCTGCTCTGCCCTGCCCCCCCTTTTTGTGACATATTTTATGACATTTCTGTTACAATATGAGAACATCGCAGCTGCAGCCAGCCAGCTTGTTGACATCACATGATGGGCCTGACTGTGGGAAACAATGTTACAGTCAGTTCACAGGGCAATTCACCGGAATTTGCTCAGTGTGTAATATGAGACCTTCCTCTTGCATATGTACAGGAAGTCTTTGTCACTTGCTTGCTGAAGTCTGAAGTGATCGGACATGTTTTATGTAGTGCTGCAAAGTCAGAAATAAAAGGATGTAAATAGATTTCTGGCTATTTCCTTTCCCTGCTGGGAAGCAAGGAGGGAGGGGGTGTGCATTTTCCCACGCTGGGAGATGTCACCAATTGAGACCTGTCCTGGACTTGCGGGGATAGCAGCCAGGGAGGTCACCGGTAAACAAGCCGGGAGCCTGGGAGAGTTGCCAGTCTCTCCTGAAAAAGGCTTGTTTTCCAACAATTTCTTGGTCACTTCCAGGTTCAACTCTGTGCACATGTGTGCAATCGCACACATATAAGTCACGTCTAAAATGGAGGTTGCCTGAACAACAGCGGTGAGAATTCTTTTAGCCCCAGAATGGAAGCAAAAAGAAGTACCAATGAAAGAAGAGTGGCACATGAAAGTGATGGACTATGCAGAACTGGAGAAGCTGACAGGAAAAATCTGACACCAGCATGATCAAGTATTACAAAAGGACTGGAGAAATTTATACGATATCTGAAAGATCATTGTAAGCAATTAACATCCCTAGCAGGGTTGCCTGAAGAGTTGTAATGAGAAATTTTCTCCCTTTTTAGATTTATTTAAATTTTGAGGTATTTTGTAATGAGTGTAATTAGAATTGGAAAACACATAAAATGCAATGATATTAAGGTTAATTTTGAAAGCCATGAGGCGGGAGGGAAGGAGAGCCAGAGAGGTAAAGTGGATAAAAATGATGTGATTGTATTTTATTAAATGGAGATATATATATATATATATATATATATATATATATATATATATATATATATAATAAATAATTTTGGAATCTATGACGGGCTCCCATATTGCGATAGCACTTTGTAACAGCTCCAGCAGTTGTCAAATCCCTGTACTCCCTGTACATGTTATGAGTTCCACTCCGAGAATCACAGCGCAGCCAGAAACCAAAAATTTCCACCTTCAACGGAGACTTCTCAAAAACCTGTCCACAGTACACAATTCCCCCAGAAGACTTCTTCATCTTCTTCAGCTGAGAGACAAAGTACCACAAACGGGACTTTGCAACAACATGATTAGGAGCAAACATGTGCATACGATAGAGAGGTGGTTTTGGGCACTTAGGAGTGGGGAGGCATTTCCCAACAACTTTGTACTCCCTCAGGGTGCCCAACGCCTTCATGGTGCTGCCTCTCTCGCTGCCACCCAGAAAAGTGGCAGCCGGCAAATCTAATTGGAAAAAAAAAGAGAAACACGCTTCATTTGAAAACGGAAACAGTCACTTCCATGTTGTCGGTGTTCAGTTTCCAAAACATTCAGCAGCTGAGACATTCAACAACCGAGTTTTGACTGTATTGTATTGGACAAAATTGAATCAAAAATCTAAATTAGGAGAAATTCCTACTAAAATGCTGATCAGTTTTCATGATTGCAAACTGATGTGCAAATGTGCAGAAGTGAACTGAATGTCTTCAGCAAGCGAGGTATCATCAGTGTCCATGAGCAACAGACCACATTTTGAGGTCAGGGATGAGGCCTTGCCCCAAAATCTCCACCTTCTCTTCCTCAATTGCCTGACCAGGGCTCTGTGTGGTAACTGTTTGAAGCCTGTCCTAGCTGCTCATTTTTGGAGCTATATCAGTTTCCATGCTATGCCATACAAATTCCATTGAATTTAATTACCGTATCTCTTGGATTTTCCCACTTGGCCTCTGATACATACTAGACACCCAAAAGTCAGGTGCATTCTATGCTATATTGGAGCAGACTGGTAGCCACAAAATTTATTGATGAATCTGCCATTTGTCAGCTGTGAAAGTGATAGGGAACTTGAGGAAATGAACACCTTTCCCTTGTGCCTTTTTTAGAATTAAAAATATGTTGCTGTTATTGCTGAGTTTTCCTTTAAAAGAACTGAGCTCAGTAGCTTATCCAGAATTCAAGTTATTTGTGAACATGATGGAAATAGCAGATTATGCTATTTGTTCCCCTAAAGAAATCCATTAGACAATTCCATTATCTAGAAGCTGAAATGTTCATTTTTTTAAAATGCAACAAACATGCATACTAATCCGGCTGTTGTTTGCTCTGACAATATAATACAATTCATTTTTAATAACAGAATGAAAAAGGTACTGTTATTATTCAGACAGATAATTCCTTTAGCAATTGGGTAAGAAAAACATCTCACAGCATCCAAGCTTTCTTGTACAATATATTCCATAATTTAGAGTAATGATGAATTTCTAATTCACTTGCCATCAACATGTCATAAATTCATTGTCTGTGATGCCATGCTAAGTTTCCATGCTCTGGTTTTGCATCTTTTTAAAATCGGTCTCACTCCAAGAAACAATTCAAGCAAAACTTCTGTTGCCGCATTTCCATTAAGTTTCCATATGCACATCAAATCGGCATGACCAAAAAACTAGAATACATTACATGAGCCATAAACAAAGAAATCATTTTTGAAGTACATATAATTTATTTGGGAACACTATTAAGACACTTCTTCAAGTTTATCATTCCTTCACATTAATTTGCAGCGGTTTGTTTCCTCATTTTTTTTGAAACAGGCAATCGTAAAAAGCAAAATTTAGGTTACATTTCAAAACCTAGCATTAAATGCAATGGAAATGCCAACCTTAAGATCCAAAGGGTACTTTCTATCAACTGGATACTAAAGACCATTCAGTACCTAATCTTCATTTGGGAAGGGGTTGCTCACCACCCATGAACCTTCATAGAAACTCTGTACCCTTAAAGTATTGTGTGATTTCCTGAAATTATAAGAATCATGGGAGTCTCTCTTCTTATTATTTAAGAGTTGCATATCTGCACTTACTGTTGCAGTGAAAGAACTGAAATATAGCAGGAAATACTTTTAATGAATAAGATATTTTAAAAGCAAGTAAAAATGTAGTCTGAATACAGTGTTTCTCAACTCCTACAATTTCCATGTCCATCAAATTTCCTGCCTAGCTTTGGAAGGTTGTATGAGAAAAGGATGATAGCCGAAGAATTTGGAGAGCTACATAAAATAGACACCTGGGGCTCAATTCAAAGTCCACCTCCTGGTCTGGTGATCATCTTTGCTAGCAAGGGACGCAGGTGGCGCTGTCGTCCAAACCACTGAGCCTCTTGGGCTTGCTCATCAGAAGGTTGGCAGTTCGAATCCCCGTGATGGGGTGAGCTCCCATTGCTCAGTCCCAACTCCTAGCAGTTCGAAAGCACACCAAAAAGTGCAAGTAGATAAATAGGTACTGCTCCGGCGGGGAGGTAAACGGCATTTCCGTGCACTGCTCTGGCTTTGCCAGAAGCGGCTTAGTCATGCTGGCCACATGACCTGGAAAAACTGTCTGTGGACAAATGCCAGCTCCCTAGGCCTGTAAAGCGAGATGAGCACCGCAACCCCAGAGTCGTCTGCGACTGGACTTAACTGTCAGAGGTCGCTTTACCTTTACCTCTCTTTTTTTTAGCTTAGCTAGCATCTTCCTATTTGCTTATACCTGAGTGGCTTGTCAGCTTCAGATAGATCTATGAAATACAGGATGAAATGCAGTATATGACTAACAGATGTGACTTCAATTGCTGGAATGTAGAGCTGTTGCTTGACATGATCTGCTATTGTTATGCTGTTGCATGCTCACTTGTGGCTCTGCCGCTTGCTCCCAGTCCAGAAAACTTTAATATATACATGAACATGCAGATAACAGGGAAGCCATTCCCTTAGCAACAGAAGCAAGTCATTTCACAGTCAAGCTTTATTATTGTTTGACATTTAAATGTTTGGGACAAAGGCATTTAATTAAGAGTTGCCAAGCAGATGTTAATGTGCACAGAAGTGCTAGACTTTTAAAAACAACTGAAGTTGCCAGACTTAAAATAGTTGCATTTCATCTGAAGTTCAGAGGGATGTTTTGCATTAGGGTAAATCTGATCTTAGATAACTTACTAAGGCAAATGCCCAGGCGGTTCCAATTAGGTTTTGCATAAGATAACTTCTACATGGATTGTTTCCATTGTTGTTTAGTCGTTTAGTCGTGTCCGACTCTTCGTGACCCCATGGACCAGAGCACGCCAGGCACTTCTGTCTTCCACTGCCTCCCGCAGTTTGGTCAAACTCATGCTGGTAGCTTCGAGAACACTATCCAACCATCTCGTCCTCTGTCGTCCCCTTCTCCTTCTGCCCTCCATCTTTCCCAACACCAGGGTCTTTTCCAGGGAGTCTTCTCTTCTCATGAGGTGGCCAAAGTATTGGAGCCTCAGCTTCACGATCTGTCCTTCCAGTGAGCACTCAGGGCTGATTTCCTTAAGAATGGATAGGTTTGTTCTTCTTGCAGTCCATGGGACTCTCAAGAGTCTCCTCCAGCACCATAATTCATAATGTTTCCATTATGCTTGTTGAAATTTTTACATATCTAACAGTGCAAAACTATATATGACTACTCAGAAGTAAGTCCTATGAGTTCAGTAAGACTTATTCATAGGTAGATGGGTTACAAAATGGTGGCCTAAATTGCTTACAGTTCCAGGATATTGGCAGGAGGTGCTGATCTCCAGAGGGGTGATAGGTAGAATGAAAGAAACAACACTCACAAAACTTGTTGGCCACCTAGAACAGGGGTCAGCAAACCTTTTCATCAGGGGGCCAGTCCACTGTCCCTCAGACCTTGTGGGGGGCCGGACTATATTTTGAAAAATATAAATACCCTTCAAGCCAGTCTTGCAGCTGCTCTCGGACCTGGAGGAGGAATGCAATCTGCACGCGCTCAGGAGCACATCTTGGCACCGCCCACTCACCGGCGTTGTTGATGAGCAGCAGCTGCTCCATCAGCCCGTCCCCACAGAGCTTCCAGGCGGTGTGCACCACACGCTGCAGCCATCGTCCGACGCCAGGTCGATGGGCAGGCTGTGCACATGGAGCGCCAGGCAGGCAGCATGCAGCTCACCCTCCAGCTGCTTCAGCATGGCCGCCGAGCGCGCCACCAGCAGCAGCGCCTTGCCGGTTGCCAGGTGCAGGGCCAGCAGGCGTGCCAAGCTCTGGCTGAAGCCCCATGATGCGCATGCCACAATGCCCATGGCATGGCCCAGACCTGCAGCCCGCCCGCCGGCTAATCTATCCTTGGCCGCGCCAGGTTTATCACAACAGGCGGGTGGCGAGGCTTCGGATTGGCTGCAGGAACTTCCCATAGACAATTCAAAGCCGCGCCAGCATTGCTGCCCACCCAGAAGCCATGCCAGCATCACGGAAGTCAGTCCCCGCATCTTAACAAGCCTACTCAGAATTAAATGCCATGTGTAAATCAGTTTCAAGTAGTTCTCTTTCACAAAATAACATGCTGTGAAATTCAAATCGCTTTTCCAAAGTTTTTCCCAGAGATTAAAATCTATATTATGTCCTTTAATTATTGCCCACTGTATTTATTCCTCTCTTGGACTTTAAACAATATTCAGTGGTACCTCGGGTTACATACGCTTCAGGTTACAGACTCCGCTAACCCAAAAATAGTGCTTCAGGTTAAGAACTTTGCTTCAAGATGAGAACAGAAATTGTGCTCCAGCGGCGCGGCGGCAGCAGGAGGCCCCATTAGCTAAAGTGGTGCTTCAGGTTAAGAACAGCTTCAGGTTAAGAACGGACCTCTGGAACGAATTAAGTACTTAAACTTAGGTACCACTGTAGTTTCGAACTAAAAAGGAAGTAGCCTATGCATTGTTTTTACAAAGTGTTTGGGTGCATTTCCTGATTTTCCTGTAGCAGAATCCTTTACGTGCCATGGACTGCCACTTTGGAGAGTCTCTGGGCCAGTGAGAAGCTGAGGAACCTTCCAGAATAAGCAGTAAAATGCATGTGGCAACGCATATCCCTGGCCTACATGAATTCCCATCCCGATGAATTCTTTCTAAGATAAAATGTCACCTTTAATCCATTTGTGTTCCTCATTATCTGCTTTCCCCTGTTAAAATGGAATGGATAGTTCTCTGTGTAGATGTGATAACCTTTTAAATTTCCTTTCCACACTCTCATGGATTCACCATACATTTTTAAAGGGACCTTAATTGAGCATTTTGTTTTGCTGCTTGTTTTTAGCTACCATTAGTGCTGTTTGGATGAGCTAGCATTGCTGTAGGGCAGACAATACAGTTGGTGAGTCACACAGTCGCACCTGAGAACTGAGCCGTAGGTTAGAGTGGAAACATTGGACATTTGAGAAGTCACTGCACTTCTGTGGCTAGCACAAATCTTCAACCACTTGCATGAACCGAATTTAATTTTCTCTCTCCTCTTCTTTAGCATTTCAGACTCATTTTATTTTCTCATCTGAGGTAAGAAATACTTCGTTTTATTCTGTTGATGTTTGTTTCTTCTCTCCTTTAGGATATTGCATCAATATTCACAATCCACCCTTTACCTCAAGCATTTCCCTGGAATTATTGCCAAAACTTTAATGGAATATTACATTGGTCAACTTCTAAACTGTCCATAGACGTGTTAAGTTAACCTTTCCCAACTTGGTGCCCTCAATGTGTTTTGAATTACCAGTCCTATTATCCCTCCTTAGTGCTGATGGGAACTATAGTCCAAAATATCTGAAGGGACTGGCTTGCAGAAAGCTGTACTAAAACAGCAGCAGCAAAGCGTGTTCTCCCTAACAGAGAGCACGTGTTGCGGTTGGGGTAACAAGCCACCTTGCCATGACTAGGCAGATTTGTGAGAGACCCAAGCCTCCTAAGGGGTTAAGATTGGGTTGCTGGGGCAGTTTGATTGTTGCCAAATTTGGAGGAGGGGTTAAAGTCTTTTAAATACAGGGGCCAGACGTTAGACGTCCTCTTGGCCGTTTTTGCATCGGATCACCCGCCCTCCCTCCCCTTAATGGGGTGGTTCTACGGTTCACTTGACCTTGCTATACCTGTCATGGGGTCGTCCGCCTTGGTGCGGGGGCCTGGTAGGAATTTTGTCATCTGGCTGATTGGCTGGTGCCATTTGGTTTTCGCCTACTGCGTAGCAAATCGTCACAACTTGTAAGGTTGGCGGTTAGGCATTGGTTAAATTGGTGCTTGGAGGGGTAAGTGCCTACCCCTCCAAATGATGCGATGGGAATTCCGTTAAAGGAATCCAGGGGCTTGCCATTCTTTCGTCCTTGTTCATGGAGATGGACTTGGGCCGTGCAAGCCCCACAGGAACATGAGGGTGAGTAGTGGGAGATTGATGCCCGACTTCACTTTCTCACCCAATACTTGTTTCCCACACTGGCTTCCGTTGGTGTCCGGAATGCCAGCTCTGTCCCTGAGGGCATGGACAGATAGTCATAACCAATGCCTAAGCAACCACTCACATTTTTTGTATTTAAATAAAGTTGTGGCCAAAATTATGCCAAAAACCTAAACAAAAATTGATGTGTGAAGTGTGAATTTTTGGGGGGTGGCAATTGTGGGACTCAACACGCAACAACAACAACAACAACAACAAAGCGTGTTCTGCTTCATGGAGAGCACGTTTTGCGGTGGGGGCTAGCAAGACACCCCACTGTTGCTGGGCGGGAAAGAGTTTGGCCACCATTATCATTGAGCTCTATTTGTTGTTGGGGAGATTTATATGTTGCTATTTCTTGATTGACAGCCCTGGTTGTTAAATACCCCGCACGCAGCATTGAGCTTCCTCTTTTCGCTGCATGCATCGGATCCCCCGCCCTCCCTCCCTAATTTAGGGCTGTTGTGTTTGACCTTGCTATGCCTGTCATGGGGTCGTCTGCTTTGGAGCAGGGGCCTGGTAGGAATTTTGTCCATTTGGCTGATTGGCTGGTGCCATTTGGTTTTTGCCTACTGCATAGCAAATTGTCACAACTTGTAAGGTTGCGTTTAGGCATTGGTTTGGGAATTGGTTGGTGGAGGGGTATGGATTTGGCTGTGCCTGCCCCTCCAAAATGCTGCTGCAAGGGTTTTCCGTTAAAGGAACCCAGGGGCTTGCCATGCTTTTGTCCGAACCCTGTCAAGGGGCTAGGGCCACGTAAGAGCCCCTGGGAGCATTTGGGGAGAGGTGAGGCATGGTTCCCAGTCCCGTCTCTCTCCCCGGGTGACTTACCCTTTCTGACTTCGCAGGGAGTGAGAATGTCAGACTGTCCCCGTGCGGCGTCAGATAGTCGCAACCAGTGCCTAAGCAACCACTCACATTGCTGTAATTTTAATAAAGTTGTGGCCAAAATTACGCCAAAAACCTTAAACAAAAATCAAGTGTCATTGTATTTATTTGGGGTGTCTTGGGGACCTCGACGTGCAGCAAAACCACTTAGGATGTATTCAGGCATAGGATTGCTTTATATAGAGAACCTGTCATGGGTAAAAAGGTGAAAAAAGAAAGGTTTTTTAAAAAAGATATATTATACCTGTTATGTTAAGTCCAGTCAAAGGTGACTATGGGGTTGCGGTGCTCATCTCCCTTTCAGGCCGAGGGAGCTGACATTTATCCACAGACAGCTTTCCAGGTCATGTGGCCAGCATGACTAAACTGCTTCTGGCACAATGGAATACTGTGATGGAAACTAGAGCGCATGGAAACACCATTTACCTTCCCGCCACAGTGGTACCTATTTATCTATTTGCACTGGGATGCTTTCGAATTGCTAAGTTGGCAGGAACTGGGACAGAGCAACAGGAGCTCATCTTATCAAGGGGATTCAAACTGCTGACCTTCCGTTCGACAAGCCCAAGAGTCTCAGTGGTTTAGACCACAGCTCCACCCGTGCCCCAAATAAACAAGCACACAGTCACTGATAGGTCCACCCACCACTGTGAGGCTCAAAGCAATGAAGATGATGCCTCCCCAGCTGTTGCCATTGGCTGTGGGTTTCTTGTGATGTCACAAAAGCACTTGGCAACTGAGTGGATATAAAGGCAGGCCAAGGGGAAAGCCCTTTTCTGTTTCCAGCAGGACACACCTGGCAATGGATGTGACATTCAGTACTGCCCAGTACTGCCCACTTGGAGGAGGCAAAGTGGTGAATGGAAGGAGGCAATCCTCAGGCAGTGGGATGTTAAGGAGTGATAATAAGGCAAGTTTGCTTGCTTGAAGGCTGCTGGTATCTGTGATCAGAAGCTGGTGGACATCTCATGATGGACCTAACAGTAGCTTCTGGCACAGTGGGACACTTAAGTATGTCTCCATATAATATCATGGGAAAGCTATTTTGCATAATTATTAAATCATCACAATGGGGTTGTTGAACTGGTCGTGATGTTCATAATTAGCACTAGCTGGGAACTCATTTGGTTCACTGTTTTTGAAACCTGGTTTTCAAAAGCAGCTTCAGATACTGCCTTGGACTGTTTCTTATAAAAATACTATGGAGCCTCCCTGAAAGTGTGAAAGTCCTTGGGTTGATCCTTGGGGAGATCATGGAGTGAGTGGATCAGTAGTGGTATGAGTTGGTAAGCAGAAATACGGCAAAGCCAACAGGATGGACTGGGAGACCCAGTGGATCAGATGTGGGTAGCAAGCCAGGTGCTCCCCTTTTTTTGTTTTAGGGAGTCCCGATAAGCCATCAGAAACCCAGTGTTGATCCACCTCTGAATGAAGAGAGCTGCTGGGCAGAAGCAAAAGGATGCATGGGCCTGTCAAGCATGCAGTTAGGGATTCCTGTGGTAATCAGTTCAACTCAATACCAACGCAGACGTTACATAAAGGGCAATCCTATGCACTCTCTGCGGCTGTCAAGCTTTTCTAGGTTTCATTTCAGCAGAGGAGCAAAACAGTAATAGCTAGGTTTCAGAGAAAATGAGTCATCGCGAGGAATTTGTAAGGAAGAGAGAGTAGCGTTTATTACATTAGGCAGAAGGGTTTGGTTCCGAGTCTCACATTAAGGTTGAGAAATGGATGTTGAAAGCACTTAAGGATTTATTTGGGCATCAACTTGTAAGAAGGATCCAAGTCCATCATAGCTGATTAAAGCTAGTAGAGAGTGACTAACATCTGTTACTGACAAGAATTATTGATTCCTCTCTTTTAAGAAGCAAGAAACTAGCCATCCTTTAGCACGCCATTATTAGCTAGGCCTTTGCTCTTGAGTTTTCATTAAATTTCACCACTTTTTGTAAGTTTTAGTGAATAGTTTACAATAGTTTACAAGCCAACCAAAGAGAGCCAGTATGGTGTAGTGGTTAAGAGTGGTACACTCGTAATCTGGGGAACCGGGTTCGCTTCCCCGCTCTTCCACATGCAGCTGCTGGGTGACCTTGGGCCAGTCACACTTCTCTGAAGTCCCTCAGCCTCACTCACCTCACAGAGTGTTTGTTGTGGGGGAGGAAGGGAAAGGAGAATGTTAGCTGCTTTGAGACTCCTTCGGGTAGTGATAAAGCGGGATATCAAATCCAAACTACTACTACTACTACTACTACTACTACTACTACTACTACTACTCTTCTTCTTCTTCTTCTTCTTCTTCTTCTGCAGCTAGTTTGTATCCAATCCATAGAAGGGGGGAGGCAGGTGATTTTTCTGCCCCTTCATACCCCTGGCATGCCCTTGAGCTCCCCTACCACCAAAAAAGGCCTCTTCTAAGAGTTGGTGACCTCCTCAATGGGTTGGTCATGGAACGGTGAATGGAGAAAGATCACTGAAAATTGAGTGGAGACACCTTTCATGAGCATCAATCTCTGTTTCGCATTGTGCCTCTTCATTTCCTGCTCATATTCTCTATTGAAACATGCAAGAGTGTCCCATTCTCTAAAGTGTAGAGCCTGTATGCTGGTGTGGACCCTCTTGGAATCTCTTGTGTTTAATCTTTCTCTATTTCTTAATTAAATCATGTATGCTTGTGAAACGTGGACCACTTATAAATGCCATCTCCAACTCCTCGACAGATTCCATCAAAGGTGTCTCCCGAAAAAAATTACACATCACCTGGGAAGACTGGTGAACTAATGCCAGTGTACTGGAAGAAGATCACCAATGATTCTTCAACATCAACTTCATTGGATTGGTCATGTTGTGTGGATGCCTGATTATTGTCTTCCAACTACTCTATTCCAAACTTTAAAATGGTAAGCATAATGCTGGTGGTCAACAAAAGAGGTTCAAAGACTCTCTCAAGGCAAATCTAAAAAAAATGTAGTATAAACACCGACAACTGGGAAACACTGGCCTGTGAGTGCTCCAATTGGAGAACAGCCTTTACCAAAGGTGTCATGGGCTTTGAAGATGCTCGAACAGGATGAAAGGGGCGTGGATCCAGAATTGGCCTCCACAGTCGCTTACTGACTCACTTTTAAAACCATGTTTATGGAAGACAATGTTACTCAGCTACGAGTGATTACCAAAGAAGACAAAGAATTTCTTAATTAAATCAAGGCAACAATTGGCTATGTAGTTTTTGAGTTTTGAGGCCCTGAGTTTTTGAGTGATTTCCCAAGAAGGACCAGAACTCATCCATCTAGAACCTAGACATTCCCCTTTTCTTTTACATAGAAAAAGTTTGTCTTTTTTTCCACCAGAAAATTGATGCTTCTAGGACCAGCCTACCCTTTTGAGAGTTTTTCTTTTCTAAAAGTAAAACTCGTTTTAGATCCTTGGGTTGGGGAGGGGAAATGTTATTCCAAAGACTGTCCCTCTGTCTGACTAGCTTTTGAAGCTCTCAGTTGTGTTTCTGCTCTTGCACCTTTGAATGCCTGAATCCCAGAAGAAATCCTACTGAGATATTGCAGCCTGGCTTTTGGTGCTCCTTTTCTGTACTCAGACATCCAGTAGTAAAGGCTCACTGTGTCCAAGTAAAGTTTGTTTTCTCTCTCTTTCCCCTTTTGAATTTACCCTGACACTAAAGAATCCTTTCCCACTTTCCTGCTGTTTTGGAGAGAGCACATAGGAGAAAGATGATATAACTCTCCTCTTTCTCCTCCATCACTGTTCAGTCTCTTGTAAATAGTCTTTTGTTTTGCTTTCTCCATAAAAATGGCTTCTGGAAAAGTTCTGATCTCATCTCTACATTCATAAATTACTCATGCTATGCTCCTGTGTATTTTGGTAAGTGTGATAATTTCTGGGATTTCTCAGCTGGATTTATAGTTGTCTGTCCTCTGGCAGAATAAAGGCAAGATTGTAGTTTAGAGGGATCCCTCTAGCTAAATCTTCTTTCCATCATTTGGGTTGTGGAAAAGAGAAGTGGTTTATGATGCATATAGAGATGTGTGTCTTGAGCATACTTGACAACAATGGGTAGATGAAACCAGGGTACTATTTACAATTATATGGTTTAAAATTTAGCTTCCCAAAATAATTATTGTGCAGCACAATCTTGATCACGCCTGTTCAGAAGTAAGTCCTGCAATGTTCAGTTGGGCTTGCCCCCAGGAACTACGCATAAGGTTTCAACTTTCAGTTCAAGTAGCACTGGCAGTCTCTTACATCAAGAAATTCAAATGAGGTGTGTGATACCTTTTGTTGAATGGATTTATTCCACAATAAGCCACCCACAGTATTTATTTATTATTTATTTCCCCGTGCTTTAAGATCCCATGCTCAGGTTTATCTTTTGAAAACCATCAGAACTAAGCATATCTGCTTTTTCAAAGTTCTCCCGGCACTATAGGACCCACAGGTCTCAGCCATGTGCTTGAATAATTTAAATATTCTCCCAGCTATGTAGGAGCTGCTCGTGGATAAGTGCCTCCAACACAGCTGGAAGAACATCTAAAGAACACTGTGTTCTCTTCCAAGTGCAGTCACGGTCAGCCATGAATACCCATGAACACAAGGCTTGCAAACGCTGCTAGTCAGATAACTAGTTTGAAGTGCCATAGCTAATCCAGTCTATTTAAAAAGGTAAAGGGACCCCTGACCATCAGGTCCAGTCGTGACCAACTCTGGAGTTGCAGCTCTCATCTCGCTTTATTGGCCAAGGGAGCCGGCATTTGTCCGCAGACAGCTTCTGGGTCATGTGGCCAGCATGACCAAGCTTCTTCTGGCGAACCAGAGCAGCTCACGGAAACGCTGTTTACCTTCCTGCCGGAGCGGTACCCGTTTATCTACTTGCACTTTGACGTGCTTTCGAACTGCTAGGTTGGCAGGAGCAGGGACCAAGCACCGGGAGCTCACCCCGTCACGGGGATTCGAACCGCTGACCTTCTGATCGGCAAGTCCTAGGCTCTGTGGTTTGACCCACAGCGCCACCCGCGTCCCATCCAGTCTATTTAGCTTTACATAAACGTTTTCTGGTTCACAGAAGCTGCATCCTGACAGATCAGAGGACCCTCCCAACCATAGGTCAGCAATCGGTCTCTCCCTTTCCACCTGTCTCTAAGTTTCAGTCAATGAATCTGTACCGAGTTTGAAAAGTTCACAGATTTTACTCACTATGTGTCAGGATTTATGATCTCCCTCTCACACCAAGAGATGGCAGGCTGAAGGTTTTGTTACAGTCAGATTTATTAGTATTTGCACTTAGTTTCGGTCTGAGCACACAGCTCAATCTTCTGCACCTGATGAGTTGTTGAGTCCACTGAAAGGCGGGCTTTCCGCCAACAGGATATCCGCCATTGGCTGCCCCTCCTCCTGTTGGACTCATGCCAAGCCTGGACTCTAGTTCTCCAACTACAAGGAGATTCAGGAGCAGCTTGTCCAGTTTGTCCCTCCTCCTCTGAGAATGTGTCTGCGATCGGGGGGCCACTAGGGGGTGCATTGGAAGATGGCTGACAATACCATCTCTCCGACCCACACGGGGTAATTAAGAGGCTGTTATGGGAGTAGGCAGCCTCCCTTGTTGCCCCAAGGAAATGGGGAACACTGCCCTTGCCTGCTGTGCCCATAAATCACCCCCTAATTCGAAAGAAGGGGGTGAGGGCCCTAGGCAGAATGCCCCCGTGTGGACCTCGGCTCTCCTGGACGCTGTCTCTGATCGCGCACTAGCTGCAGCAATTTGGAATAATTAATTACAAAAGAAGCAAATGCACATATTTCAAGTGAAGAAGGGGAGTGAAGTCTGCTAATTTAAGTGACCTCTGCGAAAGAAGACAACGGGTTGGAGAAACAGGAATATTTTACGATGAAGATATACCAAAGGCGGAGTATGTTGACAACGGGACTGAATGGGGGGGAGACCTTTTTTACTTTCCTTCTATGTGATTTACAAGAACCCCTCCTCATTAGAATCGTCGGTTGAACTGACCCAAGCAGGATGATTAAGGTCTGTGTGGAGATAAACTTTAACCAAAAGTATGCTTTATGGAGATCGAGAAGCAATAAGAGCTTTTGGAATGGCGCAGCAATTAATTCGGAGTCGCCATCTTGCCAAAGGATTTATAGCCAGGAGGAAGAACGGACTTGTTTTCAGACTGCATTCCTGGTGAATCTCCTCAGAGGTTTTGAGAAAGGAGGCAGATTGGTGAAGATTAATGACGCTAAGACTGTTTTGATGTATGGAAGTGATGTTATATGGAAAATGTCTGGATATGGCTACTGGATAAAAAAAAAATAATATCCACGCAGGATTACAAAATGTTCTAACCAGCTTGTGGAGACTATCAGAGGTCACAAAGAGAAAGGAAAAATATATGAAAATAACAACAAGAGATGTGGAAAAATAATAAGAAAGGACTGGATAGTACTGTGAACATCATAAGGTTAGATTTGTGGACATTAAAACAGCAGTAAGAAGCAAGAAGTTGATTGGATCCCTTCGGAACTTGAAATATGGGTACCCCCAACAAAAATTTAAAATTCGGCTGTGTAATTTGGAATTTATGTAATTTGGTTTGATTTGAGGTGATTGGTCGGTTAATAAAAAATTATTCTTAAAAAAAAGAGAATGTGTCTGCGATCTGTGGCCTCTCTGTCTGCCTTACACTGTCTTGGGGATTTATTACGTGCATTCCAATGGAGTGGGATATGGGAAGAAAGAAAGCCTTTGTCTCTTTTTGCCTGCCACCCCTCTTCGTCTTTGGAGCCCTCACTGTCACCCTGGGAAGGAACGTTCCTGACACCATGCACAATATGTCACCTACAGACCTACCTACAAATGGATACATTGGATTAAATTTACAGCCCAACTATGGGGCATACATTGCCTTAAACTAAAAGTACTGTATATCGGATATGAATAAAGGTCTCTGGTTATCTAAGATAGTAGTGGTGCATAGTAAATCTGTCAACATGGGTATTATTTATTTGAAGTATGATATACAGTGGTACCTTGGGTTAAGAACTTAATTCGTTCTGGAGGTCTGTTCTTAACCTGAAACTGTTCTTAACCTGAAGCACCACTTTAGCTAATGGGGCCTCCCTTTGCCGCTGCGCTGCCGCTGCACGATTTCTGTTCTCATCCTGAGGTAAAAGTAACCTGAGGTACTATTTCTGGGTTACCGGAGTCTGTAACTTGAAGCATCTGTAACCCGAGGTGTCTGTAACCTGAGGTACCACTGTACATGTGTATGATTATTATAGTCCTCTTTTAACATGTATCGTCGTCGTCCAAGACAAAGCTGCCACTTTGGCAAGATCATTCTGTGTTCTCCATGTGCTCTCCTTCTTGCCATCTGCTTCAGTTTATATGCCCTCCCAATCATAACCAATTTAATTTATTTAGAAAATGTTGGTGTGGTTTAGTGGTTATAGTGTGAACCTAGATAAGGGTTCAAATTCCTATTCGGCATGAAACTTGTGGGGTGACCGCAGGCCAGTCACTTCTTAGCTTAACCAACTTCCCAGGGTGGTCAGAAGAATAAAGTGGCCATAGAAGGGAAGAATCATGTACACAGCCCTGAGAGAATGAGTAGGATAACATTATTTCAGCCATTCCCCCAAAGCTCAAAATACTGTCATTTAAATAAATGGGGTCAGGTACGATGCAACATTCACCATACAGCTATGACATGATAATGATGAAGACAACCACTTGCATTGCACTTCAGTTGTATCGGACAAAGTAAGTTGGCTTTTACCAATTATCTGGTAGAAGACAACTACTTGCGCTTGGAGAGAGAGAGAGAGAGAGAGAGAGAGAGAGAGAGAGAGATCCTATAGCACATATTTGGAATTGATTAATAACTTTGCTTAGTAGCTGAAAAGACACAATCCATCACAAGGTGCTGCTATGACTACAACACTGCCTTTGATTGTTTCCAGCTCTTTCCTACACCACCTTTTATCTTTCAGTGTTGAACCTGTTCTCTGGGGAATAATAGCAATTCACCCACATGACTGTTTACAAGAGAACTACATGCACCCCGTCACATAAGACTCCCTCTAGTAGCTGGTGAGTTGAAGTCAACGTCTTGATTCCTGACAAAGGACAAGATGGCACCCCCTCATCACACAGATAGCAGCTAACTATGCTAGCAAACATATCCTACTTCGACACTGGCAATGGAAACACATTCTCTACCATATCTGAGAGCAGCAGGCTAGCTTAGGGGCTGAAGAGGGGACACCATGAGACACACAGCCCCTCTTTACCCTCCAGTATCTACCAAAGAGGCAATAATATCACTCTGGACGGAGCAATGGAGAACTTCTGAAACAACAATGGGATGTTAGCTCCATCCAAGTCATGATGGAGAACAGCAGCAAACGGGAAAAGATAGACATAATATTTTACAAGGACAGGAAGAAACATCACAGACAGAATAATTGCCACACACAGGAAGAACAAGGATATCGTTTGAATGCTTCACCTGTAGATTTATAAATCATTTAATGTGTCAATATAAATGGAAGTTGTTGATATTGCAGTTGTATAAGGGATTGTTATTTTGACTGGAGTGTAATTGAAATTAATAAGATTTTGGAACCCAGAAATAAAGTAAATCACCA
The DNA here is from genome assembly GCF_964188305.1 of Podarcis bocagei. NCBI lineage: Eukaryota > Metazoa > Chordata > Lepidosauria > Squamata > Lacertidae > Podarcis > Podarcis bocagei. The sequence continues at coordinate 10,798,044 of NC_138136.1, forward strand.
AACCATCAATTCTAGCTTGTGGGGGGCCATCTACATTATCTATTTTAGCATCTAAATGATTGGTATTAGTAACAGTATTATAATTTAGCATTGTTATAACGAGGCTATTATTGGATTGTTGTAATAATAAAATTTATTATATATAAAAAAGTAATATTACTCTGCTTCATGGCAAAGCTGGCTATGAAACTTCTTAAATGGTGCTTAGTAGGAACGACTGCTCACCCCTTCTCAGGTGGGTGGCAGTTGTGGACCTCACTTCCACCCACCATTCCCAGCAGCTAAGGCCCATGCGTTTTGCCAGCCATTAGGGAATTCCCCAGCTGGCAGACTCAAGGAGCGGGGAATCCCCATCAAAATGCCAGCTTCAAATAGGCCAATCAGAGGCCCCACCAGATGGGCCATGCTTTGCTGGCTGGCTGCAGACCTTGTCGGGTCAGCCAGCAATGCATAAAAGTCGGCTGTACCCAATGTTTGCGTCACATGTGTCGGTAGGAATACAGGAAGCTTGTTTTATACAGAGCCTGAGCATTATTCCATCTCACTCAGCACTGCTGAATGGGAGCAGTTCGCCGAAGGTTTGCAAGCAGAGGTTTTTCCTTGCCCTACCTGAAGATGCTGGGGTTCGAAGCAGGGGCCTTCTGCATGCAAAGCAATGCTCTACTGCTGAGCCATAATTTGTAAATATTCCCATAAATATGTAGGTCTGAAGATTCAGACTAAAAATTCAGCTGATATTCAGGTAAACCAAAGTAACAAAGACTTTTGCATGTAAATGGTTCACAGCCAACAACCTTTCGTTAGACTAATTTGCTTTGAAAATAGACTCATTCTGCACAATCCCTTAAATGGGCAACAGATTTTTATACTGATAGCACATTGCTCAGATGTCCTTTCAGAGTTGCCTGAAAAATACTGGAAGCTTTGGCAGCTGCGTAAGTGACAGTTGGAAAATTTGGCACCTGGAAACATGCAGGAGCCGGGTTGTAACTGCAGATAAACATATTGTGCCAGATACGAGCTTCAGCTGAAGACCATTCAGAAAAATCTCTGCAAGAGAAGTGGCGATGTGCTTTAAAAAATATCAACTTCACACCATTAGCGCTTATAAATATTTTTATGGAGGGAAAATCGATTCTATATATTAGGAAAATATTTGCCCACCCTCTTACTGCTGCCAGAATTACTTATAGTGAGATTTGGGAGAGATGTATTGGAAGCTGACATTGATTACTGGTATGCAAAGGTGCTGGACTATTAAGAGAGTTGACATATAAACTAAAAGCATTGAAAGGTCAGTGCTAAAATGACACATTTATTTGTATGTTCCTTTTCTGAACATACAGAAACACAAATGACACTCCCTCCCCTCTGCCTTTAAATGGATTTGGTGTGTACATAATTTGTGTGTGTGTAAGCTGTTTATTAATTTTTTTATTTTTGATTATTACCCTAATTTTGGGGGGGAAACATTTAAAACCTCAAGCATAATGCACCCATTTCCCCGCCTTAGGACATTTCCACTATTAATGAATAAAATATCCATTTTAGAAAATGTTTCTCTCATTTTCCAGCCCCCATATGAATTTGAAAACCGGCACATCAATTAAAAAGAAAACAATATCCACAAAATTAATGGAACAATTTGAAACAGAACGGTGGCCTGTTCTTGCATTGAGCAACCATGCACTGAAATTTAATTACTTCTGATGTAATCTATGCAATCTGTACTGCCCACCAAGTAATGGAACCAGTGGAAGCCTAATAAATTTATTGACACTATCCATTTAGTAAGAGAAATGGGAAGCAAGTACTTTTTGTTTCTGCTACCAGAAAACAGCCCCCCCCCCTACAAAACAAGCACACAATATAAGCCTTGCTTGCAGTTCACACACAATAATTGCCCCTTAAGATGGTGCAAATGATCAATTAGCAAGTTTGCTTGTGCAAATAATTGCTTGTAATAGCAGATGAAGGGACTTGTGGAAGATGGGGAGTCCTTTGTGAAGAGGAAGATAGTATGCAATAGATATAATATATATTTTTTAATGGAAGAAGAGAGAGGTTCTTGGTTCATCCTTTCCCCTGAAATTAAAATGCTTATACGAGCTAAACCCATTCATGAGAACCCATAATATGCACAAGAAAGCTGTCCAATAAATTCCAATATGCTGAATGGAGAGTGAAGTCTAGCAAACACTATTTTTGTCTATATGGAAAGTCTAACATGCATTTCCAGAGAGCTCCTCGTTCAGTGGGTCTGATTGTACGGAAATGATTGTATGAACAGCAGTAGGAGAAGAAAACATGTGCTCCAGTCACTTTGTGTGGACATCACCAAAATGAAATACAGGACATATTATTCCTCTGCAATTATCACTCGCCAAAACACACTTGGCACAGCTCTTCAGCCTCACCTGCAAGTTGTTGTTCTTTAATAATAATAAAAAAGAGGGGGAAATCAGAGCAAAACCTTATAGCACTGCAATGGAACATTCATTGTATTATGCTGAAAATGATCCATCAAATATAATTAAAATTCACTGAAGCAGAAAAGCTCTAACCTGGACCACTCTGTACTGGACATGATTAGCAGTTTAGCCGTTAATAGTTGCTCATCTGTTAAACGGGATTCAAAAGTAAAGCTTCTAATACGTAGAATATTGGGGAGGGGAGAGAGAGTATAGACCTTCCCTATCGATCCGAATAAGTTGACGGTATGTAAGAAAGATTATAAAACATTATTGAATGATTTGTCAAGTAATATCACCATTGCTGCATCAAGTAAAACCAACCAATTATAAGTTTTTTTGCGGGGGGGAGGGGAGTCAATTTCTTTTATAAAGTTAGATGTACATGCTGAGTATACTTTATCGCTTCTTAATGAAATGTTATCATGTCTTATGTAAGGTTGGCATTTATGTGCATGTCAATAACGTTCAATAAAGTTTTTAAAATATTAAAAGTAGACTTATCTGAAATCAGACTTTAATGGGCACACACATTATAATATCTCCTGAGAGGACAGACTTGCAAATGCTTCAAAAGGCATCTCTTTACCAACAATTAAATACATACATACATTTTTATTTTGTCAAAATGGGTGTGCCATGTTAACGAGAAATATGCAAAAAGCTTCCTTTTGAAAAAGAAACAAAAATACAATCTAAAGCATATTTATCATATATGCTTTGCCATGATTGTTCTGGAGTTGGGGTGGGGAGTTAAAATTGACTTCTACAATCTGTTGATTTAACAAAATATATACCAATGCTATCTCCTATTTCTAATTTTATACTTGTATTCTGCAAAGGATGACATTAGCCATGTTACTATTATTGCACTTGGTAAATTGCTACCCACATGTAAAGTATGCCATTTGCAGAGTTTCTGATTTCTGAGTGCTTATGTTTCCAAACACAAATTATACTTCAGAAAATGGGCAAGACTTTAAATCCACTGAAACAAATCATATGTTATGGTCTTTGAATAGCATAAATAAATAGACTGTCCATTGCTGATACATTTATTTATTTATTTACTACACCACCCTTTGCCTGAGGATTACAGGGTGGTTTACAATATAAAAACACAAAAAAAGCCTACCGTAGTAACACGACAACTCTCCCCCCATCCCAATTTAAAAGACCATATATTGTTTAATTAGGCAAAGGCTTGGAAGAAGAGGGATGTTTTTGCCGGGCACCTAAAGATATGTACAGAAGGCAGCAGGTGAGCCTTCTTGGGGAAAGCATTACACAAACTGGGAGCCATTGCAGAAAAGGCCCGTTCTTGTGTTGCCACCTTCTGGACCTCTCATGGAAGAGGCACATGAAGAAGGGCCTCAGATGAGGATTTCAGGGTCCAGTTTGGTTCAGATGAGGAGAGGGGGTCCTTAAGGTAGGTTACCAGACGACCCAGGTTCCCGGGAACAGTCCCCAGATTTGCAAGTCTGTCCCCAGACAAATTCCGTCCCTGGAATGTCCCCAGATTTGCAAATCTGTCCCCGGGAAACGTGGCAGTGGCAGCCTCAGCAGCCTAGCTTCAGGAGCTGCTTGCTGCCCGTTGCCATGGTGCCCGCCATTTTTCCTCCCCGGAAGACCCCGTATGATGTGTCTTGTGTGCAAATAAAATAGGGATTAGCTAACAACCATCCTATAATTAATTTCTGGACTGTTGTCTGCCCAATTTAGGATGGAGATGTTAGTATTTCATACCTCCGGTGCTGCAGATGAGATTGTTGTAAATCACATGCCTGTATGAGAAGAGCGTGAGAAACAGAAGACAGTCTTATGTCTTTTACTTGTTCTGTTTGTTCTCTCGGAGCTGGAGAGAACGGACACCATTATGCCTTTGTCTGTACATAATGTGTAAATAAATACAGTGGTACCTTAGGTTAAGAACTTTATTTGTTCCGGAGGTCCATTCTTAACCTGAAACTGTTCTTAACCTGAAGCACCACTTTAGCTAATGGGGCCTCTGGCTGCTGCCGCACCACCGCCACACGATTTCTGTTCTCATCCTGAAGCAAAATTCTTGACCCGAGGTACTATTTCTGGGTTAACGGAGCCTGTAACCTGAAGCGTATGTAACCCGAGGTACCACTGTAGTAGGTTAGATCTACGATGTCTCGCTCTTCTTGCTGTGTTTAGCCAGAAGATTAATGCGAGTAAATCATCTGATTTATGTCGCTGGAGCACTCTGGAGAAGAAGGGAAATGCCTTTTCCAGTGCTATGCATACTGGAGAACGCTCAGAATTTTGGGGGCTTGCAGGCTCACCCCCCAGGGTGGTTCCCAACAGGAGGAAGTGGTCCTTCACAATGACTACCAGAAGCTTCATAAGATATGCCGCACTGAAAGCACAATTATTATTAAAGGTGATGATAAATAATTGTTCTTAAGTATATTGAATAGAAACCATGTTCAGACATTCCGGCTGAAGTGGCAGGTGGGGATGAGTGATCTAAGCCTCACTTTCTCTCCCCCCCCTCTCTCTATGATGCAAGTACCAGGTGTGAAAGTCATTCATCTGAAAATGGCTGCCTTACTCATGTCTAGAGGTATGGAACCCTGGCTAACCAAAAGTCCTGTCCATGTATGCCTGCCCTCTTCGGACTAACACTAGGTAAAAAAGATAAAGGTAAAGGACCCCTGGACAGTTAAGTTAAAGACGACTATGGGTTTACAGCCCTGATCTTGCTTTCAGGCTGAGGGAGCCGGCGTTCGTCCACAGACAGCTTTCCAGAAAATGTGCCCAGCATGACTTAAACTGCTACTGGTGCAACGGGACACTGTGATGGAAACCAGAGCACACGGAAACACTGTTTACCTTCCTTCTGTAGTGGTAGCTATTTATCTACTTGCACTGGTGTGCTTTCGAATTGCTAGGTTGGCAGGAGCTGGGACAGAGCAATGGGAGCTCACCCCATCATGGGGATTCAAACTGCCGACCTTCCGATTGGCAAGCCCAAGAGGCTCAGTGGTTTAGACCACAGCGCCACCCACATCCCTAGACTAACACCAAACTAGCATTGGTCAGGGAGTGTTCCCGTTGCATGAAGCATTGCTTTTCAGGATTCCCCACTTGTCCTTTTGCATGCAAAGTTGGAACACCTGGAGTGGGCTTAACCATCTTCAGATACAATATTCTGTACATTCCACAGAAGTTCAGCGAACAGACATTTTCCATAACTCCAAAATGTCAATAGCAATTTCACCAGCCTTCTAACATTCCGTGCTCTTTCCACTTCATGTTAAGCTGCCACATGCCCCTTGCATTAATGAACACCGGCTTTTAACCACTAAGCAATTTCTAGTCAGCTGCTAAGGTAAGGATTTGCATTTTCCACTGCATTGTTTTCCCAGCACTGCCTTGGTTCAGGTGTACCTGCGATTCAGACTTGAGAGTCTGATGTTGCAGGGAGACAAGAAAAGTCCTGTAAATAGATGGAAGCAGAGCAGCGTCTCAATAGTAGAACATACATTTTGCATATGAAAGGTCTGGGGGAATCTGCAGCTGCCAGAATTGTTCTGCCGCTCTGCTTTATCCCCCAAAGCCAGATCTTCTGAACTAAAATTATGATGATGATGATCATGATGATGATGATCATGATGATGATGATCATGATGATGATTCCCTTCACCCAAGGATCACTGGTTGCTTTACAGCAGGGGTAGGCAACCTACGGCCCGGGGGACAGGATGTGGCCGAATTGCCTTCTAAATCCGGCCCGCGGATGGTCCAGGAATCAGCATGAGTAGAATGTGTCCTTTTGTTTAAAATGTATCTCTGGGTTATTTGTGGGGCCTGCCTGGTGTTTACATGAGTATGTCCTTTTATTTAAAATGCATCTCTGGGTTATTTGTGGGGCATAGGAATTTGTTCACCCCCCCCCCCTCAAAAAAAAAAATAGTCCGGCCCACCACAAGGTCTGAGGGACGGTGGACTGGCCCACGGCTGAATAAGGTTGCTGTCCCCTGCTTTACAGTATAAGAACAATATATACATAGAGAATACTAACAAACAAAACAGTAACCCCCTTTATGGAACAAAAGTCCATAAAGGTAAAGGGACCCCTGACCATTAGGTCCAGTCATGACCGATTCTGGGGTTGCGGCGCTCATCTCGCTTTATTGGCCGAGGGAGCCGGAGTACAGCTTCTGGGTCATGTGGCCAGCATGACTAAGCCACTTCTGGCGAACCACAGCAGCACACGGAAACGCTGTTAGATTGTTTAATTAGCCAAAGGCCTGGAAGAAAAGTAATGTTTTCACCTGACACCTAAAGATATGTAATGAAGGTTGTAGACTAGCTTCCATTGTGTAGATTTCTCATAAAAAGCAGATGAACAAAGTGCAACAATTCCGCAGAAGCACCAAGTTTCACTTGCTTTCAGTCTAAAAGTTTCCAAGCTAATCTTTGCACAAACATGAAGTCAGACGTCAAATTTGAAAATGAACCTTGCAGGTTCTTGCATATGCCAACAGATTCTGGATGATACAAGGAGAGTGTATGCCAAGTGATGGGGAAGCATCATAGCACAGTAGACATGGTGTTAACAGCTTGGATCACCACAGCTTGGAACATGTTTCCTGGCTAAATAAAAATTTATTAAATTCAAGAGACAGCGAGTCTATGTGGCTTATATAATGAACAAGCGCTTGTTGTTCAGATCTTTGCCTTTGCCTTTTATTTCTCAAATTAAGTTTTTAAAATTGAGAACAAATCAACAACTTCTCAGGACCATTCTCAAGAGTAATAATTTGGACAACAACAGCGGCAAGAATTATATTAGCACAAGCTTGGAAGACGAAAGAAATACCAACGAAAGAACAATGGCAAGGGAAACTTATGGACTATGAAGAATGAGCAAAATTAACAGATAAATTACATGAAAAGGATAACAAAGACTTTAAAAGAGAATGGAAACCATTTACAACATATATGAAGAGGCAACATAAAGAATTGGACTCATTGGCAGGGTTTGAATAAATAAACACAATTGTATATAACAAAAAGGAAGGCTATATGTATTGGGAAAATTTTGGGAAACAACATGCAGGGTGGAAATAAAACAAAATGGGAATATGAGGGAAGTCCAGGGGAGGAGGGGGGAATGGAAAATTGTTAGAGAAATATTGTTAAAGGATGTATACATGGAAAAACCAATAAAAATATTTATTTATTTTAAAAAAGAGTAATAATTTGGACTTCACATATCTAATTTCCCTATAATAATATCGCTTATGGGGTCAAAGTTTATAACTTATAAGTCTGATGTTTTGTCAGTCTTGTTTGTTTGCTCTTCTTGAAGCAGGGCCCTAGTTCATCTTCTGTGCTGTAGATCTGCTCTCCTGGACGGCTTCCTGCTCTCTTATTTGGAATCTTTTCCCATACATTCTCCCAAGCAAAATGGAATACTAATATTTTCTTCCTATTTTTGTATCATGCAAGATAAATAAAACTTTCCCCAGCTATTCATGAATTATTGAATTTGCTTCATAAAAACGTTCCATGTTTAGAGCTCTCTGGAGCTTTAGTTTTTATTGACCAAGAATCTAAAATGAGCTTTCTTCTACCAATATTTTAATCTTAAAATAGGAAGAAAGATCAAGGGATTTGGATGAGGACAGATGCCATGGATCTGCTTTGACGTCTCATGCACCACATCAGTGAAGAATATTGCTCTTGCATTTTTCCATAGGTCTCACAGTATGGTTTGCCACTTATACAATTTCCAGTTGTAGAAGGGTAATTGTTCACAATTTACCTAGTTCATGAAATGCAGATTTTCCCAGCTATTAATTCACAGATGTATTGAGAATCAAGCATTATTTTTCTGAGAAATCATCCTATGACTTGGAATAGAAAATGAGATTTTCCACATGTACATTCAGTAATGATGGGTAACCCCCCCACAGGGATTCCCTTTTATCTGTCTTTTAACAACATATTACAGGTTTATGCTAGGCAACCAGAAAGTTCAAGTCTTGAGACTGAATTCCTGAAAACAGGAACTAAAGGGCTTCCTAGAACCATCTAGATGCCTAATGTGGAAAGCAAAATGTTGAACTAGAAGTACCTTTGATCAGGGCTTTCCTTACTTTAAACATGAATTTACTGGGTATGGAGGCCACAGTCTCCTGTTGCTGCTTCCCAGCTATGGAACTATTAATTGGGAGTTTGTTGATGGATCTCAACCAAAACTCTCTGCTACCGGCTGCTTAGTCCATGTAGTCCAGGATGACGACTCAGGTTAATAGGAATGGAATTGCCTAAAAAAGACGTTCGATTGTTTTTGTATGCCACAACTGCAGCGAGAATTTTATTAGCCAAAAATTGGAAATCACAAGAAATACCAAGTGGAAGATTGGCAGACGAAGATGTTGGACTTTTTGGAGCTGGCCGACCTGACTGGAAGAATCCGCGATCAGAAAGAGGAGGAACATCAAGAAGATTGGAAGAAATTTAAGGAATATTTAGCTAAATATTATAATATAACATAAGTGGAAATACTTGCAAGTACCAATTTGGTTTCGGATTAAAGTATGTTGAATTGTATAATACTATGGATTGAGAATATTATGAAAAGAAAGGAAGTTAGTAATTTGAATAAGTTAATTTTTTAGAAAGTGGATGTCAGAGCTGCTCGAAGATCCTAGCTCACAGAGGATCACGCTAGCCAGCGATCATTAAGTAAAAGTCTTTATTGAGTTACAGTTTCCATTTTCAAGCTGCTGCGTGCAACTCTACGTCTAGTAGCTAGATCGGCGAAGCTCCGTCTGATTCTCCGCCCCTTGTGCACCAACTTAATATCCTAGCCCTGCTCCACCTTTTCCGCCTGACTGTTCTCCTCTGGGTCCCTCTGCCCCCCGTGGTTTCTTCCTTCCGGGATTCTTCTGACGCTGACCCGGACCCTCCTGCCTCCTTGCGCCGGGCTTTAGGACCTGGCTCCCTTTCCGGGCTGCTTACTGCGCCGCCTTCCTCTGCATTTGAACTTGGCGCGCGCGCCCAACCTTCCACTTTCCGCTTAACCGTTTCTTCGCTCCCCGATGGAGGTGTGGCCACTCCTGACTCATGCCCTCCCTCCTGTGGTGAGCTGCCAGCGCTTGCCCCCTGGCTCCCTTCCTCCTCCCTGCTCCCTAGCGGTGACGCTGGTCCCGATTTCCAACTGCTCTCCTCTGAGTCCCCTCTGGCTCTATCTTCCTGGGGTGCCCCCCTAAACTCCCCCCTTGCCCTGGCCACTGGTGCTCCTTTCTGTGAATCCTCTGATTCACTGGAAAGACTCGGAGATCTCGGGTCGTCGTCATCACTCATCTTTTCTTCTGCCTCCTCCCCTTCGCTCTCTGTTTCCTCCCTTGCCCTTGCCTCTGCTCCTAAACCCCTGACATCCATCCCCCCCTCGAAGCCCCCCATTCCCCCCTCCCCTCCTTCCGGTGCTGGAACTGGGTGCTGCTGTTGCAAAGGGACGAATGTCGGATATCGTTCGCTTCCCGTGGCGGGCCTCCATCTGAAGGCTCCCGGGTCTTCCTCCCTGCTCCCGTCGACGACGGTCACCTCCGCTTCCATCTCTGTGCCGCCGTGCTCGAAACCAGGGTCGTCCCCGAAAACGTCCATGCCCGTCTCTCCCTCACTTCCTCCTGGCGGCGTTGCTCGTCCTGGGCATTCCAGCCACTTTCTGCGGAACTGCTCCTCTGGTCGATCGTCCCACCAATACGAGGGTTCTGATGCAGATCCCGAGGGTGACCCCTCCGGGGAACGTACGTCTTGTGTCGGGTCCTCGTCCGAGTCGAACCCCCGGAAAGTGCTGGCCGAAAGCGTGGGCGTGAAAAGCCAGTCGTCGAAAAAGTCTGCTGGCATTGGTCTATGTGGGAAGAGGGCGTGAAACTCGTCTTTGAGTAGAGGTTCGTCCAAAGCGTAGCCCGGCACCCAGCTGTTTGCACTGGCCGGGGTGCCCTCCTTGGCGAGAAAGTATTCTACCCCCTCCTCCCCCCATCTGGAGTCCAAAATCTCCGTGACTTCGTTGATGCGCTCCTTCTGTGCCACTCCCGCGTGCCCTGTTCTGTCTCTGACCGGACTCGGCGCCGTTCCGGGTTCTTGGAACCTGTGCGGTGCCTTGTAGGGAGTGAGCACCGATCTGTGGAACACCGGATGCATTCTGGAACCCTCCGGAAGTGCCAGTCTGAAAGCTACCGGGTTGACCTGCTCTTCGACTTGGTAGGGCCCCAGTTGTTTATGCCCTAGTTTCTTCTTGGCCAACGACCTGGCCGGCACTGCGTGGGCTGCTAACCAGACCCAGTCTCCCACGTGGAGCTCTTCGCCAACCCTTCTGTGCTTGTCCGCTTGTACCTTGTATGCGTGTTTGGCCAGCTCCAGGTGGCGCCTCAGCTGATCGTGGACTTCCTGCAGCTCCGACGCGAACGCATCTGCTGTCTGCGGCTCCCCCTCCCCCATTCTTTCCAGTCCCGGGAAGGTTCTGGGGTGCCTCCCATTGTTGGCGAAGAACGGCGTGACCCCCGTGGACACGTGCTTCGTGTTGTTGTAGGCGAACTCGGCAAGCGGCAGGTAATCCACCCACGTCGCAGGCTGTTGATTTGCATAACATCTCAGGTACTGCTGCATGATGGCATTGACCCGCTCCGCTTGCCCGTTGGTCTGCGGGTGTCTCGCCGACGCCAGGTTGATCTTGACGTTCAGGAAGCCCATCAGCTTCTGCCAGAAATTCGAGATGAACTGCCGCCCCCGGTCGGACAGAATAGACCGTGGCAGACCGTGAACCTTGAACACGTGGTCTATGAACAGTTTGGCGGTTTGCTCCGCCGTGGCCACCTTCGCACACGGAATGAAATGTGCCATCTTGGAAAACAGGTCCACCACCACCAGCACTGCCGTCTTGCCTCTCGAGCTGGGCAGATCTGTGACAAAGTCCAGAGCCACCCTCTCCCAAGGTTCGACCGGAGTTTGCAGCGGTTCCAACAGTCCGGCCGGCGGTCTGTGCACTGGCTTGGCCCTCTGGCAGGTGTCGCACCTCGCCACGTAGTCTGCGACCTCCCCTCTCATTCCAGGCCACCAGAAATCCCTGGCTACTAATTCCACCGTCTTCTCCTTGCCAAAGTGCCCGGCCGTGGGCGCGTCGTGCAGCTGCTGCAGCACCTTGGCGCGAAGGTCGTCTCCCGGCACGTAGATGGCCCCTTTACGGATGAGCAATCCATCTCGTAGCTGGAAACCGTCGGCCGCAGCCTTGCCCCTTTGCACCTCCGCCATCTTTGTTTGCGCGAAGGAGTCATCCTGCAACGCTCGTCGCACCGCCTCCAGGTCCACGGTGGCCGCGGCGCACGCCCACACTGTTGGTGCGAAGATGTGCATGGCGGCCGCTGGCGTTGCGTCCTCCAGATACTGTGGCTTACGGGAGAGGGCGTCCGCCATGATGTTAGTGTCCCCCGGGACATACTCTATGCGGAAGTCGAAGTTCGCAAAGAACTCAGCCCAACGTATCTGCCTCTGGTTTAGGAACTGTGCCGTGCGCCAGTGTTCCAGATTCTTGTGGTCCGTGCAAACCTGCACCGTGTGCTTGGCGCCGATCAGGAAGTGCCTCCACGCTTTGAACGCTGCATGAATGGCCAGCAACTCCCTGTCCCAGATGGTGTAGTTCTGCTCGGACTTGCTGAGCTTCCTGGAGTAAAACGCTCCCGGTCGCCACACCCCCTGCTGGTCCTACTGCAGCAGGACCGCCCCCACGGCTCTGTCCGAGGCGTCTGTCTCCACCCTCATCGGCCTGCTGGGGTTGACATGAAGCAGCTGCTCTTCCGACGCGAAGAGACGCTTGAGCGCCTGAAAGGACTGCTCCGCCTGCTCTGTCCAAACGAACTTCTTTTTCTTGGAGCTAAGCGTGTCTGTGATGGCCGCTGTCTGCATAGCGAAGCCTTTGATAAACTTGCGATAGAAGTTCGCGAAGCCGACAAACCGTTGGACCTCCTTCCGGTTGCGTGGACTCTTCCAATCCAACACCGCTCGAACCTTGGCGCTGTCCATGGCGAGCCCCTTGTCAGACAGCTTGTAGCCCAGAAAGTCCACCTCCGTCACGTCAAATTGGCACTTCTCCAGCTTGGCGTAGAGCCTATGTTGCTTTAGCCTGCTCAGCACTTCCTTGACGTGCCCGTCATGCTCCTGCTGCGATTCCGAAAAGATCAGGATGTCATCTAAGAAGCAGAAGCACGTCTTGTAGAGAAGTCCCGCCAACACGTGATGCATGAAAGCTTGAAAAACGTGGGAGCCATTTTGCAATCCAAAAGGCATAACTCTATATTCGTAGGTCCCCAGTGGCGTGAACATGGCCGTCTTCCACTCATCTCCTTCCCGCATGCGAATGAGGTTGTACGCCCCTCGCAGGTCCAACTTGGTGAACACTTTTCCCTTCCGCACCTTCGCTAGGAGGTCGTCGATTCGGGGCATGGGGAAGTCCGATGGCTTGGTCCCACTGTTCAAAATGCGATAGTCCACGACCAGTCTTTTTTGGGGCGTGTCTCGCTTTTTAACAAAGAATACAGGACTGCCCCCCGCTGCCTTGGACTCTCGGATGAAACCGCGCTCCAAATTATGATCTATGAACTCCTTGAGTTCTTGCAGTTCGTCCTCTGACATGGAATACAGTTTCCCTTTAGGCAGCGCCGCCCCCGGCAGCAGGTCAATTTTGCAGTCATATGGTCTGTGAGGGGGTAGTCTGTCCGCCTCCTTTTCGCAGAAAACTTCCAAAAATTCTGCGTACTTGTGGGGAATCGCTTGCAGCGTGCCTAGCAGCAGCTGTGACTCCTCTTCCTCTCCTTCCTGCCGGGGCACGATGCAGTGTTCAGCACAAAAGGAAGAGCCGAAGACCAGCTGCCTCTGGTACCAAGCCAGCGTTGGGCTGTGCTTGTCCAGCCAACTCATTCCCAATACAATGGGCGTATCCGATAGCTGAGTGACATTGAAGCTGATGACTTCTCTGTGATTCCCAAGTCGCATCACCATCGGTGGCGTCTGCTTCACCACTTGCCCCCCTAGCAGCTCCCTGCCATCCACCGTGACAACCTGCAGGGGCAGTGTGGCCGGCAGCAACTGTATAGCGTGTTTGTCGACAAAGTCCTGCCCTATAAAGTCCGCGTTGCTGCCCGAGTCCACGGTGATTGGCACGTCCATGGTGATGCCATTGGGCAGCTGGAGAGATGCGGTGAGCCTCACTACTGGTTTGGGCGGGAGGGGGTTCACGGGCTGCAAAATCTCTGGGGACTGCGTCACTAACACGTCTGGCTGGGCCCCAGTGCCTCTTCCTCCAGCCAGACTGCGTCGTTTCCCTGCTGTGGTCCACCTTGCTGCGTCGCTGCAGTCACCATTGCTGAGGCTGCAGTGAGCTTGTGGGGCCTCTGGGGACACTCTTTCGCCATGTGCCCTGGCTCCTCACAGACGTAACACTTCCTGTTCCCTCTAGGAGGCTTCGCTTTCACTGCTGCCGGTGCTAGGGCTCTGGTTGCTGACTGAGCCCTTGCACCTCCCACCTCCATAGGTTCCGCTCCTCCTCCTGGTGGAGGCGTGGATTGCGCCCGCGCTGCGTCTCTGGGAAGGAAGGAGGGGCCCCTGGCTGGTTCGCGCCCTCCACGCCCTTCGTCCCTGCTCCACGGACGTTCTTCCAGCCGCACCCCCACCGCCAGTGCCCTCTGAACGACCTCCTGGGTGGTCCGGGGTCGCTCCCCCCTCGCGATCTCATCTTTAATCGAGCTGTGCAGCCCCTCCCAAAAGAGGTCTCTCACAGGGGCCGAATCTCTGTCCCATTCCAGGGCACTGACCAAAGCGAAAAAGCGGGCATGATATTGCCTTACGCTGGCCCTCCCTTGCCTTAGTCCATGCACCTCCTTCCGGGCAAGATCCACGTCAATGCTTGATAAAAAACACCCATCCATCGCTTTAATAAAGGCATCCGCATCTTGGAGCGCCGGATCCCTATCTCTCCATAGATTGCGCAGCCATGCTTTAGCATCCCCATGCAAATGGGACATGATGAATCCCACCTTCTCTTGCTCATCTCTAAAGTCTTTATTCAGCAGTTGCAGTGCGCACAGTACATCTGCTCTAAAGTTGGGATACTGTTGCAGGTTCCCATCGAAGTGAGAGACCAGACCGCCTGTACGTCTCGCCAACCCAATTCCCTCCTGTCTGGGTGTCTGCTTTGTAAGCACGTCTAACCTGACTTGGAGATCCCTGCAGGCGGCAGCTGCCTCCTCCTCTCTCTTCCGGGATGCGAGAGCCTCTGCACTCAGTTGTGACACTGCTTTTCTGAGTTCCTCTATCTGCTGCTCAGCCGTCATGTCGGCTGCCGTTCGTGAGCTCGCTGGTAGGCACCTGTTTCTCTCCCCTCCTCGAGGCTGTAGATGCCCACACTTGTGAGACGGAGCTTACTGTCAGAGCTGCTCGAAGATCCTAGCTCACAGAGGATCACGCTAGCCAGCGATCATTAAGTAAAAGTCTTTATTGAGTTACAGTTTCCATTTTCAAGCTGCTGCGTGCAACTCTACGTCTAGTAGCTAGATCGGCGAAGCTCCGTCTGATTCTCCGCCCCTTGTGCACCAACTTAATATCCTAGCCCTGCTCCACCTTTTCCGCCTGACTGTTCTCCTCTGGGTCCCTCTGCCCCCCGTGGTTTCTTCCTTCCGGGATTCTTCTGACGCTGACCCGGACCCTCCTGCCTCCTTGCGCCGGGCTTTAGGACCTGGCTCCCTTTCCGGGCTGCTTACTGCGCCGCCTTCCTCTGCATTTGAACTTGGCGCGCGCGCCCAACCTTCCACTTTCCGCTTAACCGTTTCTTCGCTCCCCGATGGAGGTGTGGCCACTCCTGACTCATGCCCTCCCTCCTGTGGTGAGCTGCCAGCGCTTGCCCCCTGGCTCCCTTCCTCCTCCCTGCTCCCTAGCGGTGACACTGGTCCCGATTTCCAACTGCTCTCCTCTGAGTCCCCTCTGGCTCTATCTTCCTGGGGTGCCCCCCTAAACTCCCCCCTTGCCCTGGCCACTGGTGCTCCTTTCTGTGAATCCTCTGATTCACTGGAAAGACTCGGAGATCTCGGGTCGTCGTCATCACTCATCTTTTCTTCTGCCTCCTCCCCTTCGCTCTCTGTTTCCTCCCTTGCCCTTGCCTCTGCTCCTAAACCCCTGACAGTGGATATTGGAAAATTGCTAAAATGAGATTCAGTGAAAATCAGGAAAGATTCAAGGAAGTCATTTAACAATGGAAATTAATTTGGATTTGTAATATTAAGAAGTTTTTATGTGTTTGTTTGTTTTTATTTTTAACATGTTTTGTTATTTTGTGTTGTGTTATATTTGTTGTAAGTTTGGAAAACTAATAAAATTTTCGGGGGGGGGGGAGGATGACGACTCAGGAACATAACTTGCCGAACAGTAACTTGATTTACATTTGCTTTTATTGTATACAGAGTATAGCACAGCTTTGTACAAGTTACTATATGCACAGACTCGATTCAAACTCTACACACCAACCTCTGAACTCCAACACCAAGCTACTGTGTCATGCTGCTTATAAGGGGAAACTTTTAGCCAATCACCACCTGTTGCTAGGCTTCCCTATCTCCAAACAGACTTTCTCATGTATTCTTGTTTCACTTGGCTTCTTGCCAACTCACTAATTGTCCACTTCAAAGCTGCAGTTTCTCACTAACCTCAGCAACTGGGGGCCAGAGCTCAGTGACAGAGCATCTGCTTTGCATGCAGAAGATCTCAAGTCTCATCCCCAGCATCTCCAGGTAGGCTTCAGGGAATCCTATCCCTCCCATGCAGTGCCGGATTTACGTATAAGCTAAACAAGCTATAGCTTAGGGCCCCACTCTCTTGCCCCCCCCCAAAAAAAAATAAAGGGAAAAACCAACTGAATGTACATTTCCTAAATGTAAGATAAAAAAACAAATAAAATAAAACCCACATACAGCAACAGTGTTTTGTGCTGTGTAGGCTCCTATGATGTAAGTCATGGGCCGCTTCTGCTTGCCTGCTCCCTAAAATACCACTGGTTTGTTCATTTCTATATATAGGGTGCCTACATTCTACATGGACTCATCTCATGGTAACATGTGCAAATGGCTTTAGATACCTATTAGGTCCATAAATTACCATGTAGCATATATTCAACACAAAAAAACAGCAGCAATTGACAAAGGACAGCTGGACATATAAAGGGCCCCATTACCTTCAGTAGCTTAGGGCTCACCAAACCTAAATACGGCCCTGCTCCCATGGTGGCAGCCAAGAAGCAGAGAAACAAAGGAGTTCTTACTAAGTAATTTATTTGATATTCACAGAGAGAGATGAAGGAATGCAGTCTCCCGAAGACAATGGTGTTGCTCCAAGTAAAGTCCCACCCCCTATGTCTCCCCTGTTCTACATCACCCCTGCCTCGGTTAATCTGAGCTCTCTGCCTCTGAGCTTTCTGTTATACTATCCTCAATGCTCATTTGGTCCTTGGAAAGGGGGGGTGGGGTGTTAGTATTGCTTTCCAAAGACACTGAGTCTGTCAGCTGTCTCTCCCCTGGTGCTGCTTCTTCTTCCTGCTGGTCCTTTTCCAATATTTTCCAGCTTCAGCCCTCTGCAGCCTCAGAACTATGCCCTTCTGCAAACCACTGATCTAAATCTATATTGTCCTCCTGTTCTCAGGAAGGTTCAGAAGGAGGGGTGGCGATCCCCACCATTCCTCCTCAGTCCAGCCCCTGGCAGCTGAGCTAGATAATACAATGATTTGACTTGGTCTAAGGCAGCCCCCTGTGTTTCTGTGTGCATATGTGACAGAGAATGTGTACTACATAAAATGTCTTATTATTTATATTCCAAAACTGCTCAGATGAACAGCATTTAGGCCGGTTATAATGTGTTTTCCACACCTGTGATTTGAACGTGATGAAATTTCAGTAGGAAGGGTGAGCAACAAAAAAAATAATAATATCACCATTCCTTTGGCATAATATTGGCAGATAAAATGAAGGCAGAATATTGCTTTAGAACAGTAGTGGGGACCTTGTGGCGCTCTGTGTGTGGTTGGATCTCAACACCATCCTTCCCCAGCCAGAATAACCAATAGTCAGTGTTAATAAGAGTTAAAATTCAGCAGCATCTGGGTTGTCACCAGTTCCTTATCCCTGGTATAAAGCAAAAATTCTACAGGTTTCAAATCCCTGCTTACGCATACACACACAGAGAAAAAAACCTGACCTGCATACTGAAATGCATTTTTTAATTATTTTTTTTTTACCAAGGCCCTGCAAGAGGCATTATGAGACTGGAAATGTTAACACAAGTAATAATCGAAAGGGCACTATGGTACACTAAAGCTGTTTTTTAATATTAGCAGAGTCTCCCCACCCCCCTCCTCTACTTCATAGGAGAATTGTATTTCTGCCCATCTCATGTAGCTGTCAAAAGTGCCTGGAAACAGGAAGCAATGATACTTATTTTGTCTCTGGGTTGCTGACAGCAGTACAACACATACATGCCCACTTAAACCGACAGACATCAAGCTGTATGAAAACACAAAACCCATGGGAATCTCATCTAAGCATGTATTGGAATATACCAGCCAGAATAATGCCCCGACACATAAAGGCAGTTTATAACACTCCACTAGAAGACTTTTTTCGACTGGTCTTCCAGGAGTTCCTGCCCTATCACACTGTGCCTTGAATGCTCGCCTTGGCTCTGAATGGAATTGTAAACACTCTTGTCCTTTAATATTGAGGACTTGTATGCATATATACAGCTTTATTCCTTCCAATTAATGTTTTCAGCACTAATGAGGGTAGATTAAAAATATTGAATGTAGATCAGATTCTAATTGGAATGGCCTCTCCGGAGATTACTTCTATGCTGATGATATTGCTTTAAATGGTCCATGCAGAAATTCAGGTAATGACTACAAACTAGCAATGCAGCTTTGTATCCACAAATAGGACTTCTGCGTTGCAAATGGAAGAAGAGAGCAGATTGTGCATATGCTGGTTTGTGCATGTCATATTTGGCTATGGATGTCAAATGTATATGTTGCTGTATTATGAATGGGGAATCTGTGGACCTCTAATATCTGCTCCAGTCAGCATGACCAACGCTCAGAGGTTACAGAAATTGTACTCAAACAGCATCTGAAGGTGAACGGCAGAGAAAGTCGCTTGAACCACTCATAGGGGCGGGGTGAGGGCAGGGTGAGCTGCCCATAGGGGCAGGTCACACCGCGGGGCCTCCGGAGTCTGCCCGCCTCCTCTGACTCAGCCACCTTATAGATGGGGGGGGGGGGGGAGGCAGCGGACAGACTGTTTGGGCAGCACAGAGCCTGCACGAACCACCACGTCTCTCCCAGGAGAGACGCGTGGCTCAGGCATGCAGCAGGCCCTGTGGTGAGTGCTGCCTGGCATTTTGTCATCTTCATCAATGGTGACACCCCACCTACCGAAGGAACCTGTGGGTTTCACCTAACCAAGGAGGTAAAACTAAGTAGCAGCTGGTTGTTGTATTTCCACAGATGGGGGGACAAGCTATTGTGTGCATTCTCTTTCCCAGGAGGCCTAGATGAAACCTGAAACCTGCAGAGGACCAGAAATGGTCCCACTGGCCTGTCTGCTGTCCCATGCTCCATCTTAAGACTCTTTCAAGATGCAGACACGGGTGATTTGAACAAAAGTCTCCTCCACTCTTTGTGTTTCGCATCATATAGCCTGAGGAAGAGCTCTGGAAATCTAGCAAGCTTGCACACTATTTTGTAAAGTTTTGGTTCATCAAATAAAGGTATTGCCCTGATCTGTATTTTGGGGTGTGTGTGTGTGTGTGTGTGTGTGTGTGTGTTTTCTTATGTGCCAACATAGCTACTTCATAGTATAATTCATCCTCTTCCTTCTCTTGTCCTCCAGGTTTACTCTAGCCATGCTGCTCTCAGCCCTTTTTCTACATTCTTGCCAGAGTGGTGCATGCTCTGGCTATCTCCCACTTAGACTACTGCAATGCGCTCTATATGGGGCTACCTTTGACAGTGACTTGGAAACTACAACTAATCCAGAATTTGGCAGCTAAGCTGGTGACTGGGAGTGGCCGCCAAGACCATATAACACTGGTCCTAAAAGACCTACATTGGCTCCTGGTACGTTTCCTAGCACAATTCAAAGTTCCTGCATTCAATCCACGTTAGGATAGGTTGGTTAGCTATCAACTGTTTGGTTCAAATGTAACACCATTCATGGTCAGTTGTGGCTTGCGAAGAAGGGTGGAGGCCATGGTATCTTTCCAGAGACAGGGACGGGGAAGAAATTTGATTCAGTTTGTTTTTAAAGGCAAACCTACCTAATATACGCTTTCCAAAGCAATATGCGAACCTAAACGCAGCCATCCGTCACAAGGTGCAGGCCAAGTAATCTTCATACAGAAATGCATACACTGGGGTAAAGTGTGTGTAAAAAATGCATCTATCCGTGAAAATGTCGTTGAAGAAATTATATTGAGAAAATCTGTTTTGCAAAATTATAGATATTATTCAGAAGGCCCTGCAAATGTGTATACTATGAGAATCAGCTGGTGGCATTTCACCAGAATTTGTGCTTCTTCTTCTTTTGGTGCGGGGTGGGTCACAAACTGATGTAGAAACATGGAGAAAAAGGAGAAAACTGAGAGAAAATGGCCAGTTTACCCCTCCCTAGTGGCAAGACAAGCTGGTGGCAGTGAGGTCAGGAGAGTTCTAGGCTGGTAGTCCAAGACAGGGAGGTCACTCCATTGGCTACTGCTGGTTTACTCTGTCCTTGACTGAGATGCATTTGAAGTCCTCAGTCTTTGTCATTCCTCGAGTGGATATTTCCAGTGTGAGGGGAAGACGCTTCTGCCATTGTCTCTCCCATCTTCTGTGGATAGTTCTTTTTTTACTCTCTCTTCCCCTCTCTGTAACCGTCTTCATCTGCTTTCCTTTCCTTTCCTCCTTTTTTCAGCTCTCCATTCTTCAACCCACTCTTCTCAGAACTCTTTCCCAACCTCCTGAGAACAAACGCTTCCATCTCCTACAGCAGTGCCTAAGGGCCAAAGGGGCTGGGCTTCAATCGTCCCACAGAGGGCTTGACTGTACAGGCTTACATGATAAAGCACAGTAAGCAACACTAAAAAAAAAGGTAGGCTGTATTTCTCCAGTGGAAAGTGGCTACCACCAGCATACAAAATCAGTGGAGGGAGAATGTAAAAGCTGGAATAATTTTAACACTGACATTTTGAAGAAACTGGAGGAAGATGATAGGAGTGTCAGATGGTATGGATGTGTCAGAAAGACAGTTTGTGGTTGAGAACAAGAGAGAAAAATTGATGTTTGTGAGTCATCAGCATGGATGATCACCCAGGAAAGTGAAGAAGGGGAAGGGCTGTGAACTCTGAAGCACTGTCAGAGGAGCAGCTGTCAAGCAAAATGAAGAATAAGTACCCGAAAGAATCCAGGAGAGTGGCAATAATTCCCTAACATGGAAAATATGCTGATGAGAGATGTGTGCTTAAAGCCAAGAAAGCTATAGCTGAACTTCATCAAAAAAATACCTTTCACCTCAACCAAAAGTAAGGCTCCTTCAAAAGGATGCACGGAAGAGCTTTTAAAAACCTCTGTCGCATCATTCTCAGAAGTACAACAATAAAAGGCAACGCTCCGGTAATAATTCTGGGGGTGAAGCAGTTCGGCTCGCAAGCATTTCCAACTGCACCTGACATCTCACTATATATGTTTGTATTTTAGCAGCAATACGTCATGGCTAGGGTGTCGGAGGAGATGCAGTAATTCTCAACCTTTTCCAAGGAGAAGTTGAAGCCATGCAATTCAAGTTATTATTATTATTTTCTGCTATCGTATCCCCGATATATATCCAATACAAACAATGGAAATTTCATATATATAAATCCAGACAGCTTTCCCGTTGGGCGGCATTGCGGCCAGGCAAGCGAGGACTCAGTTGTGATCCAATC
The DNA here is from genome assembly GCF_964188305.1 of Podarcis bocagei. Classification (NCBI taxonomy): domain Eukaryota; kingdom Metazoa; phylum Chordata; class Lepidosauria; order Squamata; family Lacertidae; genus Podarcis; species Podarcis bocagei. Next base: position 10,819,544 of record NC_138136.1, read on the forward strand.
AGGGGCAGGGAAGTGATGCTTGCTTCTGCATCATTCTGACCACTTCACTGGCACTGGGAGGGGCCTGCCCTACATGGCACTTCTAACCAATAAGCACTGGGAGGGGAGTGGTCACAGGAGATTTAACCACGGCGCGGCCAGGCAGGACCTCCTCTTATAATTTGCCACCCATTCCACTGGCTGATTGAGTTTACACAGACACATATAGCTTCCTGGCGTTCTACTCTTCCTATCTTTATAGAGCTGAAGGTCGTACTGTCCACTCAGCAGGTTCTTGTGGACCTTCTTACAGAACTTGCCACAGCATGCCACTGCAGATGTGCTGCTTTGAAGGGCACCTGAGAAACCTTCACTTCCAGGCAACTTCAAGCCAACTAAAGCCAACTATAGCCTACAGATGAAGGAGATATCTTCTCTGGGGTCAATCTGGGAGCTCATAACATTCCAAGCGAGAGCAAAATGCATCCACCTATTCTCCCAATTCTTCAGTGTATCATGTTGGCATGTGAAGAACATAGAATAATAACTACTGGAGTGGAATTCTATGCAGTATTTGTGAGTCCGGAAGCCAGGAACCAAGCACACAACCTCATAACAGGGTTGCCTAGCAATAAGTTTTTTTTCCCCCAGTGGCATTCCATTAGTAGTGTCTGCCACTTCAACAAAAATCCTTCCATTTATGGAATGGCACCTGTTATTCAAGGAAGGTCTCCTTAAGATCTAATCCAGTGGTTGTCTATGTGATGCCAACAATTAACACCAATATCTCCTTTAGCACCTGTGGTAGCATCATATTATATCAGCTCAAAAATCTTCCTGTTCCTGTATCTATTTATCTTCTTTCACTGGCATGCTTTCAAACTGCAAGGTTGGCAGGAGGTGGGACAGAGCAACAGGAGCTCACCCCATTGTCGCTGACCTTCCAATTAGCAAGCCCAAGAGGCTCAGTGGTTTAGACCACAGCTCCATCCGTGTCCCGAATAAACAAGCACACAATCACTGATAGGTCCACCCGCCATTGTGAGGCTCAAAGCAATGAAGATGATGCCTCCCCAGCTGTTGCCACTGGCTGTGGGTTGCTTGTGATGTCACAAAGGCACTTGGCAACTGAGTGGATATAAAGGCAGGCCAAGGGCCAAAAGCCCTTTTCTGTTTCCAGCAGGACAAACCTGGCAATGGATGTGACATTCAGCACTGCCCAGGTTTCTTCCACTTGGAGGAGGCAAACTGGTGAATGGAAGGAGGCAATCCTCTGGCACTGGGATGCTAATAAGGCAAGTTTGCTTGCTTGAAGGCTGCTGGTATCTGTGAGTGGAGGTTGGCAGACCTCTCATGATGGACCTAACTGTAGCTTCTGGCACAATGGGACACCGTGATGGAAACCAGAGCACATGGAAATGCTATTTACCTTCCTGCTGCAGTGGTACCTCTTTATCTACTTGCACTGGCATGCTTTTGAGCTGCTAGGTTGGCAAGAGGTGGGACAGAGCAACAGGAGCTCACCACATCGCGGGGATTCAAACCGCCGACCTTCTGATTGGCAAGCCCAAGAGGCTCAGTGGTTTAGACCACAGCGCCATCTGCTTCTCATGTACCTTCACCTTCACCTTCATGATATATGGTTTACTTAAACATATATACAATTGAGGGGTTCACAGCATTAACACCCCAAGGGGGTCTTGCTTCTCCCATAGCCACAGCCTTGGATTCCAACAAAAACCAACTTTGACTCTCAAACATTGCTCTGACTCTCCAGCTGGCTGCTTTCATTCTAGGTCACATCACTGCAAACTCTCAACTCTCACCTTTGTTTTTTTCTAACTACCAGCCGGTTGAGTGAGACTGCCCCGCATTTGCCATCTCTTACAGATCTACTTTCCTTTGTTTTGCTTAATGGCCCATTACCCAGACTATCATCTCAAGACAGGAAGCTAGCCTGGCTTGTATTTCAACACTTGCTGGACCCATGGGTTCAAAGAGTCTCTGCATAAACTACCTACAAACTCATAACAACATCACAAATCCTTTTGATTCCGTTTCCATCCTCTAAGTGTTTTCTCCCCTCTGTATCTGAAGAAGTGTGCATGCACACGAAAGCTCATACCAAGAACTAACTTAGTTGGTCTTTAAGGTGCTACTGGAAGGAATTTTTTTATTTTGACTATGGCAGACCAACACGGCTACCTATCTACTACTGTTTTCTCCCCTCTGTAAATCAAATTCTCTTTATCCCCATATATAGTTTTTAGGCATGGGGGTGCAAATCTTGTGACTAGCCCTCCATTTGCTGAGATCTGTTTGCCATATTACATATGTTTTTTAACAGGTCACTTGCTCTAAGTCGTCTCCCGGTGGTTTTTTTGGAGTTGACCTGCTGTACCAGCTGTCTCTCTCTACTCCTGTTATTAGAGGCTTCATTTCTATTTGTCACTGCCAATTTCCTCTTTGTTGATGATTGTTTTGCATGTCAGCAAAACCAGACGGTGTACCATCTTGAAGGAACCACCCTGTATGTCAGCAAACTAATTAGAGGGGCTCAATTGCTGCCGCAACAGCTTGCGGTATCTGAGGGATCTTCCTGCTAAAGACACAGTCATAAATCATTATTTAGAGTGACATTAATGAATTGGTCTCTGCCCAGGATTTATCCAGTTGCAGAACTAGTTATCAAGGTGTTTTATTAAAAGCTCACTCTAATATTAAAGCCATTTCCATCAAGGTTCCCTGCCAGGATCTTCATTTTCATTTCATTCATACACATGGGCCTAATAGGATCACAGTTCTGCTGCAGCTCATTCTGCAAATACATTTCCAGTGTGTTTGTAAAACTGTGGGAGAACATTTTAAAAGTTAATTTTGATAATGCAGTTACCAATTCCAGTAATAAAACTGTCCTTACAATAAATGCCTGAAATTTAGTGAATGTTGGTACTCACATGGGAACATTCCTACTCTTTCTTTCTTTCTTTCTTTCTTTCTTTCTTTCTTTCTTTCTTTCTTTCTTGCACTTAAAAGACAAAACATTGGTGAATGCCAAATCTCACTTAGGTGACTATACATACCAACTGTTATATTCACTGAGCAATAGTCGGCCCTTTGAGATTTATCAAATCTGATAGATTCCTGAGTGCGTTGGGGGATTTCGCAGTAGACAAAGTTTGTGATTCTGTGGAGGCCCTTAGCTCATTATGGAACACAGAGGCTAGTTCTACAATGACCTGTTTAACATTATTTCCCCCTATTAGACTGATATTAGATATGTCATTCTAAAATGTCACAGGGCATACTTGTTAATTAAAACATTATTTACCATGGTGTTTCTTTTCATCAAATGTAAGTAATACCCAGCCACACCATTTTCCAAAATGGCGCCCCCCGCCCCTGCTGCTGGTTGCTGGTTGCTCTGTCCTCTAGTGTCTCCTTAGGTTGGGATCTCTAAAAGTGAACTTGTTTTCAATATAAAAAAAATTCCTTCCAGTAGCACCTTAAAGACCAACTAAGTTAGTTCTTGGTATGAGCTTTCGTGTGCATGCACACTTCTTCAGATAAATAAATAAATATAAATATATTTATTTAAATAAATATAAATCCATAAATATAATCCATAAATATAATAAATATAATCCATGCCAGAACATGTATAAATGAGATGCTTCAGGAAGAGTTAATATGGAATAACATAGCTATTCTCTTCCAACCTGGGCAGCTTTATTGCCCCATCTTTCATTCATTTTTGACAAGTAGAACCTCAACAAATGGGTTTTGTATTATACAACTTTCTGCCCCCTTAAAAAAAAAAGGATCAGTTGTTTTTCAAACTCAAGCATTTATTGTAACTTAATGTTCAATGATGAAATTAAATTACAAATATGCAAACACACAGAATTTTATGAAGTGGCAGGGCTTTGCTATGATTGATCAATACAGTGGTACCTTGGTTCGCAAACTTAATCTGTTCTGGAAGTCTGTTCCAAAACCAAAGCGTTCCAAAACCAAGGCATGCTTTCCCATAGAAAGTAATGCAAAATGGATCAATCCGTTCCAGGCTTTTAAAAACAACCCCTCAAACAGCAATCCAACATGAATTTTACTATCTAATGAGACTATTGATTCATAAAATGGAAGCAATAAACTGTGTACTGCAGTCACACAATCAATCAATCAATCAATAGCTGAATTGGGTTCAAAACAATCACAAAAACAAAACAAAAAGAGCTGCAAAAACGAAAACACAAAATAAATAGTAAAAACAGACAGACCTCAACATAACACTCAAAACGGAAGTGTAGCACTCAAAATGGAGCATGTTCGGCTTTCGAAAAAAGTTCACAGACCCGAACATTTACTTCTGGGTTTGCTGTGTTGAGGTCCCAAGTTGTTTGAGTACCAAGGCGTTTGAGAACCAAGGTACCACTGTATTATTATTTCCCCGTCCCACATCTTCAGGCTCTGTTGCACTTTCTGAAGACTCAAAAGTATGGCAGGTTTCAGGACTGCAAGTCTGCAAAGATTGCAGCTGGAATTCCTTAGAGGTTGATTAGCTGTCTGCCTTTTTGACTACTTCAGACCTCTTTCTGAAAGTGCTGCTGAAGCTGTGATGTTAGCAGTACCCGAATCCATATTGCCCTCCTTTGCATGTAAAATATGTATGGAGAGCAAAAAGTTGACCGAGTGCATTAAAGCTCAGAATCCAGGGAATGGTTTATTCAGTATAGCTTTCGTTTCTTATTCATAACTAGAGCACTGAAGACCACCAGTTTCCTAGATGTCCCTTTATTTATTGCTGATAATAAAAACAGAATAGTGAGAATACAGATAAAGTTGTTTGTGTTACTTGTGAGTGGGGGGTGGTAGTTAGAAATAGCAGATAAAGCTAAAGAACATTATCCTTTCTCAGAACTGCATTAAAAAAAGAAAAAGACCATAGCAATGTATTTTGAAAGGCATGGTTCTGAATTATTCACCAATTCATGCACACCAATCCCTCCCTCCCTTCTCTCTCTAAAAGCATCTAGTTCCCAGCTCTATCACCTTCACAGGGTAGAGATTCAGAGATTGCAATCCAAACCCAGTACTGACTGCTGAACTATGAGACCTGCATTATATATATCCTGCCAGACTTTTCCATGTGGAAAAAATAATTTTCAGACATTTTGCTTGCTACATTGCATGAGTAAATATCACATTATCTTTTCAGAGTGTTTGCAGGGCTGAAAGAAGAAAGAAAAGAGAAGAAAAACTCCATGCTTTCCCTTTATTATGACCACAGCAGAAACTGCTTTAATCACTGAAGTAATCACTTGCATTTCTTATTAGTAACTGAAATCCACTGGGCAAATGATGTTTGGAATGAGAATGCATGCCATTTGTTCAGAATTATAACACTGCTGGCAATCTAGAAAGGAACCTTTATAGATTCAAACCATATTAGTGGATTCAAAACATATTAGTGGATAGAGTAATATAGTGGCCAAAATTGGAATAAAATAGAAAATAGGAATGGATTCAGCTTAACATTTCAAAGAGTCACAATTCAAGGTCTCTCTTGTACCTTGAAGAAACTAAGAATCTAGTTCTGTCCAAACCCTATTGGAGTTTGCTTTGTTTTGATTAGCAGAATAATAGCAAAATCTGTATTATCAGAAGGTTGCCATACAGTGCTAAAGGTTCAAAATAGAGAGATTTGTGTGAAAAGCAGTTTGGGGAATAACTCTAACTGAGACTGGGAATCAGATCCCTGAATTCATGGATCTAATAAGTACCTAAAGACAAGCTCATATGCCACCCTCCTTGGTCATACTGCACACAACAACCAGAAAAATGTGGGAAAATCTGTAGATAGGTCCTCCCTGTTGAGAAATCCATATGCTATAGGCAGGAACTTAGCTGTCAAGACTACAGAGCTACCAGCAGTCTCATAAGTGCTCCTCAGACAAGGCTTCTACATACTCTGGTTCAGATGTGCTGAAAACACTGATCATCTAAAGAAGCTATGCAGATGAACTCTTATTGAGAGCCAAATTCCAGTTCCTACCCATGTTCCAAGTTTTGCTGTTGCTGTGCCATCATGAGCCAGGATAAGGTTCTAAACAATCAGGTGGGCATGTGATATCTGTGGAGGAGAGGATTTCAGAGAGACAAACAGTAAAACCAACGGGGAGTAATTAGACACACCTTCGAGACGTTTATCTTTAAATAGGTTTTATGGAAGCTCCTGTCAGAATTTAAAAAGATCCACTCTATTGACAACATTGCAGTAAAAAAACAATCCATACAGCCAAGCTTATCCTCTCCTGGGGCTATCCAGTGCCATTCCTTTCAGCCTCTAATCAATATTTGCTATACCAGGTTCACATCTCCTTCACCCTCGGCGCCTCAAGGTGAATGAAAACCCAACCCATTTAAAACTTTACAGTGTGTTATCTAAAGATAGACTTTCCATGATAAACAAAATTCATCTCAAATCAATACACCAGATAGATGGAAAATTAGATGGGTTGATTTTTGATATCGTAACACTAGTATCTTTTAACACTGCTGGAAAGGTTGTATATTTTTACCAAGATGGAAGAGATGCACCTGAAATTGAGGCTCAAACCAGAGGTGGGAGCTTTTATCCTCAATATTAATTGCTGCTGGAGGCAGGAGATTATTATTACTTTTTAGACATTGGCCGATGACAAGAAATTGGCAACTGAAATCAAATAACTCAGGAAAAATCATTTTGATCCATGTATCATATTAAAATCATGTTAGGGGTTAATGCAGCCAGTCCTTTGCATTGAAGGTTTTCAAATGATGGGAAAATCCTGGAGAAGGAATAGGTTTAGGAATAGGCCTATTAGGAATAGGAATAGGCAAAAACTCAGAGAGGGGACACAAATTTCCAAGGAGAAGAAGGATCTGGAAGTAAGTAGAGCCACATTTCTCCACTGTACCAGAAAATGTTGGAGAACAGAAGAGTAGTTTTATGGAATCAGACCAAAGTCCCACGTAGATTCTATTTGGGCAAAGAGTTAACACACAGAGGAAGTGCAGGAACATGCCTCCTGGCCATATGCCTGGCATCATGTGCCTCATCAATCCTGATCCCAGTACATTGAGCACAGAACCCACACCGAGAAACTTTATGCATATAGAAGTACAGTGAAGGACACGAAGTTGGCGGTATGGCCAGGAAGTCATTGGGGCTGGAGCCTAAGGATATCAGGGGTGGGGTGGGGTCAGGAGGCAAGAGAAAGTATCAATTTACAAATGCTTTATGGGGACAGGATCCTGCCCCTGAAATGGGAAGGCAGTATCTGCTATTGATTCTGTGTGTGAGAAAGATGATCTCCAAGGCTATATGCCCTGTTTGTTCCATGGTTCTAATTACATATTTGCCGAAAGAGATGGCAACAAGCAAGGGCAAAGATCTGGGCCTGACACGTCTTTGATAAGATGACTTAAATCACTTACATCTTTCTAAATGGGAAGCTGAAGGCAGTGCATAAATAGAATCCTTTGCATATTAAATAGTTGTTAGCAAAGAGTTGGCCTCAGTGACTGTTCTTGAGCTCCAGCGCTCATTTCTCCTAAGAACAGAAAAATGTTGGCTTGTATCTTTCCGAGGTGATATAAGAACACTTGGCAGACAACTCCATATTCCATCAGTAAATAATGCAGAGCAGTCATTGGATTTCATGGGGATGAATAGCCTATTTTTGCATGGGGGCTACTGATTTTTGCACATACTGTACGCTACCACTTAGTGATTTGTAAATTGTGTGAGCATGGCACTTTCCCCCACAACACCCAAACCAGCCCCTTGTTTTGTTTTGTTTTTAATAAATATTTATTAAGAATTTTCCATTTTAAAAAGCCATAAAGAAAAAACAAAAAGAAAAATTAAAAACATATACAATTTGCAATCCTTATTTTCTATAACATATTTCCCTGACTTCCCCACACCTCCCCTTCTTATATTCCAATTCAAATTGTAAATTCAACAAGTTCTTATCCCCAGTTTTTAACCTTTTTATACTTAATTCATTTTAAAAAACCAATTTTACCTTATAAACCTCAAAATTTAAACCTCAGTACTCATTCTTAAATCCTTTTTTCTAAAGTCGACCCAAATTCCCTTCCACGAATTCCCCACTTTTCATACTAATAACAAAACAGAATAAAAAGAAAAAGGCAAATTATAATTATACACCCTTTGGATCCCCAAACCCCACCCCATCCCCTTTCCCGGTTTCAATCCCCAACAAATGTCCATCAGTCTTAATCTGCTATCAGCCTGGAGATCTCACATCCGAGGCCCTTAATTGTCTCTCAGTTCCTCTCTGCCGGTTTTTTTGATAGTCCTTAATATTAAACACCAGATCTCAGAGATGCTCTAATCCGAAGGGGACAATGCTTCCTCCAGCCAGACCACCATACTTCCAAACCAGCCCCTTGAACTTAGCTCAGTAGATGACATCAATAACTGTATGACTAAAGTTCTTTTAGCTGCAGCTAAAGTGACATTTTTCCTTCACAGAAGCTGGACTTGCAAAGCATGCGACAGCTTTATTCTGTGAAGGTGAAGTCTCATGTACATGGTATCACATGGACTCAGTCAATTGGCCTCTGAGAGTCGCTCGTCACAATAAAATTACAACATAGATAACAAGCTTCTTTTGAGATAGAAATTCCTAGAATAATAAGTTCACACATATATATGTATCAGATTTTATTTTTGCTTTCCTGAGTTGCATTCATGAAATGTAAATCCCCTAACTATTTTTATGGTAATGTCACTGAGAGCTATGAGTCATCAGCATGTATTCCTCAAAGCCTGAGAGAAATTACTCATTTATACAAATTCACCTTGAATATTGCTCTTCCACAGTACTATAATTGCTACCTGGTATGCAGTATCAGAGGGAAAACACCTTGCTCAGATAAACAGCATGTTTTGTAAATAAAAGTTTGTTGCCAGACAAGGAGAAATGTAAATGCTTATGATAAAAGTGTTGGCGATTCAACCCCACATATATATTTCTTCCCTGTAAACTGTTTTCAATATCTCTTACAGAAATATTCCAGACATTTCCCCTTTCACATTATTTATAACTTTTTTATATATTAAAAAAAAAGTGAGGGAAAACCTTGTGGGTACATCAGATGCTTTGAATAATCCTAACTGTGATCCATCTTCTCTGTGGGCAAAGGACAGGAAGCCAACAAAATGTCGGGTGAATGATGAGCAGGGGGCCATGTGCCCCTCTTGATAGATGAGCAAGCACTCAAACATAAGAGATGTTCCAGTAGTAGATAGGTAGCCGTGTTGGTCTGCCATAGTCAAAATAAAAAAATTCCTTCCAGTAGCACCTTAAAGACCAACTAAGTTAGTTCTTGGTATGAGCTTTCGTGTGCATGCACACGAAAGCTCATACCAAGAACTAACTTAGTTGGTCTTTAAGGTGCTACTGGAAGGAATAAGAGATGTTGCATCCACAGTTCTTCCCCTGATCAGCTGCTGTGGTCATGCATATATAGTTCAATCACAAAATTGAGGATATTGCCAATTGCCTGTTTTGGAGGAGGAGTAGGCCAGATTCAGTCTCCCTGGCCCTTCCTCGACACACTGAACATCTGGCCCACATGGCTGATGGTTTTCTGACAAAGTTAAGTGCACATAGTCTTGGACACTTCACTCAAACACAGCAGAATAAGGGTTCGAGACTGCTGTTATTTAATCAAGCACATACACTCTTATAAGGAATTCCAGCCCATCGCTTCACACAATTTGGGCGGTTTATGAATTTCTTCCCTAGATTTATTGGTACCGAATTACTTGTTTGCAGAGTGACCCCGATATATTAGAAAGCTGCCATTACTCTACTTTTGTTCTCCAGACTTCAGTTTTCAGTTTGCGTGTCTCCCACCCTTACATTTTATAGAAGCAATATTGCAAATTGATTGCAGACCTTGCACACACACAAAATATTGATGTGGTTGCAGGATTGCATCAGGATTCCATTTCCCAATGTTGTTTAATCGGTGCATGCAGTTGAAGATCCGATATGTTGTTTAATTGAAAAGTTTGTACCCAGCGTCTCCCAAACTCAGCTTGGCTTCCAAAGACTCAAGATTAAAATAAAATATGCTATGTAATTTTATTGATCATTGATTAAGTGACATGAGGCAAAAACCACAGACTAACACTGCAATCCTACTCTTATTTACTCAGAAGGGGCATATTCCCATGAAAGTGTACATAATATTGCATAGCAAAATTAAGTTTTGAAAGCTGAATTGTTTGGCAAACTCTGAACTGAAGGAATAATGCAATCTTAGGTAGGACTTATGCACCACAAGAATTTATGGTTGGCAATAAGAGGGTTAATTCCGAGCACAATTCAAAGTGCTGGTGTTGACCTTTAAAGCCCTAAACGGCCTCGGCCCAGTATACCTGAAGGAGCATCCCCACCCCCATCGTTCTGCCCGGAGGCTGAGGTCCAGCGCCGAGGGCCTTCTGGCAGTTCCCTCATTGCGAGAAACAAAGCTACAGGGAACCAGGCAGAGGGCCTTCTCGGTAGTGGCGCCCGCCCTGTGGAACGCCCTCCCATCAGATGTCAAAGCGATAAATAACTACCTGACATTTAGAAGACATCTTAAGGCAGCCCTGTTCAGGGAAGTTTTTAATCTGTGATATTTTACTGTATTTTTGGTTTCTATGGAAGCTGCCCAGAGTGCCTGGGGAAACCCAGCCAGATGGGCGGGGGACAAATAAATTAATATTATTATTATTATTATTATTATTATTATTATTATTATTATTATTATTATTATTATTATTATTTTATTTCAGTCCTGACAATTACAATTTGCAGATTTAAACATCCTCTTCCCTCACTTCCAGATATAGCTTAGGGGTGAATATTTGGAATGAAAAATGGGTATTTGCAGGGATTATAACAAAAACCCACACAATGTCAGAATAACCCTTTTCATCTCTCTCCAAACCTATTTGTGGTACTCAGTGTTCCCTTCTGAAATTAAAAGCAAAACCTCTCATAGTTGTTATTGCACGTGTTGTTGATTTTAAATAATAATAACAAGAAGTTAGCCCACTTTGGATTTTGCATTCTCAACGAAGAGTGACTAATTCATATATATATATGATTTTTATATTAGTGGACAAAACGGGGGGGGGGGGGAAGGACTGAAGGAATGCTGTACATTGCAAGTGGATGCAATATGGAGATATTTATTCTTTCAGTTTTAGAGACAAAAATCTAAACCTCCTGTCGAAACAAAATAAAAATTAAATCCTTCCAGTAGCGCCTTAGAGACCAAGTACGTTTGTTATTGGTATGAGCTTTCATGTGCATACACACTTGTGTTCCTGATGTCAAATATAGATGCGTTGAGAAATGATTATATTGTTATAAGTTTCAGGGGCCAGAGTCTGTGGGTGCAAGTCACCCATATATCCTGGAATTAGTAAAAGTCAGAATTAATGAAGGTTTTATTAAAGTGAGCCAAACGCAGAAACCCCTGGATTTGGTTTTCATGGAACTTTGGAGTGTCAGGCATAGCCCTATTGGCTTTAGCCCAAATGTAGCAGAGTTTTCCTGCACAGCGAAGAAGCTAGTTGCGGCAGTAATGACTAGTCAGCTAGACTCAGAATAACTATTTACAGGATTTATTAAAAAAGGAAAAATAAAACCAGCAGAGTTTCTGCATACAAATAAAAGCAAAATAAACCCTCTCTTTCTCTCTCTCAAAACCATACACAGCACTTCTAACTCCTAACACACCTCACATCAAACTGTGCTAGCAATCCCTAGATAACAGAGTTGAGTGCTGCTCGTTAACCAATCAGAGTGAGTAGTTTCTAGGTCAAGCAGACCTGGGCTTTCTGCCAAGAGTAAATTGACACCAGCTGGAGTTAATTGGTGAAGCTAGAATCTGCAAGTTTCCCACGAGAACCAATTAACAGAAACTGAAACAGAAACTGAACACCCCCTCACAGATTCTGCTGAACAATTAACACCAAATACACCTATGTAGGAGATCATTTTTCCAGCAAACCTAAACCCTTGCACATTCGCTTGTTCTTTATCTTTGCCAATGGTTTAGTTAACACATCTGCTACATTTTCTTCACTTGACACATAAGTACAGGTGATTACATTGTCTTGTACACAGCAACGTACATTTTGGTATTTTACAGAGATATGTTTGGAACGCGATTTGAAACCCTCTGTTTTACTTAAGGTTATACAAGCCTGATTATCAATGTAAACTTGTACTGGTTCTCCACAATTCACATTTAAATCTGTTAACAAATGCTTGAAATAAATCACCTCGTTGCACAATTCACTCAATGCAGCATACTCTGATTCTGTTGATGACACACTTACAACGTCTTGCTTGCGTGACCGCCAGCTGATTAAAGCTCCACCGACCATTATGACTAGTCCTGTGACAGATTTTCTATCTGGCAAATTTCCCCAGTCACTATCACAGTAGCAACTCAACATTTCATCCTCTGAAGAATTTAATTGTAACATATAGCCAATTGTCTGTTTGAGATATCTCAGAACTTGTTTTACCCCTTTCCAGGCATTTAGTGTGGGTTTTGAGACCAATCTACTTAATATGCCTACTGCATAGCTAATATCAGGTCTGGACCACTGTGCTATATACAATAAACTTCCAATTACAGAGTGATATACATCAGGGTGTTCAAATTCAGGACTCTCATCTGTATGAAGTGTTTTTATGAAACCTGGATCCATAGGCACCGCTGCCCCTTTGCAATCCTGCATCCTGTATGTAGTCAGTAGTTGCTTAACTTTGTTCTGCTGACTAATTAGGCAGCTGCCATCTTGGGCCCAGCACACTTCCAACCCTAGATATGTCCTAACCGGGCCTAAGTCCTTCACTTTGAACTTACTGGACAATTGCTTGGCAAACCTTTTAGTTTGTTTATCTGTTTTACAGGCATACAATACATCATCTACATAAATCAGACAAAACTCTTGGTCACTGCCTGTACCACGTACATAAACACAATTGTCAGCTGTACTCTGCTTGAAACCAAATGACACTAAGGCCTCATGGAAACATCTGTTCCAAGATCTTGCAGCCTGTTTGAGACCATATAGAGCTTTGTTTAATTTCAACACTCTATTGGAACCTGTCTCATAACCAGGCGGTTCGGCTAGATACAGGTCTTCTGATATTGGTGCATGTAAATATGCAGTCTGAATGTCAAAATGGTTTAACAGGAGTTTTCTCTTTGCTCCAAGCGTTAGAATCAGCCTTACACTGTCCCCCTTAGCAGTAGGGGAAAAAGTTTCGTCATAATCTTTTCCAGGCCTCTGAGAGTATCCTTGAGCCACTAAACGAGCTTTGTATTTGTACTCTCCTGTCACCAGAGGTTTAAGTTTGTACACCCACCTGCAGCCTACAATCTTTGCCCCCTCAGGCGCTGCTACTGGTGTAAAAACCTTGTGCTCATTCAGAGAGGACATCTCTTCCTCCATTGCCTGTTTCCAGCGCTCTGCCTCCTCTTTTGGTAACTTTAACACCTCCTGAAAACTCTTGGGTTCTGCACTTACACTAAACACATTTGCAGTATCTGGGGAAAAACGCACTGGAGGCACTCCTTTGTTTTGTCTTTTAGATCTTCTGGGAGAAAATTTTTCTTCTGACCCACTTTCCTCCTCAGAACTACGACCTCTCTTTTGTTGCTTAGCAACTGGTCTTCCACTTTCTTGAGAGCTCTTATCTGAACTTTCCTCCCCCTCAGACTCTGATTCTCTGTGTCTACTTTCAGAGTCAAGAAGCTCCTGGGAAGGTTCAAACCAAACCTCAGTATTGGCATGTAGTCTCTCCCAGCCACTATGTTCACAAAAACTGGCATTCCTGGAGATCACAATGCCATTTGTCCCTTCAGCAAAACGGAAACCTTTTCCCAGCTCCTGGTAACCCACAAACACTAGCTGTTTGGTCTTAGGATCTCCCTTCTTTCTCATTTGTTTCGGAATTAATACCCAGGCTTTTGATCCAAACACATGCAAATGATCAATTTTAGGTTTTTTCTGAAACAATTTAAAGTACGGGGTTGTACCTATTGTTTGATGAAAGAGCCTATTTTGGAGATAACACGCGGTGAGCATGCTCTCCCCCCAATAAGACATGGGCAAATCAGCATCATCAAGCATGGCAAACATCATATCCTGTAAAGATCTGTTTTTCCGCTCTGCAACGCCATTCTCCTCTGGGGAAAAAACGTTCGTTTTTCTATGCCCAATGCCACGCTTTTGTAACCAATCTTTAAAGGCATTTGACATAAATTCGCCACCTCTGTCCGTCTGAATCCTTTTGAGTTTAACAGACAGAAATCTTTCCACAGATGCCACCCAGCCTTTAAACTTAGTGAACACGTCACCCTTATTCTTCATGGGAAAAACCCAAGAATAACGCGTGGCGTCATCCACAATTGTTAGTGAAAAGCGCGATCCACCCCTGCTTACAGCAAATGGACCAATTACGTCCATGTGAACCAGCTGTAGCGGTGACTCACTAACTCTGTCACTTCTGGGGTAAGAGACTCTGTGGGTTTTAACCTTTTTACACACATTACAATCAAGGTACTTGTTACAACTCTTTAAATTACCCCCATCAGCCAATTCAGACATTTTTAGTACACTTTTCCAGCAAGCATGCCCCATTTTCCTATGCAATAAGTGCACACAGTTGTCATGTATAGCTTTGTTATTCACTGCAGGCTGAGATTTACTGACTACTGCTGCAACTTGAGATCCTGCTTTAAGCCAAAACAAGCCTCCCTCTGACTTAGCAGTGCCTAAAATCTCACCAGCCTTCTTAATGATGCAACTGTCTCCTTCAAAATGCACTTTAAACCCAGCTTTTAGCAAACAATCTACAGACATCAGATTGCTCCTTAATGACGGCACACAAAGTACATTTTGCAGACATTCACGCAGACAAGGAACAAAAACTGCACCCCCCGAAATCACTTCGGAAGTACTTCCGTCTGCTAGAGCCACCTGGCTGCGCTGTGCTGAGTTCTTGGAAACAAACAATTCATCTGAATTCACGATGTGGCGAGACGCTCCCGAATCGACCACCCAGACCGCTTGTTTCTCATCAGCAATCTTGACCTCGCCGGTCACCAGCTGAGCCGACTGTTTTCGTTTGAAGAATTTCCTTTTACGCTGCTGCTGCTGCTGCTGCTGCTGATCTCGTCTCTGCTCCTGCACCGGCAACTGAGACTTGACCAACTCCGGACATTGTTGTTTTAGATGCGCTGAAGACCCACATCGGAAACAACGCCTAACAGCAAACGCTGACTCCTCACCGGTACGCTGCTTTTGCTCCACCTCTGGCACGGCATGAGAACTCCTTCCAAACCGCCCTCCTGTAGAAGCCTCTGCAGCCACCAACCTTTCTTGCCTCTTCTGCCATTCTTCAATCAAACGCCCAGTAACGTAACTGACTGATAAATCACGCTCCTGCATGCCTTCTAGAGACAAAACTAAATTATCCCAGCTTTCCGGGAGAGAACTCAAAATAATAGCCACCTTCTCCTGCTGGTCTAACGCACAGTCTCTTTCCTGTAGCGCAGAAAACTTTAACTGTAAACTGTGTAGGTGTTCCTGCATTGTAACCCCAGGCTGTAACACTGCCTTGTACAATGCCTTGCGAATGAACAGCTTGGAAACCACTGTCTCACGCACATGGAGTTCTTTAAGTGCTTGCCACACACCTCTAGCTGTCTTGATTCCCCTCGCATACGGCAACTGGGAATCTTCCAGCCCCAAGACAATTGTGGCCCTTGCTCTTTGGTCTTTATCGAGGTCTTCATCATCAGGCTTCGTAGGAAACTTACTCACCACTTGCCAGAGACGATCCCTCTGCAGCACTGCCTGCATGCGTTCCGACCACAGCAAGTAATTGGAGTCATTCAGACGCTCAAAAGCCATCTGAACTGGTTGTGAGGCCATCTTGAGAGCGATGTCCCTGGAACCCGGAACCAGCTACTCACGACCACCGAGAGAGAGAACAGGAACCACAGCACCCAGCACTCACACGCTGCAACTGTTGTCCTTGCGTCCGCTGCGTCACCAGCTCACCACGGTCAGGAACCAGCCAGGATGCATCTGCTGCACCAACAGGAACAACAACTTCTGGAACTACTGGAACCAACGCCGTTGATGCTGACACCACCGCAACTCAGGCTGGCAGCACAATGCCCATAACCTCATGGAACTTTGGAGTGTCAGGCATAGCCCTATTGGCTTTAGCCCAAACGTAGCAGAGTTTTCCTGCACAGCGAAGAAGCTAGTTGCGGCAGTAATGACTAGTCAGCTAGACTCAGAATAACTATTTACAGGATTTATTAAAAAAGGAAAAATAAAACCAGCAGAGTTTCTGCATACAAATAAAAGCAAAATAAACCCTCTCTTTCTCTCTCTCAAAACCATACACAGCACTTCTAACTCCTAACACACCTCACATCAAACTGTGCTAGCAATCCCTAGATAACAGAGTTGAGTGCTGCTCGTTAACCAATCAGAGTGAGTAGTTTCTAGGTCAAGCAGACCTGGGCTTTCTGCCAAGAGTAAATTGACACCAGCTGGAGTTAATTGGTGAAGCTAGAATCTGCAAGTTTCCCACGAGAACCAATTAACAGAAACTGAAACAGAAACTGAACAGGTTTATGCTAACCAGCCAGGCCAGTTTGGCAGAGCTACCTGGATGGGAGTCATTGGAAAAACAAAGGCTAATGATGGCCAGTCATTAACTCATTAAGAAAGCTATGAACAGAGACTTTCTGGGCCAGACAGAAAATGGGAAAACCCCTCCCTGGAGAGAGTGATAGTTAGCAGAGACAAACGGTCAGAGTTTCAGTGGGCGATGAGGTAAGTGAACAGGAAAAAGTGTCCCTTTTGAATGCTGGAAGGTGGAAGCAGAGCACGAGGCAGCCAGTCTGTTGTATGCTGCAGATAGGGTCAGTCATCTCTTGGAATCCAAGGCTGCAGCAGTGAGTGGAACAGAACCCTCTTGAGATGGGAATGCTCTCCACTCTTGTCTAGGTTCAGGCTGTAAGATAAAGGGAACCCCTGACCATTAGGTCCAGTCGTGACTGACTCTGGGGTTGCAGCGCTCATCTCGCTTTATTGGCCGAGGGAGCCAGCGTACAGCTTCTGGATCATGTGGCCAGCATGACTAAGCTGCTTCTAGCGAACCAGAGCAGCGCACAGAAACGCCGTTTACCTTCCCACCAGAGCAGTACCTATTTATCTACTTGCACTTTGATGTGCTTTTGAACTGCTAGGTTGGCAGGAGAAGGGACCAAGCAATGGGAGCTCACCCTGTCGTGGGGATTCGAACTGCCGACCTTCTGATCGGCAAGTCCTAGGCTCTGTGGTTCAACCCACAGCGCCACCCACATCCCTAGGTTCAGGTTGTATATATGTGTAAATAAACTGTCAGGGACTGGGCAGAGAGCCTGACCCCTTCCAGAGAAGAAGACGACAGTTCAGAATTACAACAGGGGTTTGAGGGAGATCACAGCTCAGAGGCAGATGAGGGGGAAAGCTGGGAAATAATGGGAGAGGAGGAAGAAGCAGCACCAGAGATGGGACAGCTGATGGACACTATGTCTTTAGAAAGCATTCCAGACCCCTCTTTTCCAGAACCCGGCAAGCATTGAAAGTAGGAGAGCGGGGGGCTCAAAGGCAGAGGGCATTTTTCAGCACCCGTAGCTGTGATACATGAGAGAAGAAGGGGGTGGAGACTCACTCAGGGCAACACCATTATTCCAAGAAGCTGCCTTTCCAAGCCTCTCTCAGTGAATATTGAATAAAAAGCAGTTGGTGAGGACTTTTCCTTGTCTTATACATTCCTGGCAACCTGCCACATGGGTTGGATCCTCTGCTGCCTGATACGAACCATATCCCAAAGACACCACAGACTCCACTGTGCCTCACTGTTCCAAAAAGAAACTGTCAGGAGCCCAGGCTGCCATTTTGATAACACAGCACACAAGTTGTAATTAGCTGGAAGATTTATTGCAAAGCAGACAATTAGCCTCTGACACTCTAGCCGAGCATCCGTGTCTTACGATTCAGTTGACCCTTCTGAAGAGTGATTCCTACTTCTGCAGAACATCCTGAACCTATGACCCTTATATTTGTGGGTTTGTTTTCTGTCTAATACCTTCCCCACTTGTCTATTGCTGGGGCTCATGGGATTAGCTGCTTCCTCTTCTGGTGAGGAAATGCTCCCCCCCTCTTGTCTTCCGAGCCTGCCTGTCCTTCTCGATAGTGTTGGCTTTTCCCTAGCCTGCCCTCTGAATAATGGCTTGTCTGCATTCCTTTCATTGTCAAGAAGGAGGGGAGTTGACAGCCGACTG
Organism: Podarcis bocagei; assembly: GCF_964188305.1. Lineage (NCBI taxonomy): Eukaryota > Metazoa > Chordata > Lepidosauria > Squamata > Lacertidae > Podarcis > Podarcis bocagei. The sequence continues at coordinate 10,837,970 of NC_138136.1, forward strand.
CTTCCAGGTGTCTGAGAGAATTGCAAGCCTCTCTGTTGCTGACTGCATGCTGTACTTCTCTATTTTGGGCAGACTTGTTCCTGACAGAAACACTGATCCTGATAAGCATGCCTGGTACCCCTAGATTCTTACACCACTTGGAGATTGGAATGGAGTGTTACAATACCCATAGTTAAAGCTGAGGTTTATATCTGAGGGGAAAATATTGATACATTATGCAATGAGAAGGGAGGGCCCCCTCAAATGGACATTTGGCTCCTGGGCCTCTCAGAATTAACACCATTGAGCATGGTGGTTCAAAGAGTACCAAAATATTCTTCTTTCCAGCTACATATTTATTCCAGTTGAAAATTGCCTATCTGCTAAATTCACCATGAGAGTGAGCTTTTCACCCCCCTCCCGTCTCGTACACACACATCAAACTTCCACTGTGACAACTGTACATCAATGGGACAACCATTCATGATTGAACTTAACGCTTTATATGTTGAGGACTCTGTCAGTCATGGATCATAACAGAGAATGAATGATAGCATTTGATGCCTCAGTAGCATTTGAAAGATTGCCAGGGCTTGGGGGAAAAAGACATTCTTCAAGCTAAATAACCTGTCATTTTTTGTGCAGCTTTCGCCGAAAACATAAAATTAAGGGCCTGGCTACTTTACACCATTGAAGGTCAATGAAAAGGTTACAGGGCAACACAAATAGATATTAAATCAGACCCCCCCCCCTCCATCCTCCGTATTTGGTAATCCTAACATCAAAAGTGGTGGGAAATCTAGTGTGGATCAATCTGAAAATATATAGCTATATACTACCCTGGGTAGTTTATATGGCAAATAGGGATGGGTGAAGATAGAAATATCTGTTTATCTCAGTTTGGTACTTTTCCCAATTTTAAACTCAGGTCTTCACAGTCATTATGAAAATTCATCAGTATTTCCCTATTTCTCCTAATAGACACGTTTTTTGCATTTCTCTATGTTAAATTCACTAATATTTATATGCACATTGTACCCAGATATGTGCATTTCTGCACACATTACTTGGCCGTAGAACTGCATTGCAAAATTTGGAAAAGTATGAATGTTGAAAGATGACTGTGTTTCAGTTTGCCTCTTATTTCAGCAACTGCATATTGGTTAAGAATGTGAACTGAATCAAAATTCCCCACCATCCTGGATGACAAATAACCTTCTGGTTTCAGTAAATTCACAGGGTACTGCTGCAAAAAAATAAAATGAAAATGAATGCCCATGTTTTTAATAAAGAAAAAGAAGGATTTGAGCCAGTGATTACTTAGGGATGTTTTGGTGAATTCTTATGCACAATGTTCTTTAGGTCTCTAACACGCACATCAGACTTATTTCACACTTCTCAGAATGTTGTGAAAAAGTTCTTGGTATTTAAGACTGCTTTGTCCCTCACTATGACTGATCATTCCAGAGCTCAATGGAAAAAAAATTTCATTGACCCCATTCTATCCCCCCCCTCACTTTTGATAGCCTGTAACATAGTGAAAAATAAAGTTTTTTGCTCAGAGCATTACAAAGAGCCAAATCCCATAAATATGCATTAGGTGAGGAATTGAGGATTGTTCCACGTCTATGCTTTCCTTTTCCTGTTCCACTCTATCCTACTCTGTCCCTTCTGTGCTCGCCCTGTTGCCAAATCGAGCTTTGCATTGCAAGGGAACTCTTAACATCACATACATTTCCGAACCCTTGCTTCAGATGTGCTCTTTCATCTGTGTACTTGCAGTTGATGTACTCTGCAACTATAATCCAGGACTCATCATGAACTCATGGGCAAGATACATGAGCAATTGCTTCTCAGATGTAAGAATAGAAGCAGAGGTTGACAGTCCCAAGTGGGATGAGGTTGTAGCTCCATGGAAGCACACATTAATTGTTGTTGCTGTTGTTTTCATTTTTGTTTTCATTGTTGTTATGTTGCCTTATGTAGAAATCTCAGGATTGGTCTGCATGCAGAAGATCCACATGATTTGCAAGCAAAATGTCTGTAGCTCATTGCAGGCATTTCTCGTCAAAGGATCACAAGAAGCAATGGTGGGGAAGACCGCTTCCAGTCTTAGAGAGCCATTGTCAATCCGAGCAGATAATACGGGTCTAAATGGACCAATGGTTTGACTTGGTTAAGGTGACTTCATATGTGTGCGATGATAAATTAAGTCCTTCATAAATCCCCACATCTTTCATCCTTAAATGTCAACTTTTTATGAGGACATTGTAAAAAAAAGTAGGTGAAAGTCTAGCCTTACTTAAAAAACAAGGATTTGAGGAAATTATTGCCGACTAAAGATATGAATTCTTATGCTGAGGTGCCCAGTTTCCCCTTTATGATGTACTGAGCTACTTATACCAGGCATGTTCAAAGTCCCAGTAGTAGATAGGTAGCCGTGTTGGTCTGCCATAGTCAAAATAAAAAAATTCCTTCCAGTAGCACCTTAAAGACCAACTAAGTTAGTTCTTGGTATGAGCTTTCGTGTGCATGCACACTTCTTCAGATACACAGAAGTGTGCATGCACACGAAAGCTCATACCAAGAACTAACTTAGTTTGTCTTTAAGGTGCTACTGGAAGGAATTTTTTTATGTTCAAAGTCCGTTTTGGAGGCCTAATCTGGCCTGCCGGTAGGTTTGATCCGGCCCCTTTGGCAGTTTATAGTTTATTTCCTGGGGTAAAATCCTAAAAAAACCTCAACAACTTCAATCCTAAAAAAAAAGTTTAACAACTTTGGCTGGCCCTTTGGTCGGCCCTCATGGCCCTTCACTTCATCAAATCTGGCCCTCTTTGAAAAAAGTTTGGACACCACTGACTTATACACTGTTGGCTGGAATTTTATAGTGTTTGGTATGGATAAGGCTTTGGCATTGCTCAGAAAAGAATCATTCCCATCCATGCTTGGGATGCTCTGTCAAAGAAGCATTAATCTCACAAAATGGATTTTAAAAACAACAACAACATCCCAACAACATTAAAGGGGAAAACATAATCGATATGTCACTTTAGAGCCTTACTTTGATTGCATAAAAGCTTAATGGCCAAGCTACAACCCTTTAAGTAATTGTAGGATGGCAACCTTCCCTTTGGAATCCTAAAATGCACTCAGGGAAGAATCCACTTATTTAATGAGAGCAATTAATGACCCACTTCATTAAAGCAATGAATTTCTCAAACTTGTTTGGATTTCGATCTGCATGGGAGATAGGAGTCCTTCTAGAAATTAGACATAGGGGCAACAAGGATGGACCTAAAGGAAACCCTAGTAGGGTTTTGTAGGTTTGAGGAATACCGTATTTTTTGCTCTATAAGACGCACCAGACCACAAGTTTTTGGAGGAGGAAAACAAGAAAAAAAATATTCTGAATCTCAGAATCCAGAACAGCAAGAGGGATTGATGTGCAGTGAAAGCAGCAATCCCTCTTGCTGTTCTGGCTTCTGGGATAGCTGCGCAGCCTGCATTCGCTCCATAAGACGCACACACATTTCCCCTTACTTTTTAGGAGGGAAAAAGTGAGTCTTATAGAGCAAAAAATACGGTACTTTGAGGTTTGTAGGAGTACCGGTACTCTTAAAGAAAAGCAACTTAAGGGCATAACTGGCAGCCCCCAAAACAGCCCAATTAGGACTCAACATATTCAGTAGCCAAGGAATATTGAACGTCAGTTGGAAAAGAGGCTGGGACAGATGGAGTCTCTTGCAGGTGACATGGCTAGAACCCTGAAGGTAAAAGGTAAAGGTAAAGGACCCCGGATGAATAAGTCCAGTCAAAGGTGACTATGGGGTTGCAGAGCTCATCTCACTTTCGGGCCAAGGGAGCCGGCGTTTGTCCACAGACAGCTTTCTGGGTCATGTAGCCAGTATGACAAAACTGCTTCTGGCACATGGAGGACCATGACAGAAGCCAGAGCACACAGAAAAGCTGTTTACCTTCCCGCTGTTTACCTACTTCCCAGTGCAAGTAGATAAATAGTGGTACCTATTTATCTACTTGCACTGGGATTTGAAGCACCGGTCTTCCGATCAGCGAGCCCAAGAGGCTTGCCAGCTCCCTCAGCCTGAAAGCAAGGTGATCACCACAACCCCATAGTTGCCTTTGACTGGACTCCAAAGATCACAGGGCAGTTCACAACATGACAATACAACATGACAATACAAAATATATGAGACTCTTAATTTCAGGCTCGTGGGTTTGAGCCCCACATTGGGCAAAAGATTCCTGCATTGTAAGGGGTTGGGCTAAATGACCCTCATTGTCCCTCCCAAACTCAATTCTCTGATTCTATGAAACTCCCATGGATTTCATCTATTCTTTCACATATCACATTCGTGAACATGCAAACAACATTCTGACTCAACCACATTTGAAATCTCCCATTTACTCTCACAAACATATACAAAAAAGATGACATCTATCCTGGCTTCAATCCACAAATACCCACTGGCTTCTGTTGACTGGCTTCCAAAGGTGAACTTCCACAAATATCAGTCTGCTTTAGCCTTGTAGCATCCACCAGTTTCTGAATCCAAAAGCCACTGGCTTTCACCCACCAACACCTGCCAGCTACTGTTAGGTCCATCGTGAGATGTCCGCCAGCTTCCAACCATGGATACCAGCAGCCTTCAAGCAAGAAAACTTGCCTTATTATTACTCCCTAGCATCCCACTGCCAGAGGATTGTCTCCTTCCATTCACCATTTTGCCTCCTCCAAGTGGAAGAAAACTGGGCAGTGCTGAATGTCACATCCATTGCCAGGTGCGTCCTGTTAGAAATAAAAAAGGGCTTTCCCCTTGGCCTGCCTTTATATCCACTCAGTTGCCAAATGCTTTTGTGACATCACAAGAAACCCACAGCCAATGGCAACAGCTGGGGAGGCATTGTCTTCATTGCTTTGAGCCTCACAATGGCAAGTGAACCTATCAGTGATTGTGTGCTTGTTTACTCGGGATGTAGGTGGCACTGTGGTCTAAACCACTGAGCCTCTTGGGCTTGCCAATCAGAAGCAGTTTGAATCCCCTTGACAAGTTGAGCTCCCGTTGCTCTGTCCCAGCTCCTGCCCACCTAGCAGTTCGGAAGCACGTCAGTGCAAGAAGATAAATAGGTACCGCTGTGGTGGGAAGGTAAACAGTGTTTCTGTGCGCTCTGGCACTCGTCGCGTTGTCCCTTTGTGCCAGTAGCAGTTTAGTCATGCTGGCCACATGACCCGGAAAGGTATCTGTGGACAAACACCAACTTCCTCAGCCTAAAAGCGAGAAGAGCAGCGCAACCCCATAGCCACCTTTGACTGGACTTAACCATCCAGGGGTCCTTTACCTACCTTTTACCTTTAGTCTGGTCATATCAACTGAGCATGTGCCTTTAATATATATTCCAGAGTTCAGTGCATCCTCTGGGTACGAATGTGATAGACGTTCCTTGGCAGAGATGCTAATGTAGAAAGAGTGGTATGGGTGTGTTTTTTTTTGGGGGGGGGGGTGGTATATATTCTTACATTTAACCTCACATTTCTTCTATCCTGGAACCCAAGATAGATCCCAAGCTGTCACCCATCCAGACACTAACAGACCCAGACTTAGCTTCAAGTTTGTGACCTCATCAGCCTTCAGACCATACCCCAAGACTAGTAAAGGGAATTTGAAAACCACTGTGCAAACTTATCTATAATTGCTTCTTATATGAGACTGGTCCCTCTGATGCAATTACACTCACATTTCAATCACGCTTGTTTCTACACTATTTCTCAGTTATAGGATTGTGCTGACATAGCTAGCTATCCAAAGACCTTAAGGGCAGTGTGTAAGGAAGTCCATCATTAGTCCTGCCCTATTTCTGCTGTAACACTGGCTGATGGCTGTTGCCATGCAACAGCTGTCAAACTGTCACAATATCCTGCATAACAATACCAGCTCATTTGTGGCACTGAACTGGTCAAAAATTATTGGGTTTGCTCCCATATTTTTGTCACCACAGTATCTAATACAGTGGTACCTCTGGTTATGAACTTAATTCATTCCGGAGGTCCATTCTTAACCTGAAACCGTTCTTAACCTGAGGTACCACTTTAGCTAATGGGGTATTCCACTGCCGCCGCACCACTGGCGCACGGTTTCTGTTCTCATCCTGAGGTAAAGTTCTTAACCTGAGGTACTACTTCTGGGTTAGCAGAGTCTGTAACCTGAAGTGTTTGTAACCCGAGGTGTTTGTAACCCGAGGTACGACTGTAGTACCAGGCCATAAAGGGGTGAAATAAAATTCTGGGTGTGAAGGGCCATGTCCCTACCTTTGCCATTTTTCTCTTCTCCAAACAATTCCCAGTTCCCCTGATCTGAATAATCTTTGATTCATAACCTTGGTTGGAAAAGATTGAAGGAGGTAAACAAAGGGAACAAAATATACAGATGCAATGCCATCTTGAGGATCACAGCCAAAGAATGAAGCCTAATTCATTAAAATCAAGAGGAATTCAGAGTGTTACCTCAGCATGCAAAGATGAAGCCTGCTGGAAAGCACAAAGCTGTTGCGTGCATGCAAGCTAGGCATGCATGTCACAAAGATCTCTTACAGCATCTCCATGGAAAGACTGAGGGGTTTTTGGGGTTTTTTTGGTGTTCAACCAAGTTTACACAGTGGTTCCTTCATGCAGTTCCATACGTATTAGAGATTGCATAGAGACAAACAGCAGGCAGGTGGAGCTAAATAGCCTGAAGACAATGCAGCAAAGAAGAAGGAAACAAACAAGACAAAATGTCACCCAGTTCAAGTTTCAGAAATCACCTGGAACTTTTGCCAGGCTGGCTCAGGGAACACCAAGCTGGAGCTTCTACACGCTTCATTCTTCAGCCTATTTTTAAACTAGAAGATCCTGAGAATGAGCATTTCTGAGATTTATTTAGTTATTATCTTTGCCCCACGTTTTCCAGCCTTTACACCCTTCCCAGAGTGCAGGGGTCGGCAAACCTTTTCAACAGGGGGCTGGTCCACTGTCCCTCAGGCCTTGTGGGGGGCTGGACTATATTTGAAAGGAAAAAGAAAAGAATGAATTCCTACGCCCCGCAAATAACCCAGAGATGCATTTTAAACAAAAGGACACATTCTACTCATGTAAAAACACGCTGATTCCCAGACTGTCCATGGGCCAGATTTAGAAGGTGACTGGGCCAGATGTGGCCCCTGGGCCTTAGCTTGCCTACCCATGCCAGAGAGGATTAGGACTCAGCTACACAGTTACAAATAGAACGTTTTAAATGTGTTGCAAAGTGCAATATTAAAATGTGACACTAGATGGCAACAGTGAGCTATGCCAAATTCAATGTCATTTTTCAAAACATACTTTTACAAAGCATTTCCACAGTGTTTTTTATACAGGTGTAGATGCCACCTTAATTAAAACACAAAAATCAACGAAACAATTTAGAACCATTTAAAGAAAGAGACAACAGCCCTACAGAATGAAACAGCACTAAAATCAGAACAACAAGTGCTGGGCTTCCAAAAGAAAACAGACTTAGTACACAGGTGCAGCTCCTTGCAGACAGCTTCCAAAGTCCTGATGCTGCAATGAAAGAGGTCCTTTATCCATCTGGATATTACCTACCACCTGTCAGATGGCAGTGCGACATAGAAAAAAGACTCATGCAGCAGAGAGCAGTCCTTAGCTCATTCCTTAGCATGACAGCATATGACCATCCTTTGAAGGAAATGTGGTCTTGCCAGTAAAATGGTTCTGGAGTTCTGACACCAAAGAAAACTAATGCTACAAAAGTTAATTCTTGGAAGTAGCTCACCCTGAGCGTTTAGTTTGCAGCTTCTCATATTGCGTGGAGTTAGAGACCATCACAGTTCAAGTGTGATTATCCTAACCAATCAATCTGGCTCCATTTAAATGATTTTTCCTCTGGCAACGAATTGACCTGAACGCCCAAGAATCTGTTCCTGTTTAAATGCATAAAGGAGAAGAAAAATAGGCTGAAGGCAGCCTTTTGTGTTTACAGACATTTACACAACTCCTTAGAGCATATTGATGGTGCCTGGCTACATTCTGTCGACTGCCATTCTTGAATTACGCTCACATCGCCACAAATTGGTGTTGCTTGCTTTCATCTACTTCATGAAGTAACCTTTTGTTTGCCACCAACTTAAAGAATGTATCTCTACAATATTGTCTACAGGACAATGATTTCTTTTAAAGAGAGTGAAGGGGAAAGGGAAATTGGAGCAGTCTTAAATCTTCTTCAAAAGAGGGGAGGCTATATATAGCGAGCAAGGCAATGTCCAAATGTTAAATTTTGAAGTCAACAACACTGGACTGGATTTGCTTTTAAAAATATCGATAGTGTTGCCAACAAACATTAAGTCTAAGGTTTAATGACTCAAGCACCATTGGTCAATGCTCATTCCGAAAGTTCCTTAAAGTTGCTGTTGCTAATTAACTTGAATTGGAGGTATCTATAGAAAATAAGAATGGGGCAGTTGTTCACCGCAGGACGTGTTTCTTGCAAATGTGATTGCTGCTTCTCAAATGAAAAAAGGAGAAGCAGCAGAAATAAAGGCAGGCGCTGTCCAGTACAAGCAGACCACTGATTTTGCCTCTGTGTGTCCTCGCCTAAGTCATCAGTGAATTTCTCATCACATGCTTAGTTTGCATTTCAGACCAATTTGCACAGACAAATTCATCCATACTTTCATATGCACAGACCCTCCAAGCGTCCCCATTTCCCAGGGACAATCCCGGTTTCTGATTTGATTTGATCCCGGAATGTCCCGCTTTTCCTTAGGACGTCCCTATTTTCATCAGGGAAATGTGGAGGGTATGGACTTATGCGACCCCTGAGCCAAGAAGATAAGTAACTATACAACATTTAGAAGACATTAGAAGGCAGCCCTGCATAGGGAAGTTTTTTTAAAAAAAATGTTTAAGATTTTTAAAAAAATGTTTATATATATTTTGGAAGCCACTCAGAGTGGCTGGGGCAACCCAGTAAGATGTGCAGGATCTCATCATCCTCATCATTAAATAGGACATTCTTATTTCCATTGGAGAAATGATGGAGGGTATGCATATATGCATACATATAACTATGTATGCATATACATAGTTACATAAAGGAAGACTTAGCATAAATTATGCAAACAACCATTTTCCCCGATTGCAGCTAAGTTAGCCCCTGCCCCCCCCCCGACCCCAATGGCTTCAACCATAGAAATAGCTTCTGGTTTCCCAAGTGCAAGGCTGTGCAAAATATTCTGCTGTTTTGGATCACCAGCACTGCATTGAGAGGGCTGAAATTAGTTGAGAAAAGCTTAACAGAGAGTTTGTTCCCTCCCACCCCCTGCCCCAATTCTCTTAGCTATTATTTGCATTCGTTATCTGTTGTTGTTTCACTGGTGGGTTTTTACTGATCATGGATTAGATCATGGATCAGTTTTTACTGATCATGGATTAAATAACACTACGCACAGTGCATATGATATTATGACAACATTGCATTCACTACATGAATGCAATCGGGTGGTAAACAAGACCCAGTGGCAGAGCAAGCTGACCGAGCGCCTGTGTTAGGATTTCACTCCTCCGTTGCTGGATGTGTGCTTGTTACATCACATGTCTGTGTTTACTTTCTAGACTTGAAAAGTCTGAGAACGGAAGCTAGTCTTATCTCTTCTGCTCTATTGCACTGCTGTACTTCTCTCTCTCTCTCTCTCTCTCTCTCTCTGAGACGAAGGGAGACGCCATGATTGCTTTGTGCTGTAGGTATTGATTAATAAATACCGTATTTTTTGCTCTATAGGACGCACTTTTTCCCCTCCAAAAATTAAGGGGAAATGTGTGAGCGTCTTATGGAGCGAATGCAGGCTCCTTGTCTTCAGCGATAGCAATGCGAAGCCTCCGAAGCGCAGAGGGAGCGCTCCCGAGTGCACACCGATCCCTCTTGCTCTCCAGGCTTTGCTTCACTGGAGAGGCGCTGCACAGTTTTCCCTCTCTGCGCAGCACCCCTTCAGCAAAGCGGGAGGAGAAATGGAAGGGGCTCCGTTTCTCCTGCCGCTTCGCTGAAGGGGCGCTTCGCAGAGAGGGGGATAATTTTTTTCCCTGTTCTCCCCCTTCTAAAACAAGGTGTGTCCTATGGTCAGGTGCGTCCTATAGAGCAAAAAATACGGTACTTAGAATGCACACACCGACGCTCCACTTCATTTCTACTAAACTCTGCTGAGTGAGCGTGCACATACTCTTCTGATATGTGTCGCTGGAAGCATTCCAGGACTGAAGATTTATGGATGTCCCAAACTGCGCTTCATAAGGAAGACATCTGGAGAGGTTTATCTCATTCCGGGGGCTGTGTGTGCCCCCCAGGCATGTCCTGGGGTGGTGCGTGTGCCCTGCGCCCAGGGCCGGGGCCAGCTGCCTGCGGGGTGGGACCAGCCAGGGCAGGACGTATTGGTGTTTCGCAACTTTCTGACTTGTTGCAGGACCTTAGCCAGACCTTAGCAAAGTATATGCAGAGTTCACGAAAGCCATTGGCAATCGGCTGCAGGAAGGATGGACGAAGCAGGAACCAGTAACATGTACTTAAAGGTGTTTATTATATACAGTGGACTATTTACAGGAACGGAACAGAACATGGATCTTTGACTAGCTTTCTCTTACACAACTCACAACTCTCAACCTCCAACTCCTACACTCAACACTACCTCAACTAACACATTTCAGTTAGTAGGCCATCAATCATTATTCCCATGAGAGAGCTTGATCAGTCATGGAGCTGTCTCCATGCCTCTGTATCACCAGGCAGATTACACTCCTTTACATTGTCTTGGCTGTCGGCTAAACCCTAATTGACTCTGTGTGAAGCTGCATGTATTCAGTGGGGCTTCCAAGGAATCTGCCTGCCTCCTCCGACTCAGCTGCCCTACAGAGGACCATTTGGGGCAGGAGAGACGCATGGCTCGGACATGCTGCAGGACCCGCAGTGAGTGCCCCACTGGGTGACACCCAGGGTGGCCCACTCCCACCACACACCCCTTCCTCCACCCCTGACAAGACCCATTTCATATGAGGGCAATGCTTTCTGGATTACTCATATAGTCAGTCAAGGATCACATGATGAACTGGAGCAGGGGTCAGCAACCTTTTTCAGCCATGGGCCGGTCCACTGTCCCTCAGACCATGTGGAGGGCTGGACTATATTTTTTTGGGGGGAAGAAAGCATTAACACCTTTGTAATCGAGCAAACCAAACATGTCTTAAAATATTTCATTTTCTCAAACGAGACAATGGTTTTCATTCTCTGTTGGTGACAAAATATCAGAAAACAGGACAATCAACTCCTACTATTTTACTTGATAGTTACCAGTTTACACGTGGTGATTATCCGTCACTGACTGCTTGCAATTGCTCCATATGTCAGCTGCCTCTATACTGTCTGCAACGACAAATTTTTATGTGCAGCATCTCACTGTGGTTAAATTGGGGAATTTCCTCCTGGATTGACCATTGCCCTGGACAGTGGGATGAACATATGCGTTTCCATCTGTTTCTGTCTTAATACACCTGAGAGAGCACATTCTAATATATTTTGTCTGAAGCCACTGTGTGAACCTAGGAAGCTGCTTTCCTAGTGAGTCAGAGCTTTCATCCAGCTAACTCAGGGGTCAGCAAACTTTTTCAGCAGAGGGCCGGTCCACTGTCCCTCAGACCTTGTGGGGGGCTGGACTATATATTTTTTTTGGGGGGGATGAATGATTTCTTATGCCCCATAAATAACCCAGAGATGATTCCCAGACTGCCCATAGGCCGGATTGAGAAGGCGATTGGGCCGCATCAGGCCCCCGGGCCATAGGTTGCCTATCCTTGAACGGGTAAGGTAAAGGTAAAGAGACCCCTGACCATTAGGTCCAGTCGTGACCGACTCTGGGGTTGCGGCACTCATCTCGCTTTATTGGCCGAGGGAGCCAGCGTACAGCTTCCGGGTCATGTGGCCAGCATGACTAAGCCGCTTCTGGCGAACCAGAGCAGCACACAGAAACGCCGTTTACCTTCCCGTCGGAGCGGTACCTATTTATCTATTTGGACTTTGACGTGCTTTCGAACTGCTAGGTTGGCAGGAGCAGGGACTGAGCAACGGGAGCTCACCCCGTCGCGGGATTCGAACTGCTGACCTTCTGATCGGCAAGTCCTAGGCTCTGTGGTTTAGACCACAGCGCCACCCGCATCCCTATCCTTGAACGGGAGGATGCCACAAAAGGTGGGGTCATGCACATTAAGATTTCATGTGTTCTGATATAACTGGGGACACATTAAGCCTATGTGTTTCTGAAAAGGCTTCCTTGGAAAGAATCACATAAAGAGGAATGCATCTGCATGAATTGCTCCTTGACGACTGACAGCTGCAGGCTTGGGGACGAAGCTTTCAAGCTCTTAAAGAATAAAGGAAATTAGTTTAAAGCTAAATAAGCCACAATGCTTTAGTTATGGCCATATGCTACAATTGTGTCGCAGCCAGGTTTGTTTCTTCTTCATAAGGGGCAGGTAAGTCGACACGCATACAGAACACGCTATTTGAAACAAACAACTCCCAGCTCTAAACATGCTTAAACATCTGGCACGAGTGCATAATTATATGGGAAATGATTATAGAGTCCTTGAAACAAAAACTCTAGCCTAGACTGTCAAAAGAGAAAATGCAACGTTAAGCTGTTCCATTACCTGCAGTGCGCTAGTTTAGAAAAGAACCTAAAATACAGGAGAGGCGAAATCAAGATTTCAAGCGCAATTGGTTCACTTTGAAACCTTAAATATCCCATGCATTAAAAAGAGTGGAATCATAGAATCATAGAGTTGGAAGAGACCACAAGGGCCATCGAGTCCAACCCCCTGCCTTATAATTATAATTATAGTTGCTTATAATTTTGGTGAGATATATCAGAATGGTAATAATGATTTTTAAATTAAAAAAAATACCAAAAACACCAGTTATGGCATCACTGATATTAAATCACTGGTGATCTTGCTCTACGATTTTGGCTTGGATAATGTTAAGATCATCTCTTAATATAGTGAGCATTAAGCCAAGAAATAAAGATGTAAATATTAAACACTGTTCAGTACTAAATCAATAGCTCTAATGAATGATGTCACCATGCTTCATATGTTTGGGTCCGTAAACACAGCTCCCCACGACTTGCTCTGTTTGTTTAAAATGCAGGCTGAACATTGTGACACCCAGATTTGAGCCAGGGAAGAGGTCAAGTCTTCCATCCCGGCTTCTTTTGCACATCAGGTTCAGATCTAAATGCAGAATAAACTGAATTACTGTTCAGTTGATTTTTTCAAGTGGAGGGGGAAATACATAGATTTTCCTTGTTGGGGCATCTGCAGAGTGCCCATTCAACACACCAGCAGAATGCGCCAATGGAACAGAAAAAAAACCAGGCGATTGGGGTAGAGCAGTGAATGAATGAATGAATGAATGAATGAATGAATGAATGAATGAATGAATCTTTATTTGGTTCAGCCTTTGGTCATAGCAATAAAACAATACAATATACAAAGAATAGAAATAAAAAGTCCATTATATAAAATACATTTTAGGCTTTTGAATCAATAGTCAAATAGTGGACCTTATTCCGATTGCCCCAGCTAAAAACCTTGCCACCGTTGCTGTCACCTGCTCATCTTCATCTGCTAAGAGAAAGGACACTGTGGCAGTGGTTGGGCGTCCCGGAATGGACAATAAAAAAGGAGTGATTGTTAAGTTGTGGGTGAACATATCAGACGACACAGCGATTCTTCAAACAGCTCTTGTTTATTCAGAGGCCAGAACAGAACTGAGCTGAAGGGCTCAGTCAGCCTGATTATATAGCGCTCCAGTACAACGTTACTGTAGCAACTTTCTAAAACTATCCAATCACTGAACATCACTTTCAATCCTTCATTTGCATAACTATCTACAGTATCCCCCTGCTGGCCCAGGGTGAGAACTTCAGTACATAACAGTGATAATCTCATTCCTCAGGTTTTTATAAAGAGTGCAAGCCAGGAGGGCATGCACCACCGATTCGGGACTGCCATCTCCACAGGGACATAAGCGTTTTTCATGTGGAATCTGTTGGAATTGCCCCTCAAATACACCCAAGGGCAATACATTCAGTCTTGTGAAGGGCAGGAGCAGTGGTTCCCAACCTTTGTTTGGCTATGCCCCACCTAAGCATCTCTAAAAACCTGATGCCCCCACCGCCCATGACATGTAATTCTTATTATTCACAAAGTGAACTCCTATTCATGTGGAGGAAGCCTAAAAGGCCATTACCTTGGTCTGACTAATTATCGAATTGCCCCCCTTAAAAATCAAATTGACCCCTGTTGGGAACCAGTTCCTTTACTGACAATATAATACAGTTCCATAGCTTAGCAGTTACATACTGTTGTAGCATACCGTCTTTTTGCAGGGTTCCAGTACAGATTAGGCTCTAGCCAATGGCAGTGGCCATGAGCAAACTTGCTTCAAACAACTGCACTTAGATTGTTCTGAGTCACTTTCACCAGAAGCCAAGCTATGCACCTGGGGGCAGGGCTAGCTGCCCGTGGTGAGCGGTGAGAATCCCAGGGGAGGCGCAGAGATGCCACCCCCCCTCAGGGATGACACTCAGGGTGGACCGCACCCACCACACCCCCTTCCTCCGCCACTGACTCTCACACGCTTGCTGACTCACACTTAACTATTGCAGATGCAGGACAAATGCGCCTAAAAATAACCAGCACACCCAAATCCACCTTTTCTTGTCCCTTTTCTCTGCATGGGGAAACCCAATGACATTGACATTCCTGACTATTTCTGTGCCTGCGCCTGACCAGCAAGCAAATTCGCTCCATCATATGTCCCTACAGGTCTTTGTAACTAACCAACATCTCTATCTGCATTGTCTAGCCCTGAAAATAGCCTCAGAGTAGTATACTTTGACTCCCTGGCATCTCTGCTATGGGGTTCCTCGGGGTACTATTTTGTGGCACTATTTTGTCCCCAGTGCTATATGAAGTCTACGGGAGCAGTCATTATGGGTGGATCCAGACATGGGGCGCGCACGCTATAAATGAGTCAGAAATGTGATCGTTATAACAAAAGGGGGAAAAAATCTCTACAGATAATCACGTTTTAAATTTTCCTGCTCTCTGGTGTTGCATGTTTAAAGCGCATTCAAATCGCTGTTTTTTTACTCATGTAGCTGAGTCCTAGGAGTTGCAGTATTATACTTTGTGAGGCATGTACATCTATGCAAGTGCAAATACACACAGCAGCGGGATTATCCACTCAGAATTTGCATTCTCAATGTGCCATCTAGGCCCAAGGACTGCATTCTGAGACAGTACCTTAAGAAAAAGGTGTTGAAAAAGGCATGAAAAATGCCTTATATAAGTGCATATTATGAGGTCCATTTTAAGACTTGCAACACTAGCAAATTAAGTGCTAAGGATGTGGTAAAACTATCTGCCACTATACCAGCACAATGTCAGACAGCATTACAGTGAATTGGAATTTGTCAACACTGCAGGCAGATAAACCAAAGGAGAACATTTGGCCTTGCCTTCAAATGACCTACTCATCAGTGAACTAATAAAGGGTGAAAATGAAGGTCAGCTTTCCAGCGGAAATTGAGCTTTTTATATTACAAAAAGTATTAAACACATATTCGCTTTTTCTCTGTCATATGATTTGAACGGGAGTAATTTCCCAGAATATATTTGTTACCACACATTTGATTTTTAGATAATTAATTTCCTGACAGTTTAGCAAATGAGTAAATCAGAAAAAAGTCTTATCACTGTGTCTTTTTCCATAAAAAACAAAACAAAAAAGGCATGTGAAGTCATTAAAAAGCGGCAGTCATTTCAACTTTCCCCCTCTCTTCTTTTTTACACTAAATATAGCTTTTTCTGGGCCAAAAAATTATGGCAAGAAATACGACGCATGAAATAAAAATAGTTCAAAATGTTAGAGGGCTCCTGAAAATGCAAGCTGAAAATGTACAGTTGCTTATAATCCAGTAATACCTGGTAAAAATCACACATGCACAAGTTTAGATCCAGGTATCCAGAAGGGGTTATCCAATTACTAGTAGGGGATTTCTGTCCTTTCTTCTGTAGCTCCCAGAATCCCTCTAAATTTGGCAGTTACAGCCTAAAAAGTGGGTGAAGACAAAGGAATCAAAAGATACAGAGATGAACAGGGTGGTTCATGAACTGAAAGAACCTTCAACATTTAGCGGCTACATAAAGGGGATGAACTCAAATACAGATGATTTTATGCATGTACAACTGGCTCCACATAAGGGACAATTCTGCTTGGCCTAACATCCCCCTCTGTGGAGCTCTGTGCATCTGTGTAATTTTAGGATTTCTTCACCTGATCACCAAAAACCACAGGGTTTTTTTTTTTTTTTCCAGGCAGGGAGGGTCTGGCAAACACTTTGATGCTGGACCCAGCTACGCACACAGCAAAACCCTTTTGTGCATTCCCCCCCCCCCAGTAGGTGAGCAGGGCCAAGTGAATTTCTAGGGGTGTAGTGGGGCACAACACAGCAAAAGGAATGTGGTGGGCCAGGTCCCCTGTCCTAAATGTTCCCTACGATTCTTCCCCCGCACTCAGGGGCGTGGCTAGCCGCTCTGGCACCCGGAGTGGTGGGGACAGGGCGATCCACACACAGGGGCGGCTCGCCAATTTGCCTATGGTGGGGGGAACGCGGTGATCCACGCAGGGCGGTGACATGGGGAACTGCCCACAGAGTCCATGTGGCGGACGCAAGCCCCACGCTTCCATTTTGGGCAGTGCGGGGCCCGGAGCCACTGCGTCACCCTCAGGAGAGATGTATGGCTTGGGCGCACTGCAGGCCAAGTGCCACTCAGCACAGTGTGCCATTTTGGTACCCCCTCAGGGATGACACTGTCAGAAGCTCATCCTACACTCGAGTAGGACTCAAGCAGAGACACATGCCCAACTGGCATGTTCCCTCCCTCCTGGTCGATCGTTCGGGAGCTTCAAAAGCTTTCTTCAGCCTGAACATCACAGTGGCCGATGCCAACAGACATCGCCACACTTAGCGATCCGTAGAGTCTTTGCAGTTCACGTGACAGAACTCAGCACTTTGGCTAATCTACTTTATTTACATATAAACACACACGGAGCACTGCAAAGTGGCTCCCTCTCTCTCTGGCATCAGACAGCAAAAAGAACAAAGGACAATAGTCCCACTTCATGGAACACAGTAACACAAACATCCTGTCTCTGTCACTTCCCACTCTGTGGAGTCAAAACATATACCGTCATGTGATAGACAACAATCCCATGACTGCAAATCATGGAGCAGGAATTCTAACATACACCTGTGGTGGCCCACCACCACCGCACCTCCCTTTCTCTGCCATTGCCCGCACGTTCTCTTAGGTGGTGGAAAACACGGGCTTTGTGCGTTTCCCCACATTCCTTCTTTCTTCCCAACTGAAGTTACTGGCAGGAAGGTCTAGGTTTAGAGAAGCTGCAGAAAAGATTCCCTTGTCTCTGTACGGATACTTTATAATCACTGGAAACAATTAACATGAACTGAATAAAGCACTTGAATTGAAAACGCCAGTACAATACCTGCCCATAATACTTCAGAAAAGTGTTTTTTTGTCCGGAAAATGATACTTCACTGTCTATGACATGATGCCTGCCTATTAGCATAATTACTCCTAGTTTTAATTCAATAATTATGTGATATATTGTACCAGTAATTTAACTAGTTTGACTTAATGGATTCAGGTTTTAACTGTGCAGCTAATTTATGTGGGGAAATGACACCACAATTTTATTCCCAGTGTTGCTAATGTTTTTCTCCTACACATTACCAAAAAAAAGAGAAGAAGTTTGGATATGGAAGATACCTGGAACAATAGTTCTGTTTCAAAGCATTGTGTGAGTATTATTTCATACAATTAGTCACTGGAAGGCTGCATGCCAGTCTGCCGCAGACGTTTATTACAACGGTAAAGTTCACACAAACTCTATAGAAGATTCCTGTTGGGATTAGGGAGTTAGCTGAACATTTATTAAGAATAGGGCACACACAACCTGACTACCTATTGGGTAGAGATGTTTCTAAAAGTCCTTAGCCCTGGGTCTGGATATGAGCTTCAGGGATTCAGAATGGGATGGGGAGAGGGCTTGATTCATTGGTATTCTGCCAAATTCATTGTGAATCAACCTAATTCACACGTTCTGAAATAATACAAAAATTGAAACAGTTGTCCTTCTGGACAACTTCTATACTTCACACTTCTACAAATTTTGCAGTGCAGTTTTCTAGCTGAGCAACAAGTGCAAAGGTGTATATACTGGGGGGAACCGCATGTGTTTGTGAAAACAGCATCCAACATGCACTATATCATGGAAAACTGCTTTGCAAACATGTGTATAATGGGCAACACTGCCGATGGATTTTCATGAGGCCTTTTATAAATCATGAACTGATGGAAGATATTAAGAACTGAATGTAAGACTGGAAGAATCAGAAACCTGAATCGACAAATTTGCCAAGCCCTAGTTCAGAATGCTTTCCTAAGAAAAGAGATGACTATTGCAACATCCCCAGTTCTTCTCCAGCTTGAATTAGAATGCAAAACAGAGTATAATATTCTCTCCAGGCCCTATGTCCAACTAGCTTCATACAGGCAGGAAAAACTCTGCCAGGACTTCTCTTGACTACTGCAAGCATTTTCAGCCTGGTATTATGAGAATTCAAACCCCCAATCTCCAGATTGTCACAGCTTACCTCAGCAGCGGAAGCTGCTGGCCATGAGAAAATGTCAAAGGCAGCCAGGGATGAGGAAGTGTTTCAAGCCTTCTCCAATCTCTGGCTGCCTGCAGAATGCTTTTGCGTGGCCAGGGAAGCCCCAGAGTGGCTTTTCAAAGCTGTCCAAAGGCAGCCAAGAATAGGGAAGGCATGCCTTTGAGAGAGCCAGGCACTATCAGAAGAGGACCAGGCCAGACCTTTGCCTATCCAAAGGCTCAAGGTTGTCCTAAAGGAATTTAACACACAATTACCGTTACATTTGCCACCTTTGCTCTGCCCCAACCATGATATCTGTAGCCTGCTGGAAGTATTGTCCTGACAGCAACAGTTTCAGAGAGCAAAAGCATTTAGAGATGTGTTGTGTCTGGGACAAACGTCTTCCTGGCATGATACATAAAAAGCTTGGAAACATTCCAAATGGGGTAGAAGGCTTTTCTCTGGGCAGAATTGAGTGGGGTCTTTTCATGCTTATCCTGATGGAAATTTTTACACAGAGAACTGGAATCCAAAGGGGTGACTGAAGATCAGAGAACGAACTGGGGCAGTAGAAGTTGCATGTCGAGGTCCCCAGGGCCACCCCAAATAACTCACACATCACACGGAATTTTTTGTTTAAGGTTTTCGGCATAATTTTGGCCACAACTTTATTAAAATACAAAAATGTGAATGGTTGCTTAGACATTGGTTGCGACTATCTGCCCCCACCATGGGGGACAGACTGACATTCCGTACAATGCGAAAGTCAGAATAGGGGAATACACTTGGGGGGTAGCGACGGAGCAGGGAACCTGCCCTCAGCCCTCCCCAAATGCAACCAGGAGCTCTTGCAATGGCCCGAGCCCCCTTGTCAGAGTGGACAAGCAATAGTTAGCCCCCGATTCCTTTAATGGAATCCCTTGCAGCAGCAGCATTAGAGGGGCAGGCACAGCCAATCCATGCCCCTCAACCAACCAAACCATAAACCAATGCCTAACCGCAACCTTACAAATTGTGACGATTTGCTACGCAGTAGGCAAAAACCAAATAGCCCCAGCCAATCAGCCAGATGGACAAAATTCCTACTGGGCCCCTGCCCCAAGAGCAGACAACCCCATGACAGGCATAGCAAGGTCAAAGCGAACAACCCTAATTCTTGGGAGGGGGGGACGGGCAATCCGATGCACAGGCGAAAAGAGGAAGCCCTAGCCTCGTGCAAGGAGTTTTAGCATTTCTGGCTGTTAATCAACAAATGGCAACTTGAACTTCTTCCCAAAAACAAGGGAAGCCCCAATCGCATCAGTGGCCAACGATCAATTAGCCCGCCCCCAACTTTGGAGTTTCCTAGTGGCCCCCACCGCAACACGTGCTCTCCATGAAGTAGAACACGCTTTTCCTCGCTCTCCTAGTGATGGGGCACCTGCCTCAGTGGCATAGTGCAAATTGTTCATCAGTTTCATTGCAAATTGTTCATTGTTTGTCATGCATGGGTGGGGCTGTTTTTCAGTTAATCCAACTCCCAAAGCCCACTTGGTTGCATTTGTTCTTCATATCCTGGCCAATGTTTATAAGTTTATTTTTAACTGTCTTTGGAGGGACAGTGCAAGTTATTTATTTTTTTAAAAAAAATATTTATTATTTTGACAAATAATAAATAAACATGGATAAAATGTACATCCCACCCCCAAGACCATTCCATTGTAACTATCCAGCTTCCCAAAATTTCAGCACCTCTTACAATGGTTTGACCCCTTTCGGTTTTAACAGTACAGTGGTACTGCGTCAAATTATATTAATACCAAATAACAATACCAATTGAGATACAAGTCAATTACTTAGCCAATTATAAATTTTGTATGGCTTCCCACGTGCTGTACTTCAGGGTCTGATTCCCTTTAATTCTGCCTCCAGACTATTGCTCAAACCAAATACAATCAATTCTTGATAAAATCCCTTATACCACAGCTACAACTTCTTGAGACTGTGGCAGTCATTGCTAAAATACAGGGGGATATCCAGGAAAAGAGTAGCGTTGCATTGTATTTATATAAGGCAGAAAGAAAAGAAGGACTTGACAGGAATTGCTCCTCAGACATAGTCAACAAAGGATGACAACAAGTTGCTGAGAAATATTCAATTATCCTAACACTGGTATTGTTTGCTTCTAGTAAATTCTCTGTGACAGATATCACCGTGTCTTATGGCTTGCTTATTTGGCCACAGCCAGCATTGTTTCCCAAACTCATGACATTGTCATTAATTTCTGTCTCACTTAACTCATGTTCTGGATCTGCAGATTCAGCTCTTCTCCTGAAAGTATCTTTCTAAACTGAAAGGCATTTTGGCACCATTAGGAGAGCAACATTTCCTCTTCCTTGTTGTTTTTAGCACTTCAACTTTCTCCCCTCCCCTTCCACTTTTAGGATGTTCATGTCAGCAATATATCCATCTGTCTATACAGTGGTACCTCAGGTTACATATGCTTCAGGTTACAGACTCCGCTAACCCAGAAATAGTACCTCGGGTTAAGAACTTTGCTTCAGGATGAGAACAGAAACCACATGGTGGCGGCGCAGCAGCAGTGGGAAGCCCCATTAGCTGAAGTGGTGCTTCAGGTTAAGAACAGTTTCAGGTTAAGAATGGACCTCCAGAACGAATTAAGTATGTAACCAGAGGTACCACTGTATATGATTCTGGGGCTATTCTGAGTGCTAATAACTGCACAGTGAACTATGCAATTGCCCATGGAAAAGGCTTAAGTTAGTAGAGCAGTCAGTACAGCTACTGAGCTACACATGGCTCTGAGGAACTTCTTTACATATGGAAGATGCATCTGATGTGTAAGTCTCTAGTCCTCGAGGTTACAGGAATGAATTTGACACGCAATTTTAGCATTGGGTAAAACAAAAAACAAAAAACAACCCTCTGCATGAATAAAGAATTAAAAATCCATATTTTCAACTCTCTTAATTTTGAAGACCATAATTTCACAATTCCATAGTGTCTGATGCAAGATTTTTCTATCAACAGGTGAGAATTTTTGAATATGTAAAAACTGCCATCAAACAGCTAAGTCTTCATGAAAGCCAAGAAGATAATACAGTCAAACCTCAAAAATTGAACAGTTCCATTGCCGAATGTTTCAGTTCCCAAACGCCGAAAACCCAAAAGTAAGTGTTTGGGTTTTCAAATGTTCCTTGGAACTTGAACATCCAACACGGCTTCCGCTTGAGTCGAACATTTTGGAAGTCGAATAGTCTTCCAGAACGGATTATGTTTGAGTTCCGAGGTTTGACTGTACACAAATTGATCGTGGTATATGTCTAATGTGAGCCTGTTTGTGAATGGAAAAATATCTGACATCTCCAATGCTGAATTTTTACTAATGGACTGAGCCTATTTCCTGATGTTTGGACTGTGCACTTTGGAGTTTGGACCTGGCACACTTCCTTGCTGCGAGGTAAGCCAGGGGTTAAGGACACAGGTGCCCCTTCATACCTCTGCCAAGGCATGGGTGTCTGGAGGCTGATCAGAGTGGTGGTCAGGGATAAGACACATCCTCCTCCTTTCCTCCACACACTAACCTTCAGATGGGTGACTAATGCCTGAGAAAAGTAGAGCAAACACAACTACAAAATGGCAGGAGGTGGTAATACATACAAGACTCTGCAAACCTAGGTCTACCCACAACATTAAAGGTAAAGGGACCCCTAACCATTAGGTCCAGTCGTGGACGACTCTGGGGTTGCGGTGCTCATCTCGCTCTATTGGCCGAGGGAGACGGAGGTCATGTGGCCAGCATGGCTAAGCCGCTTCTGGTTAAACAGAGCAGTGCACGGAAACGCCGTTCACCTTCCTGTCAGAGCGATGCCTATTTATCTGCTTACAACATTGCATGGTTTTTATTGCAACAGAAGAAGAATCTCTATTTGCATCAGCCACTAGCCATAGCAATAAAATAAAATGTACTGAAGACAGAGGTAAAAACTCAACTATGTCAAATACATTTTGGAGATTTACATCAATAATCAAATAACAGATCTTATTCTAACTGCCCCGGCTAAAAACATTGCAGTTTTTGCTGTCACCCAATCACTTTGATCTGCTAAAAGAAAGGACACAGTAGCAATCGTTGAGTGACCTGGCATGGACAGTAGTAGAGGGGTAAGAACTGCACTCCTCAAATCTTTATAAACAGTGCAAGCCAGAAGCACATGAGCCACTGACTCCATACTGCCATCTCCACATGGACATAATTTTTTTCCAGTAGAATTTTTTGAAATTGGCCCTCAAGTACAGCCAAAGGCAGTATATTCAATATTGTGAAAATGAAAGCACATTTTGCCAATAGGGTGCCAAAGTGTCAGAATGATTAGGTGGAAAATATTCACCATGGACAAAGTTTCTTAATCGTGGTTGAATTATTCTGTTGCTCGATATCATATAGGGGCTGTCTAATTAAATTATTTTATTTACTGAAGTAGTGGTGTATGGAAGTGAGAGCTGGACCATAAAGAAGGCTGATTGTTGAAGACTTGATGCTTTTGAATTATGGTGCTGGAGGAGACTCTTGAGAGTCCCATGGGCTGCAAGAAGATCAAACCTATCCATTCTTTAGGAAATCAGCCCTGAGTGCTCACTGGAAGGACAGATCATGAAGCTGAGGCTCCAATACTTTGGTCACCTCATGAGAAGAGAAGACTCCCTGGAAAAGACCCTGATGTTGGGAAAGATGGAGGGCACAAGGAGAAGGGGACGACAGAGGACGAGATGGTTGGACAGTGTTATCGAAGCTACCAACATGAGTTTGACCAAACTGCGGGAGGCAGTGGAAGACAGGAGTGCCTGGTGTGCTCTGGTCCATGGGGTCACAAAGAGTCGGACACGACTAAACGACTAAACAACAACAACAATTTGCTGAAGCCCAGTTTTGGTGATAACCAGAAAAGTAAAGCTTTTGGTTGACAATTTTAGTCTAAGAGCTCTCATAGTATACTAAGGGTAGTAGAGCAATGGAGTTTAAATTTAGGCAAAGCCAATATGGTTCTTATTTCATTTTGGCTTCATTCAAAGCTTCGTTCAAATCATCAGGAAAGTACCAGCTTTAAAGTGGGTGGTTCCTCCGCAAAACAGCACGATTTTGCACCTGTGACACACCTCTTGCTTAAGTTTGCCTGAAAGGCTTGTGCTTCATACCATTAAGAAGTACTTGCTTTCATCATTACATTTGCACTGCTCGGTCTCACTTCAGATGGCAAGACCTAATCCATCTTAATGTTGGTAATTAGGAGGTTTGGTTGTTCACCAGAACAGAACACCTGCATCAGTGGAATTTGCTGCCAAGGAGTGTGGTGGAGTCTCCTTCTTTGGAGGTCTTTAAGCAGAGGCTTGACAACCATATGTCAGGAGTGCTCTGATGGTGTTTCCTGCTTGGCAGGGGGTTGGACTTGATGGCCCTTGTGGTCTCTTCCAACTCTAGGATTCTATGATTCTATGATCTCGGCATTGCAGATGAACCTTTGCCATTCAGAGCTGAAAGTGCTTTGTGCAGCATGTCTGTTTACTATGCATGTGGCTACAACGTAGCAAAGAACCTATTCTTCTTTCAAATTAGCACAAAGTTACAGTGAGAAGTTCTTTTGGGTTCCTACATATTTATTTGAAATGAGATGCTACTGGAGCCGAGTCGGATTACTTAACCCTCATCACCACCATAATGTACATTGGTATTATAAACATAAATTAAAAATGTAGTCATAATAATTCTCATATTATTAAAGATTCAGGTTTGTTAAGTTCAAACATTCTGCATAACTGACTGCCCATCAGCAGATATTTTCATTTGGAAAAAAATAGTAATACTCTAAGGGGCCAGTGAATAGCTCTTAACCATTTAACTTTTTATTAAGGATGGACATATCTAAATTTTGACTTCATTCAATAAAAAACCCCTAAAGTTCAGTTTGCCACATTTCAGTTTGTGGTGTTTTTTTTTGGGGGGGGGGCGGCAGTCCTAATACACCCATTTATCTACATGATTTTGCCTAACATGCACCATTTTGGAAGCCATTTCCCTTAATATAATGCATTTTTCATATTATTTTCACTGCAATATACATTTTAATGTAAACTTTCCCTAATATAGCGTTCTTGTATATTGTTTTTGGTTGGGTAACTGCGTTGCAAACTGCATTTGGGTCAACCCAGAATCCAGGTGGGGTGGGTTAGATCCGGTTCATTGGGAGCAATCCAGGGCTGTCAATTGGGGGCAGGAATCCAGTTGGTGGAGAGGAAGAAGAACAAATACAGTGGTACCTCGGTTTATGAACTTAATCCGTTCCGTAAGTCCATTCTTAAACTGAAACCATTCTTAAACCAAGGCACGCTTTCCCTAATGAGGTCTCCCATCGCTGGTGCCCTTCCACCATTTGGCTTCTGTTCTTAGACCAAGGTAGAGTTCGCAAACCGGGACACTACTTCCGGTTTTGTGGAGTTCGTAAACCAAATTGTTTGTAAACAGGACTGTTCTTAAACCGAGGTACCACTGTAGACCCAGGCAGCCTGCCTGTGTCATCTTCTCCATCCCCACCCCAACTGCATGTTCAACCCAGGTTTTGTATCCTGATTAAGTACTGTGCAAGACCCTGTATTTGGTTCATGGTCTGGATCCAGGTAAGGTGGGGTACTGCGTCAACCTAGCTCAGATTCAGGAGAATCCTGAAGCACTGGATCATGCCATTGGGGGGGCACCTCTCATTTTTATTTTATTTAATTATTTATTTTGGTCTACTTGCTCGCGCAAGGGACGCAGGTGGCGCTGTGGGTTAAACCACAGAGCCTAGGATTTGCCAATCAGAAGGTCAGCGGTTCGAATCCCCACAACAGGGTGAGCTCCTGTTGCTCTGCCCCTGCCCCTTCTGGCTTTGTCCTGCTGGCCACATGACCCGGAAGCTGTACGCCGGCTCCCTCGGCCAGTAAAGTGAGATGAGCGCCGCAACCCCAGAGTCGGCCACGACTGGACCTAATGGTCAGGGGTCCCTTTACCTTTACCTTTGCTTGCTGGCTAGGCCGAGGCAGTGCACAGCAGTCAGCTGGCTAGCTTACAACTGGAGACAGCCACCCTCAATGAGACTGTGGCCCAGCGTGACCAGCAGCTGACTGATTTGCAGGCTGAAGTGCAGAAGCTGAAGGCCACCCTGCAAAGAGAGAAGGAGGACAGTGGCAAAGTGGTGGAGGAGCTGCGGAGCTGCCTGGAGGAAAGGGTAAGAGGTGGGCTGGAGGTGGGATGCTGGTGATTAGCCAGGAACAGCCCAAGAGGCTCTTTGTGTGGTGGGGGTTCATGGAGGACCACGCCAAGCTCTTCTTCCACTTTTTCATGAGTAGGCCAAGAGCGGAGGTCTAGCCTCTCTTCCTCTGCCCTCAGGAGAGCAACACACAGGCCCTCCAGGAGCAGCTCCTGGACAAGCAGCTTGCCCTCTTGCAGTGCGCCACGAGGGAGGCTGAGCAGATGGTGCAGGGTGCCCTGAACCGACTTAAGGACCCCACACATGTCAGCTGCATGAGCTCCGCAGGTCAGCCAAGCAGGCCTGGGGCCCCTCACCATGGACAGCTCTACAAATTAGGTAGGTTCACATTAAAATGCAAAACCCCCAACAAATTTCTTCCTCTCCATAAAAGGTAAAGGGACCCCTGACCATTAGGTCCAGTCGTGACCGACTCTAGGGCTGCGGCGCTCATCTCGCTTTATTGGCCACGGGAGCCGGCGTACAGCTTCCAGGTCATGTGGCCAGCATGACTAAGCTGCTTCTGGCGAACCAGAGCAGCGCACAGAAATGCTGTTTACCTTCCCGCCGGAGCGGTACCTATTTATCTACTTGCACTTTGATGTGCTTTCGAACTGCTAGGTTGGCAGGAGCAGGGACCGAGCAATGGGAGCTCACCCCGTCGTGGGGATTCGAACCGCCGACCTTCTGATCGGCAAGTCCTAGGCTTTATGGTTTAACCCACAGCGCCACCCATGAAATTTCATTCACTAGCTCCACTGTGCCCCCACCCCAGACACCAATAACATCACTGGACTTCATCAAACCCCTACAGCTCACAGCTCCTCACCATTTTCCTCCCTGTGTGCCACCGATGGTCCTCCAAAAATACTTGTAAAATCCTCGCTCTGTCTTGCCCTATCCTTCCAAGCTAATCAGATATCCACCATTGCCTTTACACCACCAAGTCTTTTTTATTGAACCGATAAATATGTTAAGCTTCATGCTTACATTGGAAACCAGGCCTAATAATACCAATAGCAACAGGTCTTGTAAAAAGACCCGATTTCTTCTGAACCCCATTCTTTTTCTCTTCTCCCTTTACTCTGTGAGGATAGACTATGATCCCAGTGTCAACTGAAATCACACAATAGCTGCGTATTAAAGGGTAGAAGTTATTTGTAGCTTCAACACCTTACATTGTCAGGGTTGTGTTTCTGTGTAGTTTACTTTTTTCTTTCACCAGAGCAAGAAATCTGCAGCGAGGAATGAGCAGCATATATCTCTTTATTCTCCTACCCAGTGCGTTCAGGGGATTTTACAATAGTGTGACCTCCAAGTATTATTTCTATGAGGGTAACAGACGTTCTTGCTATTGTGCAGTTCACCTCTTGGTTGCATGTGTTTTGTACTCTTATTGAGGTTCAATATGGAATATATCATGGGCCTAGACTTCAGTTTTAAGAAGTTCAGTTCCTATACGGGCAGCTATTTCAAAGCCATCCCCCAAACAATGAGTTGGAAGTGTTCTGCTTTAGGGAAGTTTCCTCAAAATATACAGTTTTGAAGGCCCCATATTAGTTTATATACAGTTGAACAATAATCTGTGGAGTCTTTTGTCAATCAAATGTTCAACCCACAAAGCCCTTTTCAGATGATCATTCTAAGCCATAGGAGCCAACTCCTAGGGGCCACGATCTCTCACCATAACCCGATAAAATATTTGAGCTGCTTCCCAAGTTGATGGACATTGCCATTCAAACAACAACAACAAATTTATTATTTATACCCTGCCCATCTGGCTGGGCCTCCTCAGCTACTCTAGGCGGCTCACAACAGAATAAAAATATAATAAAACATCAAACATTAAAAACTTCCCTAAGCAGGGTTGCCTTCAGATGTCTTCTAGAAGTCTGGAAGTTGTTTATCTCCTTGACATCTGAAGGGAGGGCGTACCACAGGGCGCCACCACCAAGAAGGCCCTCTGCTTGGTTCCCTGTAACTTCACTTCTTGTAGTGAGGGAACCGCCAGAAGGCCCTCGGAGATGGACCTCAGTGTCTGGGCAGAACGATGGGGGTGGAGACGCTTCTTCAGGTATACGGGGCTGAGGCCATTAAGGGCTTTTTAAGGCTAATGGTGGATGGGTGCTGTATCTTGTGATCGACTATGTGAGGTGGGGCTTTTCTGCCCCCCAAATATTTTATTCAAGTTGGCACCCATGCTCATCACCATCACATGAGAAGTGGATATGAGGAATAATTTATTATTTAAAGGTTAAGGAGCAGAGGTATAAATCTCTACTATTACTATTTCCGTTATCATTTTCATGTGTATATGGCTGTCTGCTAGATCACATGAGGGGAAAAGTGGTGTTGCACTCCCTGTTCCCACTTGTTCCCTTGGAATACCATTATATTTCCCACAGCCCCCTCAAGGCTGAGCTTGTATAGGTTCCCTGTGTGATCTAGAACCCATATCTCCCTGGATCTAGAACCCATATCTCCCTGGATCTAGAACCCATATCTCCCTGGATCTAGAGCCCGTATCTCCCTGGATTCCAAGCTGTATGGGGAGTCTTAAGAAGTTCTGCTACAGAAGCTGAGCCCCCAAAATATGGAGGGCATACCCCACAAGTACCCCAGAAAAAACAAGACACCTTGACCATCCATCTGTCCCCATGAGAGCATGGAAAAGCGCCTCTTTGGGCCTCCATGATCTTGTGCAGGCCATGTGACTCGCATGGGAGCCTGGACAGGAAGACCCAAGTCCCGGTTTTTGGACTCAACATATTGGAGCATATTGGTAGCAGGGACACAGGTGGCGCTGTGGGTAAAACCTCAGCGCCTAGGACTTGCTGATCGTATGGTCGGCGGTTCGAATCCCCGCGGCGGGGTGAGCTCCCGTCTTTCGGTCCCAGCTCCTGCCCACCTAGCAGTTCAAAAGCACCCAGAAGTGCAAGTAGATAAATAGGTACCGCTTTATAGCGGGAAGGTAAACGGCGTTTCTGTGTGCTGCGCTGGTGCTGGCTCGCCAGAGCAGCTTCGTCATGCTGGCCACGTGACCCGGAAGTGTCCTCGGACAGCGCTGGCCCCCGGCCTCTTAAGCGAGATGGGCGCGCAACCTCAGAGTCGGTCACGACTGGCCCGTACGGGCAGGGATACCTTTACCTTTATTGGAGGGTATGGGAGGGCTGTGGGAGAAACCACCAGCTCATTATTTTGGACTCTTCCATTGGCATTATTTTCTTGGAATTGAGTAATTTCTCTGGAGAGGTAGACATTCCTGAAGTCCACCCAGTTGTGAAAATGGCAATAGCGCCTTGAAACACTTTTCAGGTGTTATCAGCTGAGGAAGATTTTCAAAACAGGATGTCATCAGAAGCCTGTCATCAGCTGTTTAGAGCATTCTTCAATAGAATCCCCCTCTATGGTTCTTTGTAAGCCTTGCTGAGATGTACACTTTGCCGTTGTAACAATCTTATTGTAAACATCTTGTTTTTTCTAGACAAGCCTTCCTTTTGTGTCCTTCTTTCCACATCCTCTTCTGCTTTTCCCTTACGTAGCTATTAACTCCTAAACATTTATGGGTGCTCTCTTCCAACCATTCTTCCTTTTCTCCTTGCTGTGTTGCTGTTTCTAGGATCTCTTTGTCCTCATAAATCATAACTTTAATATTTTTTATCGTTGCTTTCCCTCTTTTAGATCACAGCAACACACACATACAGAACAAAGTGTAACCTAACAGAATCATTTTTGTGCAAAGGAGACAGATTCTCCGAGCAGCCCAAGGTGGCTTGTCCAGGAAACAAGAGGCTAATATTTGTGGCAAGGAGGCAAACAGGGGTGAGATAGGGTCATAGGAGAGACTTATCACCACCTACAGCTACTTCCTCCCTTCTGTTAGCCTAGCACCTGCTGAGCCTCTCACCATTAGGCAAGCCAGCCCATGCCACCGAGAGCATCAGTAGTCTTGGGACATCTGCATCCGATCTACATCTCCTGGCTGCAGCATCAGCTACAAAGCAGAGGCAGGGAGGACACTACTACTAAATGGTTTTAATAATTTTAACTGTTTGTTAATTAACTCATTTATTAAATTTGTATACTGCCCTTCATACGCACATGTCAT
Source organism: Podarcis bocagei (assembly GCF_964188305.1). Taxonomy (NCBI): domain Eukaryota; kingdom Metazoa; phylum Chordata; class Lepidosauria; order Squamata; family Lacertidae; genus Podarcis; species Podarcis bocagei. Next base: position 10,868,180 of record NC_138136.1, read on the forward strand.
ACTGCCCTGTACATCCCTTTTATGTTCATAACATAAAAGTACAAGAGGAAAAACACAAAAGACATAATAGTTTCTGGGCCCAATTCAAAGTGCTGCTGCTGATAATAATAATAATAATAATAATAATAATAATAATAATAATAATAATAATAATAAAATTTATTTATACCCCACCCTCCCCGGCCAGAGCCAGGCTCAGGGCGGCTAACACCAGTAAAATTACAATAAAAACATAATGGGAGGGAGAATTTAAAATACCGGTTAAAATACAATTTAAGATGCAGCCTCATTTTAATAGCAGCCCATAGATCAAAACTATAAGGGGAGGGAGCATAAGGGTCAGACTGAATCCAATCCAAAGGCCAGGCAGAACAGCTCTGTCTTGCAGGCCCTGCAGAAAGATGTCAAGTCCCGCAGGGCCCTAGTCTCTTGTGACAGAGCGTTCCACCAAGTCGGAGTCACTACTGAAAAGGCCCTGGCCCTAGTTGAGTCCAATCTAACCACCTTGCGATTTGGGACCTCCAAAGTGTTGTCATTTGTGGACCTTAAGGTCCTCTGCGGGGCATACCAGGAGTTCTGACCTATAAAGCCTCGAACGACTCAGGACTGCAGTACCTCAAGGACACCTCTCCCCATATGAAGCAACCTGGACCCGGAGTTCATCCACTGAGGGCCTCTTTTGTGATGGAAACATGAGAACGGGCCTTTTCCCCAGTGCTCCCCACTTGTATCAGGGAAGGGAGCTAACAGGTCCAGCAGGTTTGCAGCCTTTTTTTTTTAGTGTCCCTTAGGACTCCTGGGTCTCCTAGCCTGGACTAGCAGTGCCAACGTCATAATCAGCTAGCGTATGCTGGCAATTAGGGACACAGGTGGTGCTGTGGGTTAAACCACAGAGCCTAGGACTTGCTGATCAGAAGGTCAGTGGTTCAAATCCCCGTGATGGGGTCAGCTCCCGTTGCTCGGTCCCTGCTCCTGCCAACCTAGCAGTTCGAAAGCACGTCAAAGTGCAAGTAGATAAATAGGCACCGCTCCGGCGGGAAGGTAAATGGCGTTTCCGTGCACTGCTCTGGTTCGCCAGAAGCGGCTTTGTCATGCTGGCCACATGAACTGGAAGCTGTACGCCGGCTCCTTCGGCCAGTAAAGCGAGATGAGCGCCGCAACCCCAGAGTCTGCCACGATTGGGCCTAATGGTCAGGGGCCCCTTTACCTTTACCTTTATGCTGGCAATTACAATACATAGATCAGGGACAGGCAACCTAGAGCCCTAGGTGAATGAATGAAATAATCTTTATTGGCATCAGCCATCAGCCATAGCAACAAAACAACAATACAATATACAAAGAATAGAAATAAAAAGTCCATATATAAAATACATTTCGGGGTTTCGGGTCAATAGTCAAATGGTGGATCTTATTCCGATTGCCCCAGCTAGAAACCTTGCAACCTTTGCTGTCACCTGCTCATCTTCATCTGCCAAGAGAAAGGACACTGTGGCAGTGGCTGGGTGGCCCGGAATGGACAATAAAAGAGGGGTGATAATCTCATTCGTCTTTATAAAGAGTGCAAGCCAGAAGGGCATGACCCACCAATTCGGGACTGCCATGTCCACAGGGACATAAGTGTTTTTCGTGCGGAATCTGTTGGAATCGTCCGTCAAGTACAGCTGAGGGCAATACATTCAATCTTGCAAGTGTAAAAGCCCTAGATGTTCTAGTTTACAGTTCTCATCATTGTTTGATGGGGATTGCAGTCCAGAGCTTCTTTTGCCTATTCCTGGCAGGAAAAGAGCTTCATTTGATGAAGCTTCGTTTCAGTGAAGGGGTTGCCCCTGTGTTGAAGCCATTGCTCTTGGCATTCTTTGACGTACAAAGAGGAATCGCACCGTATCTAATTTCAGTGATTTCCGCTTCTTCCTGGCGCAGATGGATTTCAGCTAATTCTCACTCATTTCATCCCGCTACTAAGTCACATTTCCTTCCTTTGATTTATCTCAATGGGATTTCATCCTATTAATTTCTACCCAATTCTTTCATTTCTCAAGTTATTTTATTAAGAATCTTCCCCCCTCCCATGCTATACATTCCACATCCCAGGCACACCATTATATTTGATGCTTTTATCTAGGGCTCTAGGTTGCCTGTCCCCGATCTATGTATTGTAATTGCCAGCATAAAGGTAAAGGTAAATCTATTAAGCGTTGATGAGCTATGCGGAATTGGCCAAATTGACATATAAACTGTGGGACAAGGAGAACCGTGAGTTCAAGGAAGAATAGGAACTTTTTACAGATTATCTAAAAAGATAGCAAAATGATTTGGACTCCTTGGCAGGTTTTGAATAAACATCCACAAATTTATTAGATAAGTACATGATAGATAAGGTGATATGTACAATTTTATAACATGCAGAAAACAATATGTGTAAAGAAACCATAGAGGGGAGCTGAGGGAAATCCGGGGGGGGGGTGTAAGAAAGAGGAATACATACGAAAAAATAAAAATAAAAGATCTATTAAGCTAACTGGATGGATGGTTGGGGCAGACAGGGTCCAGAATAACTGTTTAAAAATATTGTTAGGAGATTTTTGGGTAGTGGGTAAGGGGAGTAGACTGTATGCTGAGACTGATCTGACCCCTGGATCCAGCAAGTGTTAAACAATAAGCCATGCTATAGTGGATCTGTGTAGATGGTGAATGGGTGGCCCCCTCCCTGAACTGACTGGTAATTAGAAAGACAAAAGGCCCAAGTGGAGGGTTGCAGTGATATGAGCCAGAAGCTAGAAGCTGGAATAAAATTTGCAAGCTGGGAAGCCAGACAGAGAAAGCCATAGTTGATTTTTGTTGGAATCAAAAGCTGTGGTCAGGTGCGCCCTTCTGGAAAAATATTGGGGGCGGAGGCAGGGCTGATGTAATGTGCAACGTCATGATGTTGCGCATGATGCCTGGACATCAAAGTGATACCCATATGTCTGGGCATCACACAGCAGCTTGTCTTCTTTGGTTAGCGGCTGCTCGATACAATATGATAATCTTTATTGTCATTGTCCCATGCAGAACAACGAAATTGAAAAAAATCTATGTCAGACATTCAAAAACAACAAGCCTGCTATCCCAGCTATCCCAACCTGGTTAGCCCCCTAAAAACTCTGATACCCAATACAGTGGTGCCCCGCAAGACGAATGCCTCGCAAGACGGAAAACTTGCTAGACGAAAGAGTTTTCTGCAAAACGAATTTCCTATGGGCTTGATTCGCAAGACGACAATGTCTTGCCAGTTCCTGCTGGTTCCCCCCCCCTTTTTCTAAGCCGCTAAGCCGCTTATCAGCTGATCCGATCAGCAGATAAGCCACTAAAAGCCGCTAAAAGCCGCTAATAGCGCTAATCCGCTAATCCTTCAATGGGCTTGCTTTGCAAGACGAAAAAACCGCTAGACGAAGAGAATCACAGAACGAATTCTTTTCGTCTTGCGAGGCACCACTGTATACTCCCATAGGGACTCCTTACACTGTGTTTAAAACCACAATCACATTTGGATAGAAACTGTTTCTCTGCCTCCTTCTGTTGCTGCTGCCGTCATGGGCTGGGGGCTACTACCCCACTGTGGCAGGAGAAGGAGATGCTGATGCATTCCTGGCTTGCACAACTGCATAAAGCCCAGACACAACAGTGTTGCACCTGGGCATTGCTCCCGGATGAACATTGAGGAGGGCCAACCATTTAATGCCTGCTGAAAGCTTTCCTATTCCACCAGGCCTATGCAGGCAATTAAGGATACGTCTTTAACTGTGGCTATTTAAGAGGAGGTTTTCTGAAGGGGAATATACAAAATACTGCTCCAAAATCCCACAAACCCCCTCGACCTAATAAAAAAACCATGGCAAGATGACATAGGCTATGAGATTAACCCCACCCGATGGGCTAGAATGTGGGCTAAACTTCCCTTTGAATCCGTATTGGCGAAAAGAAAAGAACTCACTCTGAAACTCACAGATGGTACCTAACAAACACCATGGAAACGAGTGCTGATACACCCAGGAGCCTCACCAAAATGCTGGAGAGGGTGCACCTCCACATGTGGTGGGAATGCCCCAAAATCCAACTAGTCTGGACAACAACCATACGAGAAATATGCAAAATAACTAAGTTATTACAAAAGAATTTCAGAAATAGACTGAAAAGAGAAGTTACAACTTATTACCAAACTTAAAACCATGGAGAGACCTGGTCTGAATAGAGACATTGGATTCTTATCTCATTATACATGAAAAAGCTATTTTTGGCCATCTCATCCTTTGCTTTTTCCTGTAAGACTAATTGCAGTCGTTAACAGTCGTCAACTGGTTTACCACACCTATCAGCCATTCCCACCACCCGTTTGAGTAATACCCATCCCCATGCTCTCACTATATATAAGGGTCTGTTGACTTCTGTTTTAGTGTATCTGAAGAAGTGTGCATGCACATGAAAACTAATATCAATAACAAATTTAGTTGGTCTCTAAGGTGCTACTGGAAGGAATTTTATAATTTTGTTTCAGCTGCAGCAGACCAACACGGCTACCTAACTGTATCTAGAACTAAGCGAGTATTAGAAGTCACCACAAAACTGGCCCTACTAAACATCTTCCAAGTTAATAATGCCCACTCACATCACAAAGAGCTCATAACCCACCTACTCTCAGCAACCAGAAACATCATTGTCAGACACTGGAGAGACCTGTCAGGAGTAAGCATGGACCAATGGTACCAAATAGTATGGGAAACAGCCTTATTAGAAAAACTAATAAACTGAAACTGACACAGGGACAAATGGAAGAAGATTCCTTCACCCCAGTATGCCTCCCCTTTATCTCATACACAATCCAACAAGACAACGGCAAGAATCCACCAACAGCATACAAATCAATATGGCTAACCTGATTCAAAAACACCCACCCCACTCACCACAGCCAGTAACAAACAACCACACCCTAGACCAACCCCAACCTCTCTCACCACCAAAGGAACACAAGTGAAGAGTAAAGAGTACCTGCACAAGCAACGCTGACACAACCCCCCCCCCCACACACATATATTAAGTAAAATAGAAACAGCACCACCCAACCCCAACCCCACTCACTGTGCTGGGTCTGGGGGTTAACCCGAGCAACGCAGTCCGGGTCCGGTCCCAAATCCAAGGATTCCACAAGGAGTCAGCCCAACAGGGCCAAGGCAGGAAGCTCGGCCAGGCACAGGGTAACAGGCAGGTTCCAGCAAGCAGCAATGTTGCTCCCGCAACCTGGGGCGTGGTCCGGCAGCCTTTTATCTCTGACAGGGTAATGGCTGGTTCTGATCCCCCGGTGACTCACCTCCCTGTCTCGCCCGAAGGTGAGCACTCCTCCTGCAAGTACTCAGGTCTCTCCTCCTCTCAGACCTGAGTCTCTGCAGCTCGGGAGATGTCGGTGGGTTACTAGACCCAGAGGCCGCCTCAGCCTCTCCTGACCAAACTGGTAGAGGAGCAGTTGCACGTGATTGCTCAGCAGAGGGCAATGAGGTAATTCCCGCATCTGGAGCCAGGGCAGGCTCAGGCCCCTGACTCGGCTCAGCTGGTGCTTGTTGCAGGGGAACCTGTGCAGACTGGGACTCTTCAGGATCAGGCCCCAGACTCAGTTCAGATGCCACCTGAGGCAGAGGATCTGGTACAGACTGAGACTCCTCCGAGTCTGAGCCCGAGTCCCAGGCCACCACACTCACCTTTCCCCTTTTTCTTCCTAATGTAACACTAACGTCTCAACAAATGAAACTGATCTGTAGAAAATGTAACTTGAAAGAAGAGGCATTGCACATCCTTTTGTAAACCAATAAATCTTTAATAAAAAAACATGTATTAAAAAAAGGATGCAGGAGGAAATGATTAATAATAGGACCCACAAAGGGGAGGTGGTGGGAATGTCCCAAAATCCAACTCTTCTGCATAATGCATGTATTTTGTAAACTAGTAAATCCAACCATGGATAGAAAGACCTAGCACTACCTTTGTCATGCTAAGGTGGTTACATTACTGCTACCTAGTTAAAGTACCATGGAAAGGTCATGGGAGGTGGCCATAGGATGGTTGGGGATGGACCAAGCTGTGCTGTACTCAGTGGCAGGCAGGAGCAGCAAGGCTGGCACATTTAGGAGAAATTGCCTAAAATTTGCACATAACAGTTCATAAGTTTCTTTCCAGAAGGACTAGATATTTACTTTAAAAAATAAAAATAAAGGAAGCACAGAGTCTGATGGCTCTATTTGGGGTGCCAATGAAGGTCTAACATGGGCACCAAGTTGGTGAGCCCAGCCCTAATGGGCCATGCTCCACTGACTTTGGGGACTAGGAGAAATGAAGAGTGCAAACACAACACACTAAAATCCTAGAATTCAACAATGGCAATTCTTTATTTGTAGCCATGTTTCAAAGATATCCTCTCTGGTAAACATGTCTAGCAATAAATTGGGGGACCCTCAGACACAGAGAGCTCTAACTCTGAACATAGTGTAAAAAGGTAAAGGTAAAGGACCCCTGACCGTTAAGTCCAGTCACGAACGACTCTGGGGTTGCGGCGCTCATCTCGCTTTACAGGCCGAGGGAGCTGACATTTGTCCACAGACAGTTTTTCCGGGTCATGTGGCCAGCAGGACTAAGCCACTTCTGGCAAAACCAGAGCAGCACACAGAAACACCATTTACCTTCCCGCCAGAGCGGTACCTATTTATCTACTTGCACTTTTTGGCGTGCTTTCGAACTGCTAGGTTGGCAGGAGCTGGGACTGAGCAACGGGAGCTCACCCCGTTGTGGGGATACGAACCGCCAACCTTCCGATCAGCAAGCCCAAGAGGCTCAGTGGTTTAGAACACAGTGCCACCCGCATCCCTTGAGCATAGTGTAAAGGTAAAGGTAAAGGTAAAGGTAAAGGGACCCCTGACCATTAGGTCCAGTCGTGACCGACTCTGGGGTTGCGGCGCTCATCTCGCTTTATTTGCTGAGGGAGCTGGCGTACAGCTTCCGGATCATGTGGCCAGCATGACTAATCCGCTTCTGGCGAACCAGAGCAGCACACGGATATGCCGTTTACCTTCCCGCCAGAGCGGTACCTATTTATCTACTTGCACTTTGATGTGCTTTTGAACTGCTAGGTTGGCAGGAGCAGGGACCAAGCAACGGGAGCTCACCCCGTTGCGGGGATTCAAACCGCCGGCCTTATGATCAGCAAGTCCTAGGCTCTGTGGTTTAACCCACAGCGCCACCCACATCCCACTAAGCATAGTGTACACACCTATAAATCCATCACAGCACACCCAAAAGTACAGGATGGTTTGATGTGGAAATAACAGTGGGGACATTCTCCAAACACACACACACACACACACAGGGAGAAAGAGAAAGAGAGAGTTCTCTTGCATGTATCCTTTAGGATCAACAGAGTTTGCAGCTTGAGAACTGCAATCAGGATCCTGTTTTAGGGGGTACCTTACGTCCTTCACCCTAAGTGCCCCAAATGCAGACCTTCATGCCGGAAATAAAGCAATGTTCCTTTCCCATCTTCCCATCAACATTTTATCTCTCTTTAGATATAGATATATATTAAAAACTCTCCTTCAAAATCCCATTAAACTCTTCCCGATGTAAAAATGCACCCTTGTGCCCAAGTGTAGATATGACTTTTATTAACATTCTGAACTTCATTTTGAATTTTTTTCCCACTGTACAGTGAAACTTCTCAGATTTCTCTCTCTCTCGTCAGAGAAATTGGAAACAAATGCGTGCACACACACACACACACACACACACACACACACTGGTGAAGATTAGAGGGCAGAGGACTTCAGCGGTATTTTTCAGTGTCTCTTACAAAACATTTTTATTGAATTTTTATTTTTCACTTTCTTTTCAGACCTCATGCTTTTCAATGAAGACAGATAATTTAAACACCAGAATGCCTACAAATCTAAGGCCAGCTCTCTTTTTTATTATTCGCTCTCCAAAAATGATACAGTGGAGAAGGATTTCAAGCCATCCTTTTATGCTTACTGAAGATACTAAAGAACTCCGGAAAAGCATTAAACTACTTATGTGCCCATATAGAGATGGTAAATTGTCCCTTCCGAAGTAGGAATAAAACCAGCTTCTCTCTTTACTCTCTAAAGCACAGAAGTTAAATAGACTAATGGTGTATTTTCTATTACTATCATTACAAATCAATTAATGTGACCGTAATTTAACCCAGCTGTGCAGTTGTTTTGGCAATTTGGAAGGTATAAAATGTTTAAGTTTAAACTTTTAACCTTCCTGAGAGGTATAAAGCAAGCTGCAAGTACCGCGGAAGCCATTCAGAAGTATCTAAAGATGATTAGGTGTGTTATTTTGTTTCCAAGCTCAGCAATTCTTTAGTTTTCATTAATTTGCATATTTCACAGCACAGTGGTCAAAAAGCACATATACTACAATTAAGCATAACAGCTTTCTCAGTGTTGAATATGGAGGCTTGAGGTGGCATTTCATGGGAATGTACAGCAATGCGAATAGCACAGCCTTAGTCCTAATAGAAGGTTTCAACAAATGTGATTAACGACTAATTGCTAGCATTGGCTAATTATAATGCATTTGGCTCATTGCTAGAATGAGCCAAAAGGAGAGTAACTGCTCATTAGTAGAGGTGGTAACAAAGTTCAAAATGATTTATTTCAGAATATGAACTTGTCCAGCTCAGAATGCTCACACAAAGCATTATTACAAAGTGAGCAATGTTTCTTCCGAAGTTCTGCTCTAGGCTGAATCTTAATCCAGAAAGATATGTCTTTCTTTCTGGTACCCTCAGCACCACCAAGTACCACCCTAGATACTAAGGAGCCCGATAAATTTAGGCTCCTTCCGCAGTATTTGTTTAAAGTAGTAACGTATCACTTTAAGCAGTCATGATTCCCCCCATGACTATTACTTGGGAATATTATTTGGTAAGGGTGCTGAGAGTTATGAACCCCTTTTCCCCACACAGTCCTAAAATTCCCAGTGTTGTTTAACAATCTCTCTTCCCAGGGAACAGTGGAAATTCATTATTTAAGTCTAAATCTGATCATTTAAATCTGAAGCTCTGTTTTGTTCCCCTTGACTATAACAAGCAATCAACAAACTTTATTTCATTTTCACATAAGTTGATAAAACTTGCAGGCCAAGGGAGCCCCTTCAAGAGTAGGTGAAGACTTACAAATATGGAAAAATCCGTTTTTTCTTCCTACCATTTTTTTTTCATGGAAACACCATTCATGAAAGACAGAGAGAGAGAGAGAGAGAGAGAGAGAGAGAGAGAGAGAGAGAGAGGTGGCTTTAAGATGTTTCTTAAGGAAAATATTGAGAAAGATGCAGTCCATCCCAATAGTTTAATATCGGCATTCATGCCCTGTTCTCACATCTGAAACTCTGAGAAGTATGACCCTATCATGAGTGATATATTTGCTTATTTCAACCACCCTCCCCCAAATCACTGTGATTAAAGTGCAATTGGAAAATAATGTATTGTGATTCTTAGACCTACCTATAAAACAAAAGGTCCTCATTCCTCACTGTCCCAGCCCTCCCCTTGTGGGCTCTTGGTGGCTCCCCAGTTAGCTTCAGTTTGGTTCTGATAAAAGGGGCAGGGATGAGGTGCGTTTAACTTACTGGAAAAAAACCAAGGCAACAGGGCCATTGAGAAGGTTGGGGACTTCCTCATCCAATTTGAAATGTCTTCTTGGTAGCATGTTCCAATTCAGGAATGTGAGCTCATGCTCCAAATCAACCTGTGGCACAGTGGTTAGAGTGTTTGAACTGGGACTTGGGAGATCAGGGCTCAAGTTCACACTCAGCCCTGAAGCTCATTGGATAACCTTGGGCCAAGACCTGTCTCTCAGACTAACCTGCCCCACGAGGTTATTGTGGGGATTAAATGAGATGCGGTAGAACCATGTACGCCACATGGAGCTCCTTGGAGGAAAAGTGGGGTATTAATCAAATACATGAATAAATTATTTTGGGCACCCACAGAGCTGATGCACACCCCGATTAGGTACAATATCTGTTGGATGAACCTGACTGATCAATAAGACCTTTTATCCAAAGTTCATGTGAATTTATTTTGAAATACTGTGCTTTCCCTATCCCAAAGTATTCCTGTATAAAGGTAAAGGACCCCTGGACGGTTAAGTCCAGTCAAAGGTGACTATGGGGTTGTGACACTCACCTCGCTTTCAGGCCGAGGGAGCCAGTGTTTGTCCACAGACAGTTTTCCGGGTCATGTGGACAGCATGACTAAACCGCTTCTGGTGCAACGGGACACTGTGACGGAAACCAGAGCGCACGGGAAAGCCATTTATCTTCCTGCTGTAACAATACCCATTTATCTACTTGCACTGGTGTGCTTTCAAATTGCAAGGTTGGCAGGAGCTGGGATAGAGCAACGGGAGCTCACCCTGTTGTAGGGATTCAAACCACCGACCTTCTGATTGGCAAGCCCAAGAGGCTTAGTGGTTTAGACGACAGCGCCACCTGCTGCCTGAATAAACAAGCATACAATCACTGATAGGTCCACCTGCCATTGTGAGGTGCAAAGCAATGAAGATGATGCCTCCCCAGCTGTTGCCATTGGCTGTGGATTTCTTGTGATGTCACAAAAGCACTTGGCAACTGAGTGGATATAAAGGCAGGCCAAGGGGAAAGCCCTTTTCTATTTCCAGCAGGACACACCTGGCAATGGATGTGACATTCAGCACTGCCCGGGTTTCTTTCACTTGCAGGAGGCAAACTGGAGAATGGAAGGAGGCAATCCTCTGGCAGTGGGATTGTAGGGAGCAATAATAAGGCAAGTTTTCTTGCTTGAATGCTGCTGGTATCTGTGATTAGAAGCTGGTGGACTTCTCATGATGGACCTAACAGTAGCTTCTGGCACAACAGAACACTGTGATGGAAACCAGAGCACACAGAAATACCATTTACCTTCCTGCCACAGCAGTACCTATTTATCTACTTGCACTGGTGTGCTTTCCAACTTCTAGGTTGGCAGGAGCTGGGACAGAGCAACGGGAGCTCACACCATTACAGGGATTTGAAACACTGACCTTCTGATCAGCAAGTCCAAGAGGCTCAGTGGTTTAGACGACGGCACCACCCTTGTCCCCCCATTATCTATTCCTGTATAGAGAATGTTGACAAAAGAGGAAAGCAGAGGGGAAGGAATGGGGAATGGGAGCATTCATAGATGTCATGGATGTCATAGAATCATAGAGTTGGAAGCAACCATGAGAATCATCTAGTCCAACCACCTGCAATGCTGGAATCTTTCACCCAACACAAGGCTTGAACCCTTGACCCTGACATTAAGAGTCTCATGCTCTACCAACTGAACTATTCATCTTATCCTTTCCCCTCCCCACCCATACTTTTAAGAACAATGTGCAGCCTTGGCATCTTCATTAACTGAGGGGGACTTGTGAGGAAAATATTTCTCTTTTAGTCAGATTAGAGCCTTTAACTAAATACTGGCAGATTTCTCTAGATAAGTGGAGAGGACACTGAATTATTTTATTCATGAAAATGGATGGAAACAGTTTAAGATAATTTTGCAGAACACGACAGGAAAATTGTAGAGCTTTAATGTGCATTTGCCAGGTCAGTCAAAAAGACACAAAACATTTAAATCCAATGCACACATCACAGTAGGCATTTTTTATTAGCAGAAATAATTTCCCTGCCATACTTGCCAAGAAGGATGGGGTTATATTACTAGTGGCAGTGACTGTGCCTTGAAATTCATTCCTCTTGTGCCACACATTCAATTGCTTTAATATTCTTGGCTTGACCTCTTGGACCTGTAGTATTTTTATATGCCTCTGAGTCATGGTGATTTATCTACATATTTCACAAAGCAGGCCAAGAAATGGAAGCATAATGACCTTCTCTTCTAAGGTGAGTGGGTCCAACATATTTTTGATGTCCTGTCACTACAAAACCTGTTCAGTCACTTTAAAAGACTGTGCAGTTTCTTGGTTACATTTAAAGAAAAGCCAGAGGGCCAAAAGAACTGGTTCGGAATGGACTAATCTTTAATGTAAATTGGTTTTGGAACTAAGATTTAAATTTGCATTGTTGGTTAGCATTAATTAGATTTGCATTTTCATATTAATTAGTTTAACACCTCCAAATCAGTTTCTAAGGGACAATTGAGGCAAGACACTGAGAGCTGTGACATAAATATAATCGGAATTAAGGCATTAAATACTTTTCAAATCCACATGATCAGAGTCCATGAAATTTGGAGGATTAATTCACAGAGCCATTGGATTCTCCAAATACTTTGAGTTTAAAACATGTGGGCCCTTTGATGGGAGCATGAAAGAAACTGAAGTGACTGACAGTTAACATATTCTCAAGTCTTCCTGCTGTTTAGTCTATGAATAAAAGGGTTTTGTTCACATGTGATAAAATGTGTTTCACTGCAAAGGTAAGGGGGGGCATATTGCCATTGTTAAACCTTTAGTCTATGCTTTCACATTCAGAGCCACGGCTTATATTCAACCTAGCACAAAGGTTAAGGTTCCACCAAGACAAGGATTTCCCCATCTCTTCCCTCTGTGCACCTTCCTAAATCTGTCTTGGGAGTTCTCCCAACCCTCCAGAGCAGATATAGAGGAGGAGAGAGGGAAATTCCTGTTGCACTGACGGGAATCCCTGCTCTAGTTTCCACTAGCATGATGAGTTAGGATCCCATGCTAAGTCAAGTTACATTTATCACACAGCAAGAGCTTTTTCTGGGTTCACCTGGAGTTTGGAGGTGCTGGGATGGGAACCCAGTAAGGAGCTTCAAAAACCTGACAGGCAGAGGCCAAGAAAATTCCAGCCACCCATTTCAGAGGTTGTGAGATAATTAGAGAGTGGGGTAACAAAACACAAGCAGGTCTAGGTTTGTGAAAGTAGTTCTGGTAAAGGACCGTGAAATCTCAGTGCTCTCCATGGCTAATTAATGGGTACATGTGACAGGTTAGGATCCAAATAGCTGGAGTGCTCCTCTGTCGTCCTCTTCTCCTTGTGCTCTCCATCTTTCCCAACATCAGGGTCTTTTCCAGGGAGTCTTCTCTTCTCATGAGGTGGCCAAAGTATTGGAGCCTCAGCTTCAGGATCTGTCCTTCCAGTGAGCACTCAGGGCTGATTTCCTTCAGAATGGATAGGTCTGATCTTCTTGCAGTCCATGGGACTCTTGAGAGTCTCCTCCAGCACCATAATTCAAAAGCATCAATTCTTCGGTGATCAGCTTTCCTTATGGTCCAGCTCTCACTTCCATACATCACTACTGGGAAAACCATAGCTGTAACTATATGGACCTTTGTCGGCAAGGTGATGTCTCTGCTTTTTAAGATGCTGTCTAGGTTTGTCATTGCTTTTCTCCCAAGAAGCAGGCGTCTTTTAATTCCGTGGCTGCTGTCACCATCTGCAGTGATCATGGAGCCCAAGAAAGTAAGATCTCTCACTGCCTCCATTTCTTCCCCTTTTATTTGCCAGGAGGTGATGGGACCAGCTGGAGTGCAGAAGGTGATTTTTGCCAGGATCACAACTGGGAGATCGAGGCTTAAGTTCCCTCCTCTCCTGCTGCCCTTGTCCCAGTCCTACTCAGTGACTATTTACTATGTGTCTGTCAGCATGCAATATAGCAAGTTCAATATTGCATCTAATTTGGCCCTAGCAGCCTTACCATGGATTCAGAGGGGTGTTTTCTGCAAGTGAGCCCTTTTAGCAGCCATATAATATTTACCTATTTGTGAAGTCACTTACTTATTTCAGAGCATTCTTGGCAATGCAGTAACTGTCTTGGAAATAAACCTTAATAGATGTAATGTTCGTTACCGAACGAGCATGCAAGTGCATCTGAATAGTCTTGTGGCAATTTATTTTAAAGTCCTTCCAGCTGTTAAAATGAACCATATTAGAACGGTGTTCTCGCTAAATTGACATGCAGGTCTTGACCTGCACAATAGTCTAACATATCCTTTCCCAAACATCTGTTATATAGAAACTCATTATTCAGAACTTGAAATATCACAAGTAAATACTTTCAGCAAGATTATTAGTGTCATGTATATCATTTAAAAACTTCAATTGTCATTGGTGAAGTATACAAGCTGCTCAATTAAAGCAGGCATGTGGTGCAGTAAAAACAAAGGCTCTGTAAATTGACTTCATGTTCATTATAACTGACTCTATATTTTCCCCAAATAACGGTGTCAACATACTATTGTCAATTACTTTGCCAAATACCAAAATGACTCATAAAAGGAAATGCTAATCAGAACCATGGGGATGAACTGCCAGGCTTTGCTCATAAATATTATTAGTATTTTATATTTAAATATCAATGACTACATCATTTCTATAATGATTACTCCTCAATAAGATAATTGGTTTGCAATGTCTTCTCAGACTACATTCATTGTTGCTGCTCCTTTGCCTTGAATGAACACCTAGACTAGGTTCTCCTCTATCCTAGCCCCTGAGTGCATACCATTAGACTACTATAATAAAAGTTTATTTATTTCCTTTTGGATTTGGTCTTTGGTGGGAGCCAGGACCCCAGAAGAGTGAGGCGTCTACACCCTAAAGCCTTGCTTAATGGCTCCCAGCTTGGGTGTATATATGTTCTCTGGTGGGAGAGTTTGGAAGGACCGCCATGTGTTGTGAAAACCCACAATAATGGTGGGTATAAAGTCCATCAAAGTAAGAGCAACTGAATTACCCCAGGTGGTACGTGGGGCAAGGTCCTTGGGTGTTGAAGATTGAGTCTCAGACCAAATGTTCATATGCCAATCCTACTTTTTGCCTTCTTTTTTCTTCTGTTTAGTTTCAGTCCTTTAATTAACCTAGCTTATTTGCATTGTTTTATGCAATGGTGTTTAGTTTAAGCTGTTAAAGTAGGTTAGCTTATTTGAATAGTTTATTGTTTATTTATTACCCAATATTGTATGGCCTAGGACCCTCGTACTTATGGGACCGCCTCTCACGGTATGCCCCACGGAGGACCTTAAGGTCCATAAATAGCAACACCCTAGAGGTCCCAGGCCCTAAGGAAGTCAGATTAGCCTCAACCAGAGCCAGGGCCTTTTCAACACTGGCTCCGGCCTGGTGGAACGCTCTGTCTCATGAGAACAGGGCCCTGCGGGATCTGATTCCTTTCCGCAGGATCTGTAAGACAGAGTTGTTCCGCCTGGCCTTTGGCTTGGAATCAACTTGATCCCCTCCCCCTCGGAACTCATATTTGGCGACTTCCCTGGTTTTTTTCTGGCCCATGTAGGACCAGTCTGGATAGTTGGCCTTGGTGAAGATTTGACGTTTTCACCCCCCAAAAGTTTTTGATTTGAGTTTCTACTGCAATGAGGCTGCACTTTAATGTTTTAATGTTGTACTTAATCTTGTTTTTAAGTTGTATTTTAATCAATTGTTTTTACCTGGTTTTAGCCACCCTGAGCCTGGTCTTGGCTGGGGAGGGCAAGGTATAAATTATGATTATTATTATTATTATTATTACTGACTGATGTATATTTTTGGTATTCATTGATACTGTGATTTATTATTGTTTCTAATGCTCCTGAATGGTTATACTAAGAGCCAGCATGGGATATTTATTGGTTACAGTGATGGATTAGGACCTGGGAAACCAGGGTTCAAAATCCTAGCTCAGCTATGAATCTCACTGGGTGACTTTGGGCCACTCAGTCACAGTCTCACAGGGTAGTTGTGAGAATAAAATTGGGAGGAATCATGCAACTCACTTTGGGCTTTCTTTAGAGGAAACGAGAGATATAAATGCAATAAATAAATAAATAAATACTTATTTGAAATGTTGTGAGTTACTTTGAGCACAAACAGATGGTGATACACCCTCTTCCATTTGTCTAAGCATATAACATAGGTAGATACTTTGACATCTCAGCTCCTGTAATCCTCTTGTGAGACCTTTGAAATACCAGGTTATCTTCTCCTAAGAAAGAAAATCCAAACTCTTATGAGACAACGAGCAGGCAAAATACGGTATTACCCATGACAAGTGTCTCTTCCTCTGTAGGCTAGTATATTCGTGTCTCACACACATGAATGTATTTTATGCATTTGTATTTTGTCACCTCCAACACTTGAAATAGTATTTGTGTAATCAATTGACTCCCAAAGGGACTCTGGTCTTTCACTATTGTAACATAGCTACATTATGCAGCACAAGGGATTTAGTAGCAATCCTATCCTCATCCAGTCAGCATTACTCAAGGACGGGAATGCACCTGGGAATTAGAATTTTGGCAATGTTATCTAAAGTAGCTGCTAAAATCTGAAGCCAAGTAACACCTTTTTTTGGAATCAGAAAAGAGATTGCAAAGATGATGAGTTGCAATAACTATTTTCATCTAGGATTTTAGGAGAGCTTCATTCGAGCTTCCCATATTTTTAATTTGAGTTGCTGAAAATGCCCTACTGCATACACAGCAATGTATATTGATCTTTATTGACCCACCATGCTGTACAATAGCAGGTAACTTGATGTTTATGACACAAGTTAATTGCATATAATTTTGAAGTTAATTTTCACCACAAAATAAAATGTGTGATAATGGTAACAAACAAGAAGACCCCCTTTGGAATAACCCTAATTACTTACATAACATGAGCTACAACTGTGCTATTATTTCCAGATGCATGCATCAATGAGTTCAGTGGTGTGCTGTTCTTAAAACACACACACTTCTAAAAAGTCATCTTGGGGGAATCGTTAATCTTATAAATAAAAAGACACCCATAACTTTTCCTCTATGATGACAATGTCTGTATTTCCAGTAGAGTGGAACCAATTTTCCCTTCCCATTTTGTGGGGAGCATTCTTCCTCAGTGAAAGAAGAAGAGGTCAATTCCACTCATATGGGGGAAGTGGGCAAAATATTGCAGTTTGTTTTTTTTAAAAAAATATTTTTTATTTGGTTTTACAAATTTGTTCACATTCATATTCATCCATAGTAAACAAACAAAACAGAAACAGAAACAGAAAACCATTCCTCCCCTCCATGGGTTCTTTAAGTGACTTTTAAACTGCATATTGTAAGTCCATCCAATTTACTGTCCTCCACTGTATCCAAGATCTATGTATCATTGCAAGAGTTATTTAAAACCTGCTAAAGAGTTCAAGTGTTTACAGTGGTCTTTCAAATATAATATAAATTTGTCCCAATCTTTATTGAAGTTTTGATCCTCCTGGTTTCTGATTTTCCCAGTTAATCCTGCCATCTCTGCATAGTCCTATTGGAAATTTTGCAGTTTTCATTGAGGGTGGGCAGGAACTGGGTTGCCGTGCCTTAAGCAAGGTGGCAAGAAGTTTTCTCTGAGACCCTTTTAAACTGTGACAGACACTTGGCATAGCTACTCACAGCAGACACAACTCATGCTGGTACTTCCTGGCATAGGAAGCTGCCATATACAGAATCAAGCCAGTGGTGAATCCAGCAGCACTTGGGAAGACAGGTGAACAAATACCAGTGTACTGGAAGAAGCAAAGATCACCACTATTGAAGCAATGATTTTTCAACATCAACTTCATAGGACTGGTCATGTTGTGCGGATGCCTGATTATCGTCTTCCAAAGCAACTACTTTATTCTGAACTTAAAAATGTAAAGTGTAATGCTGGTGGTCAACAAAAGCGGTTTAAAGACTCTCTCAAGGCAAATCTTTAAAAATGTACTATAAAGACTGACAACTGGGAAACACTGGTCTGCGAGCGCTCCAGTTGGAGAACAGCCTTTACCAAAGGTGTCGTGGGCTTTGGAGACACTCAAACTCAGGACGAAAGGGAGAAATGTGCTAAGAGGAAGGCATGCTTGGCAAACCCTCACCATGATCAACTCCCTCTGGGAAACCTATGTCTCCACTGTGGAAGGATGTGTGGATCCAGAATTGGCCTCCACAGTCGTTTACAGTCACGCCGTTAAGACTGTGTTTATGGAAGACAATGTTACTCGGCTATGAGTGATCACCAGAGAAGAAGTAGAATGCACCAGTGCCATGCAAGGAAAACCTTCATCTGCCACTTAACTGTGTGCCATGGAGCTTAGAATGGTCTAGAACAGTGTTTCTCAATCTTTTTCCAACTGTGGCCCCCTTCCAACCTTGTTTCCTTCATATGCGCCTCCATTCTACCAGTAGAAAGGTAGCTATTTTGTTTGTAAACAGAACATGAATTTTATTTATGATTTTTATAATCATATAATTGTGCCTGTGGCCTCCTTGGAATATCCTGGGGCTCCCAGCCCCCCCCCCCAAAAACCCAACCACTGGTCTAGAAGAAGTAGACTAATAACACCGTGGAGCCTCCTAGTTGCTCCTACTAGTCATGAGGTAAGCTTGTTCCTACCTAGAATTGAACCTGGGGCCTTCTGCGTGCAAGGCAAACACTGCACCTTATCTCTGACTCTAACCCCAACATCCATATACGGACCTCCAGAATGAATTAAGTTCTTAACACGAGGTACCACTGTATGCCATATATGGTTGGTAGACTTAGGTGTCTTTCTGAGAATGTTGCCGATCTTTAATTTTGAAGTTATTTATTTATTGCACTTGTTGCAAAGCCTTTTCTTATACTTGTATTGCATTTCCTTATTGCCGTAAAGCAGCAGGTACAATTCCTGGGGCAGCAGTCAGCAAACCTACCCACTTTTCAGCCACTGCGCCTGTTAATACTTGTCTAACAGCATTTTCCCTGAACGAAATAAAACAACACTTTCCTCCACGCTTGCAAACCCTAAAGGAAGGGCTTGTGTCCCCAAATTGTCCCAACTGTGTGGAGAATCCGCACAAATGGTTTATTACTCAATTCTGTGAGTTAGATGGAGTGATTTAAAGTGGCTTTCGTGAGCAGATATAATTGCAAATGTTTCAGCGTTTCTATAGTTAATAGATTTTAGTTTTCTGCTGATACAGGAAAGCTTCTCTTCTGACAATTGTTGTGACTTTGAGGTAATTCAACATCGCTCCACGTGTTCATCTCATGCCTCTTGGTTCTTTTTATCTATTTATTACATTTGTTTAATATGTAACCCATTCTCCCAAGGAGCTCAGAATGGTGTACAGTGGTACCTCGGCTTACAGACGCTTCAGGTTACAGACTCTGCTAACCCAGAAGTAGTACCTAGGGTTAAGAACTTTACCTCAGGATGAGAACAGAAATCGCGTGGCGGCAGCGGGAGGCCCCATTAGCTAAAGTGGTACCTCAGGTTAAGAACAGTTTCAGGTTAAGAACGGACCTCCAGTACGAATTAATTTCTTAACCCGAGGTACCACTGTATTAGGTGTGGATGTCTTTACAAAAAAAAAAAAAGCCTATGACATCCATCAATGCTAGCTAAGTATTGTCCACACCAGGAGTGGGGAAGTGGATCTGTCCAGCAAGCCACAACATTATCTCCCACTCACCCCACGGGCCAAATTTGTTAGGCTGCCCACATGTCAAACCAGCTAACATCACAATGATGTCAGGTGGACCTTTCTGGCTGCACAGTTCAAAATCAAACTATGCGAGCAAATGCAAAGTGCCGACAACCTTGCAGAGTTTATTTTATTCTGTTTATTTTATTCTAACTTGCTGTTGGCACACCTTACATCTTACTGTTGTAAGTAGTATTGCTACTTTGCCACCACAAGCTTCCAGCTCAAAATGAGCACCTGACAGCGACGTACAGAGGGACACATTCTATTTTATATGCATAGCTACAACATAGTAATAATGTATTCAGTACTGTAACAACTAATTCCATTTCCCAGGACTGCAAATGAGATTTGAAAGCTTATCAGATTTTAAACTTGGATATCCAACTTCAAATAGAACTAAATATTTTGTAATTAGATGAGCATTGGTTTCTGAGCAGATGTAGAATTTGGATAACAGTTGAATTGGGAGCATTCTCTGGTGGGGTTCTTTCGGACTAAGTAATTAACTTTTGTTTTCTGAGTCTGTCCTGAACTTTTGGTATAGAGAAGGTTGATACACTGTGGAAAAACTTTTTAAGAGCATCTGTGTTCAAGGGCTTGGTACAATGTTTGTCCTTTGTCTCGGGGAAAGAAAGGAAATGGTGGGACTAATCTCTCTCTCTCGAAAGTGCACAGCAGATTGGCAACCCAGTCCTATGTCAACACAGCTAAAGTAGCTTTGGGTCGTTGGCTGGCAGCAGGGAATCCACAATCTCAGTGCCCTCATTCTAATGTCTGTAACATGAAGGGGTTTGCTGGCAGAAACCAATTGTGTCAGGGTGGAGAAATACCATCAAGATACCTCTACAGCTTGGAATGTATGAAGTTGCCTTGAATTGAGTCAGACATTGGTCTACCTAGGGACGCGGGTGGCGCTGTGGGTTAAACCACAGAGCCTAGGACTTGCCGATCAGAAGGTCGGCGGTTCAAATCCCCGTGGCAGGATGAGCTCCCGTTTCTCGGTCCCTGCTCCTGCCAACCTAGCAGTTCAAAAGCACATCAAAGTGCAAGTAGATAAATAGGTACCGCTCTGGCGGGAAGGTAAACGGCGTTTCCATGTGCAGGCCTGGTTCGCCAGAAGCGGCTTGGTCATGCTGGCCACATGACCCGGAAGCTGTAAGCCGGCTCCCTCGGCCAGTAAAGCGAGATGAGTGCCGCAACCCCAGAGTTGGTCACAACTGGACCTAAAGGTCAGGGGTCCCTTTACCTTTACCTTTACCTTTACCTTTACCTTGGTCTACCTAGCTCAGCGCTGGCTACACTGACATACACACACACACACACACACACACACACACACACACACCGTATTTTTCACTCCATAAGAGGCACTTTTTTCCTTCTAAAAAGTAAGGGGAAATGTCTGTGTGTCTTATGGAGTGAATGTGTGGTCCCTGGAGCCGAATTGCCCAGGGGTAAAAAGCAGGTTTTGTTTTGTTTTGTTTTAGAAAGAGGGAAGGGGGTGTTGAAACAAAGCCGCTGATCAGCTGATCAGCAAGTGATCGGGAGGGGAGAAAAGGGACTCTAGGAGGTAAAGACAGCGAACTTGCAAGGAGAGGAGACAGGAAGATTAAAGCAATGCGGAGAAAAATTAGAAGAAAAGGAGGAGAAAAAAAACCTGCTCCAGCTAGGGAAAAGACACTAAGGCAAAAAAGACGGAAGGTGGTGTTGAAACAAAGCCGCTGAGTAGCTGATTGGCAAGGGATTGGGAGGGAGATAAGGGACTCTAGAGATAAAGGAGACTGCCTGGGAAGAGGGAGGTAAAAGCCCATGGATCCTCAGAATTTTTGCATTGGGTCACCCCAGATTCACCATCAGCTCACATAGCATGTCCATGGCTACAGCCTGCACCCAAAAAATCATACATCCACTGTTTCATTCAGAATATTTTTTTTCTTGTTTCCCCCCTCTAAAAACTAGGTGCGTCTTGTGGTCAGGTGTGTTTTATGGAGTGAAAAATACAGTGTAATGAATTGGAAAAAATGTTTAAAATAACTTTTTCAAAAACAAACAAACCCAGAAGCCTTTTATTAGGAATTGTAGGTACCGACATTCCAAAGGAACAGAAAAGACTTTTCATGTATGACAACAGCAATGCGGATGCTACTAGCCCAGAGAAGGAAAGAAGAAAAAGTCCCTACCAGAGAGGAATGGCAAACCAAGCTGTTGGACTATGCTGAAGTGACAAAACTGACCGGAAGGCTCAGGAACCAAGAAGACCAAAACTTCAACGAAGAATGGGAAAAAATTATAATTTATCTAAGACCACTGTAAGGAGATGGCCTGCCCAGGGAAGGACACACACGCCACCCCAGGCACATGATTGGCTTGCTCCGCCGCTGTGTATGTGTGGGGTTTTGTGTCAGCATCACTTGTGTGGGTTCTCTTACTATTCTCTTGTTGTATTTCCTTGGTGGTGAGAGTGGTTGGGGTGGCCTAGGGTGTGGTTGGTTATCTTTGGTTGGCTGTAGTGAGATTTGTTTTTGTGTGTGAGAGTGGTGTGTGTGTGTGTGTGTGTGTGTGTGTGTGTGTGTGTGTGTGTTTTGGATCCAACTCTTCTGTACATCAATCATACAAGAAATATGCAAAATAACTAAGCAAGTATTAGAAGTCTCCTCAGAACTGGCCCTGCTAAACATCTTTAGGGAAGTTTTTTAATGACTGATGTTTTAATGTATTTTTAATCTCCTGTTGGAAGCCACCCAGAGTGGCTGGAGAGGTCCAGCCAGATGGGCGGGGTATAAGTAATAAATTATTATTATTATTATTATCATCATCATCTTCTATGATAATAATGCCCAATCACATCATAAAGAGCTAATAACCCACCTACCCTCAGCAGCCAGAAGCATCATAGCCAGACACTGGAGAGACCTGTCAGGAGTGAACATGGACCAATGGCATCGAATAGTATGGGAAACAGCCTTATTTTTTTTTAAAAACTAACCAATAAACTGAAACTGACATGGGGACAATAGAAGATGCCTTCACGCTGGTATGGTTTCCCTTTATTACATACATAGCCCAACAAGAAGGGACGTGGGTGGCGCTGTGGGTTAAACCACAGAGCCTAGGACTTGCCGATCAGAAGGTCGGCGGTTCGAATCCCTGCGACAGTGTGAGCTCTCGTTGCTCAGTGCCTGCTCCTGCCAACCTAGCAGTTTGAAAGCACGTCAAAGTGCAAGCAGATATATAGGTACCGCTCCAGCAGGAAGGTAAATGGCGTTTCCGTGTGCTGCTCTGGTTCGCCAGAAGCGGCTTAGTCATGCTGGCCACATGACCCGGAAGCTGTACACCAGCTCCCTCAGCCAATAAAGCGAGATGAGCACCGCAACCCCAGAGTCGGTCACAACTGGACCTAATGGTGTCCCTTTACCTTTACCTTTAGCCCAACAAGACAACAACAAGAATCTGCTGACAGCATACGAATCAATCTGGCTAACCTGATCCAAAGGTTATAGTTCTGAACTACAGCCTTTCCCTAAAGCTGTGACTTTTCCCTGGAGCTATGGATATTCCCCAAGTAATCTAGCTCAGTGTGGCCCTATTTAATTTTTATATTTGTGTGACGTCTACACTCCTGTTCTGATGCTAAAGCATGGCTCCCAGTACGTTTCCGAGCACAATTCAAAGTGTTGGTGCTGACCTTTAAAGCCCTAAACGGCCTCGGTCCAGTATACCTGAAGGAGCGTCTCCACCCCCATCATTCTGCCCGGACGCTGAGGTCCAGCGCCGAGGGCCTTCTGGCGGTTCCCTCATTGCAAGAAGCAAAGCTACAGGGAACCAGGCAGAGGGCCTTCTCGGTAGTGGCGCCCGCCCTGTGGAACGCCCTTCCAGCAGATGTCAAAGCGATAAACAACTACCTGACATTCAGGAGACATCTTAAGGCAGCCCTGTTCAGGGAAGTTTTTAACGTGTGATATTTTATTGTATTTTTGGTTTTTATGGAAGCCGCCCAGAGTGGCTGGGGAGGCCCAGCCAGATGGGCGGGGTATAAATAATAAATTATTATTATTATTATTATTATTATTATTATTATTATTATTATTATTATTATTATTATATGCATATTGCCACTCTGGGCTCCTTTGGAGGAAAGGACGGGGTATAAGAGGAATAAATTCAATAAAACATATTATAGCCTTTAAAAAGAGATAGTGAAGTTCTTCTTACACTGTAAGCAATTTCACGGGAAAGAGCCATTTATCTCAAACCATGCCCACAAAACTATAGTTTCTCTGACATGGGCATTTTTGAATGTGAGTTATTTAAACATGAAAGTTGGCCTTAGGTTCTGTGGCATAGGGGTATGAAGAGACACTTTATCAGTGCCTGGTGTTATACTGCCCAGTCAATGCAATTTGCTTGGGTGTTTCATAATGAAATGATTATCCTTAAAATTGCAAACATTGGCCGGGTGTCGGGGGCGGGTTGGAGAAAGACTGGCTATCTGAAATGAGCTTTATTTCCATTCTCTTATTTTCAGCATATTAAAGGCACCAATTAGTTCCGTAAGTGGCTATTCAGAGCTTTTAAAAAATTGTGTGAAATGAAACATTTAACTAGTTTAACTGTAGTGGTATTTTATAAATTACTTTTAAGTATTAGATCAAATGTAGGGTTCTCTCTCTCCCCCCCCCCCCCACAGGTCTCTTCATCTTTTTTGGATATTTAGGGAACGCTCACCACCTTAGCAACCAAATACAATCTAAAATGAAGGCAAGCATATTAAATATGAGGCACAGCTCATGTGTCAGCGTAATTTCCACTGATGTGCTAATCGTGCACTTGCAAATCTGTAGGAGCAAATGTGTATATTCTCTGCTTGACGACAGCGACCTTTGCTGCAAAACGCAGAGAAACATCCTACGCAGGGACGAAAAAGTATTATTTTTAATGCATAGCAATATATAGCTAAGCTCGTTTAAACCCCATCACTTTCAAAGGGAATTAACTGTGCATAACCAAGCGCAGGATAGTGACCTGTGCAAATTATCTGTCAGAGAAAGGTTGCCATCTTCTTCCTAGCAAAAGTGCAGAAAAACAAATTATCTCTCACCGTATTATTCTTTACCCACCCAGTTCCTATATATAAACCACTCTCTGCTTTTGAGCTATCGCACGATCCACATCTCTTATCCATCTATAGAAATTATGCGTGCCTGCAAGCAGATGTATCTGTGTGTTGACATTCGCTGCTCGACACACGCTAGCCGCTGGAGCAGAAGATGTCCTGTCTGAAAGCTCAAACGCAGTGGAATATAATAGGCTATTTAGTCCCTCTGTGCCCTATCACCTCCAAGAAAACTCCTTCCCAAGTTGCCTTTGCCCACACAAATCAAAGAAAGAGAACAGAAAACTGCCTCAGGTTCTAGGCTCCAGGATCTTTGAGACATTGTTATAAGAAGTCTAAGGTCTCTGATATAGAATACATATTCATAAATGCACACATATCTAAATATATAAACCATGTGTCTGAAATAGTACAGGAGAGCAATCCTGAAGCCATTTTGATTCTCCCAATGACCTCAAATATTCATCTGCAGTAAGGGAGGCAAATGGGGAAAGCCTTCCCATTGTCTTTTCGGTTACAAATCCTGTCTTAAGGGCGTATCGGTGTATAAATAGGGTGAGCCTGTGACCTGGCTTCAGGAACTAAAGTATTAGCCATAACAAAAGAATGGCCAGGGCTGCCCAGGTAATGCAATCAGTGACCATTCTCAGGTGTCCTGGCAGACAGGATTTCTGCTGTAGACCATCTCCTATGATGTATGTATGATGATTTTGGGGTGGTCTTTGGCTAAGAGGGTTGGGCAATGTCAAAAGTCTTTAAACGTTCCTACACACTTTTGGTCTCTCCTTCCTTGGAAGGAGAGGAGGAAACTGATATGCAACAGAAAAATAAATATCTGCCTTGCTTTCCGCTGGATCCTGCCTCCACCCATTCTTCTCTGACTGATCATGGACTTAGAGGACTCAGAGTCCCATGGGGAGTTGGGTAGCAAATGCCAAACCTCAAATTTTTACATCAACATCACTGGCCAATCTGACAATCACAGTTCCAGTTATTTATTTGTATTTCATTATTACTATTTTTAAGTTCACCTGCCTACCTAAAATGTCACTCAAGCTGTTACCTATTAAAAAATACAGTAAGTTCCATGTCTTACTGCACTGGAATACTGCTGGTTCACACTGAACCATGGTTTGCATTTAACTATGGTTTAATATAGGGGTGGGGAAACTCCAATCTTCAAATATACTCAGAGTCGAGAGTGGATTTCATGCTTTTTATTCAGCTCATAGTGGTGAGGAAGAATGGAAGTTCCCCCCAAATGTCTGCTTTATATACATTATTTACACAATGGGCCCCACGTGATTGGCTGATTCCGGAATTCACCTGTAGGCCAATCAGGTTGCAGATTCACTTCCATCTGGAGCTGGATTGGGTAGCTCCTGTGGACCAATCAGACTGCTGCATTCTAGACCCTATTGTTCTAGGACCAATCAGACTGCTGCCTTTTGGATCCTATTTAACTCAGTAAATAACAAATCTACAGACCAATCTTGGCCCGTGAAGCCATTTCCCCCAAACCACTAATCTGTCCTTCACTTCACATTACTGGTGAGGTCAGCTGACGACAGGAGCACAAGGTTTAATCCTGCATTGGCTGTATGTCCTGTTCCCAGCATGGGGCAAGATTGCACATCCAAGGCAGTAGAATTACATGTACTGCTCTCAAGCCAGGTGTCACAAATACAAGATGGGGGACACCTGGCTTGAGAGCAGTACATGTGAAAAGGATCTAGGAGTCTTGGTTGACCACAAACTTGACATGAGCCAACAGTGTGACGCGGCAGCTAAAAAAGCCAATGCAATTCTGGGCTGCATCAATAGGAATATAGCATCTAGATCAAGGGAAGTAATAGTGCCACTGTATTCTGCTCTGGTCAGACCTCACCTGCAGTACTGTGTCCAGTTCTGGGCACCACAGTTCAAAAAGGACACTGACAAACTGGAACGTGTCCAGAGGAGGGCAACCAAAATGGTCAAAGGCCTGGAAACGATGCCTTATGAGGAACGGCTAAGGGAGCTGGGCATGTTTAGCCTGGAGAAGAGGAGGCTAAGGGGTGATATGATAGCCATGTTCAAATATATAAAAGGATGTCACATAGAGGAGGGAGAAAGGTTGTTTTCTGCTGCTCCAGAGAAGCGGACACGGAGCAATGGATCCAAACAACAAGAAAGAAGATTCCACCTAAACATTAGGAAGAACCTCCTGACAGTAAGAGCTGTTTGACAGTGGAATTTGCTGCCAAGGAGTGTGGTGGAGTCTCCTTCTTTGGACGTCTTTAAGCAGAGGCTTGACAACCATATGTCAGGAGTGCTCTGATGGTGTTTCCTGCTTGGCAGGGGGTTGGACTTGATGGCCCTTGTGGTCTCTTCCAACTCTATGATTCTATGATTCTATGAATTTAAGCTCTGATCAGCATCCTCTCACAGGGGAAGCAGCCCTTTGGAGAAGCGCTTTAAGACTGAAAATGGGACTATGGGGTCTGTCTTAAAGTGTTGTTTGAAGCACCTGACCTCCTTCTCCTTTATGAAGGGGGGTGCTTTAAAAAATGCTTTTGAAAAGTGCTTTAAGGAAGCCTCCATGGTCCTGTTTCAGCTGAAACGGGGCTGGGAGCTGCCTTAAAAGCGCTGCTTGAATCAGCTTCGGTGCTTCTCCTGCTGCAACCAGACAGGTGGCTTAAAGATTGGAGCAACACCTGGCACTTAAAAAGAGAAGTCTTCTTTTGTTGTCACTAAAGGAAAGCTTCATTTTTTGCATGCCAGCCACTATTTTGTTTTCTTCATGAGGTTCTAGAAGTAGTGCAATTTCAGAACATTATGGTGGATTGGAGGCCACTGGAAATCATAGAATCATAAAATCATAGAGTTGGAAGAGACCACAAGGGCCATCGAGTCCAACCCCCTGCCAAGCAGGAAATCTTCTCACTGCACAAAGTGTGTTGTTTTTAATCTCCTCCAAGGTTGGCATCAGGGAATTATGGAGGGGGGGAAACCAGACATTTAAAGAATTCCCTATTTATGTATTGAATTCCCTATTTATGAATTGATGCTTTTGAATTATGGTGCTGGAGGAGACTCTTGAGAGTCCCATGGACTGCAAGAAGATCAAACCTATCCATTCTTAAGGAAATCAGCCCTGAGTGCTCACTGGAAGGACAGATCCTGAAGCTGAGGCTCCAATACTTTGGCCACCTCATGAGAAGAGAAGACTCCCTGGAAAAGACCCTGATGTTGGGAAAGATGGAGGGCACAAGGAGAAGGGGACGACAGAGGACGAGATGGTTGGACAGTGTTCTCGAAGCTACCAACATGAGTCTGACCAAATTGCGGGAGGCAGTGGAAGACAGGAGTGCCTGGCGTGCTCTGGTCCATGGGCTCACGAAGAGTCGGACACGACTAAACGACTAAACAACAATTTATGCATAGATGGATGGATGTAGACTCATTTCGGGCAGTGAGAATTCTGAGTTAAAATTAGTTTCCCCCCTTTATTCCACCTGAAATGGCTAAAAGAGATTTGCAGCATCCTTTAATGAGTGCTTTCCATGCACTGCCATCCTAAGGTTGTTCACTTTGAAGTGACTCTCAGTGAATACAATGGGGCTTCCTAGTAAGCATTCATAGGAGTCTCAGCCTTCAGTCAATTGAATTTAAGCTTCACATCCTTTCACATACATACCTTGGTTCTCAAACTTAATCTGTTCTAGAAGTCTGTTCCAAAACCAAAGCATTCCAAAACCAAGGCATGCTTTCCCATAGAAAGTAACACAAAACAAATCAATCCGTTCCAGATTTTTAAAAACAACCCCTAAAACAGCAATTTAATGTGAATTTTGCTATCTAATGAGACCATTGATCCATAAAATGAAAGCAATAATCAATGTACTATACTATAAAAGAAATAAAACAGTATTGTAGATGATAAAAATTAAAATTAATTTTTTTCCTTACCTGCACTGATGATAGTCATTGTTTGCATGGGGGGCTTTTATCCATTTCCGCAGTCATACAATCAATCAATCAATCAGTAGCTGAACTGGGATCCACATAGTCACAAAAACAAATTAACTGAAAAAGCCTCAAAACAAAAATCGCAAAATAAATCGCAAAAACAAAAGCACCAAATATAAGCTCCAAATATCACCTTAGAACACTGCAATCAGAAACAGAAGGCTTGAATTACAACAGGGGGCGGGGGATGCAAATTAGCAGCAGAACAGGAAACACAGGGGGACGCAAAACGGAGTATGTTCAGCTTCCCAAAAAAATTCAAAAACCTACTTTACTTTGCAGTGTTCAGGTTCCAAGTTGTTCGTGAACTAAGCTGTTTGAAAACCGAGGTACCACTGTACTTCTTATGTTACTGGTTTTATATGAAACTATTGTGCAAGTGCTATAAATGATCTAATTCAGTGGGGGGGCTTCTAAAAAAATAGGTGCCGGTACTCACCCTGAAGTTGTTGCAGTAAGTGCCACAATTTTTAACAACGACAAAAAGAGGTGCCTGTGCTGAGTACCCCCTGAAAAAAGCACTGATCTCATTGTTCTTTCCCTTGATTTTCTACCTATTTGCCCAAAGTTATAGGTGCACATCTGTAGTTAAAAAAAATGGTGGGGGAAGTATTTTAGATGTGAAAGGGAGAATTGTGTAGAAAATAAAAGTGATGAAGGTCACGTGATATAGGCTTCATGTTATAGGGCCTTACATCCCAAACAATGTAAAATCAGTCAGAAATAAAAGAGAAGGACAACTTTCCTCATCCTTGTTCAGGAGTTTTATCATCTTTGGCTGTGAGTGAATCTCTCAGATACATCCATTGGTGCGCAAAGCTCATTTGCTTTAACTGACCTTGTATTCAATGCAGCACTTTGAGGATTGGATCTGTCTCCAACAGCCCAGCAATAAACTGAAGT
The DNA here is from genome assembly GCF_964188305.1 of Podarcis bocagei. Classification (NCBI taxonomy): domain Eukaryota; kingdom Metazoa; phylum Chordata; class Lepidosauria; order Squamata; family Lacertidae; genus Podarcis; species Podarcis bocagei. The sequence goes on from NC_138136.1 coordinate 10,897,708, forward strand.
ATAAAGAACAGAAAGAGGGCGAGAGAGACTATGATTCCTCATAAAGGGCAGTCTGAGTGAAATCCAAATGTCGGACATAAAATGTATGGCATTCTGAAACAGGGTTATAATGTGAGAAAGAGAGCCATTTCCAAATGAATAAGTTTGAAAGATATATAGCTGCGTATGAAACCGTCCTCAAGAATCTTTTACACGTATATTTAAAAAGTAGCATGAAGAACCAGTGAAACTGACCCAGTTGGTTCTATTCTGCAAGCAAGTCTTTCCATTATTTTGTATGGCCACTGCCAACACAGATGCGTTCTGGCTGGGCCTGCCAGAACTCTCCATGTATTCTGGAATACTTTAAATGTCAAATCAGGAGGACTGTTGCTTCATAAGTACATTGTTTCTGAACTGCTCTTTAAAGCTCATTCTAACATTGCATGGTTGGAAATCTGTTCGTGCAATAGGACTCCCTCTTTCTCTCTGCCCCCTCTCCAACAAATCTGTCCCAGAGGGTTCCCCAACAATCCAGTAGGATAAGGGGGGAATTTGTTTGGTCCACTTTTCTCAGCAGACTGATCTGCTCTGACAATTCCAAACTTACTTGCTGATCGGAACTGGATGGTGAACATATTTGGATTTTGCTACGCACCAAAAACACGTGTATTTTTTAATTACAAGATGCACATGAAGTGCATATTTGATGTATGACTTGCCTGAAAAGTTCATTCAGTTGTACTTTAAAGAATGCATGTTATGTTAAAAGTAAAAACATAATGTGCATTAAAGGTGGACTTTTTTCCAAAGAACCTGCACAAAATGGAGTGCAACAGACCTATGATTGAATACCAGCAAGATTGAAATGAGATGAAATTAGGCTCTGGAGCAGATTGGAGGAGGCACATAGGTGAGATGGGAGAAAGGGGGAAGTCTTGTTTTAGTCCCAGTTCCATTGATGATAACTGCTTAAGTTCACCATGGACAGAGTGAAATGAAAATAGAGAAATAACTGCATCAGAAATTTGGAAGAGAGAAATAAGTTAGACAATTGGGACTCCCCCCACTCACTGCCTTGCATAGCCAGCTAGTAAGAATGTGACAATTTCTGTTCAGACCCATGTTTGTTACATGCAGTGCTGTTTCCATTCCACTGCAGTTCAGCAACTTACAAGTATTTTATTTTTTAGTATAATTTATTTTATTTTTATTTATTAAAATTATACACCTCCCACCTACAATCTCAAGGCAGTTCACAGAATAAAAGATAAAAACACAAGTAGATAATGTTAAAAAGTTATTCACCTTGCTGCCTGTGGAATTTTTCACAATTATGTAATTAATTGTGTGATTATTATGTTATCTCACACCATTCATTTCACTGGAACGAACATTTTTTTGAATGCAAAAGAATTGCAATGCAAATGGGGCGAACGCGATCAATTGTTGTATCATTTGCAGACTGAAAACCGCCGTGGATACTGACTGTATTTGCTAGATTGATTTCTGTTCTGAGCATACACTAATATCAGTGATTTCTGCCCCTATTTCCATTTCTATGAGAATTCTCTGACATCCCTTCTACTTAGTTGGCAGCCTGGGTTCTGATATACAGGATAAGTTGGGCTACATTATATCAAAGAACTCCCACTGTTTTGACTCAATAAAGGTGTATTTCTACTGTTTGAATAGCAGAAATACAATACTGATTAGGTCACACATTTATATCAATTCAGCAATAATTAACTGGAGGATTCATTAGAGGCCTCTTGTGTGATCATTGTCGCATCATTATAGATAAAATTATTTCCCCATTGATATATGAATGATGAATTTTTACAATCAGAGGGATAAGAAAGACACCCTCTCTCCACTAAAAACTCATTCAAGATAATTATTTAAAATATGCATTTTCTTTTTGGAGACAGGTGAACTCTATAATAGAGTTCTTACATACCTAGCGTGATCAAATCCCATTTGAGTATCTTCCCCATAAGAAAAGTATGCAGGCTGGACATTGGTCTTGCTACGTCATTTAAAGGAGAAGTAGGCTCAGGGCTTGAAGAAACCACAGGAAATAGTTTAATGAATAAATAAAAATACAGGAAAAACATTTGAACCAAATAAACAGGCATGATCATGGGTGTTAGGAAAGAAAACAAGAGAAGTCAAGAGCAATATAGCCGATGACTACATTAGCTTTAGCACTGTTGAGTATCAGAACATGAAACAGATTGCATGCCCTTCCCAGAGCCCCTTGAAAACTGGGGACGCAATTAAGGTCCTTGGGAGGGAGTAAAGGTAAAGGACCCCTGGACAGTCCACTCAAAGGCAACTATGGGGTTGCGGTGCTCATCTCACTTTCAGGCCAAGGAAGCCATCGTTTGTCCACAAACAGCTTTCCGGGTCATGTGGCCAGTATGACTGAACCACTTCTGGCACAATGGGCCACTGTGACAAGTGCCAGAGTGCACAGAAACGCCATTTACCTTCCTGCTGCAGTGTTACCTATTTATCTACTTGCACTGGCATGCCTTCGAACTGCTAGATTGGCAGAAGCTAGAACACAGCAATGGGAGTTCACCATGTCACGGGGATTGAAACCGCCAACCTCCTGATCGGCAAGCCCAACAGGCTCAGTGGTTTAGACCACAGCGCTACCCGCATCCCAAATAAACAAGCACACAATCACTGATAGGTCCACCTGACATTGTGAGGCTCAAAGCAATGAAGATGATGCCTCCCCAGCTGTTGCCGTTGGCTGTGGGTTTCTTGTGATGTCACAAAAGCACTTGGCAACTGAGTGGATATAAAGGCAGGCCAAGGGGAAAGCGCTTTATTATTTCCAGCAGGACACACCTGGCAATGGATGTGACATTCAGCACTGCCCAGGTTTCTTCCACTTGGAGGAGGCAAATTGGTGAATGGAAGGAGGCAATCCTCTGGCAGTGGGATGCTAGGGAGCAATAATAAGGCAAGTTTGTTTGCTTGAAGGCTGCTGGTATCTCTGGTTAGAAGCTGGCAGACGTCTCATGATGGACCTGAGAGAAGCTTCTGGCACAATGGAACACCATGACAGAAACCAGAGCGCATGGGAACACAGTTTCCCTTTCCGTTGCAGAGGTATCTATCTACTTGCACTGATGTGCTTTTGAACTGCTGGGTTGGCAGGAGCTGGGACAGAGTGACGGGAGCTCACCCCATCGCGCAGATTTGAACTGCCAACCTTCCAATTGGCAAGCCCAAGAGGCTCAGTGGTTTAGACCACAGCACCATCTGCATCCCTTTACCTTTGCCATGTATATGATAAATTCCACAGAGGTGATGGCAATAAGTAGCTTGTAGCTTGCTAGACCCATTGTTCAGGTTCTATGGCTCCCAGTAAGAGAGGGTGTTTGTTGGGTTTGTTTGTTTTTTGGAACATTACTAGCTTATTTTTCAAATTTCAATTTTTTATTTATGCCCATGGGTCTAGAGCAGGGGTGGCTAGTCTTTTTTTTTGGCCCAGCCACATTGAGGGTTGATGTGACATTCAGCACTGTCCAGGTTTCTTCCACTTGGAGGAGGCAAAGTGGTGAATGGAAGGAGGCAATCCTCTGGCAGTGGGATGCTAGGGAGTGATAATAAGGCAAGTTTGCTTGCTTGAAGGCTGCTGGTATCTGTGATTGGAAGCTGGTGGACCTCTCATGATGGACCTAATAGTAGCTTCTGGCACAATGGGATCGGCAAGCCCAAGGGCTCAGTGGCTTAGGAGGGTGTTGAAGAACAGTGGTCAATGAGACTCACAGGTCACTATTATTGTAGCAGAGGTAGAAACTTTAATTCAATGGTCTATTGCTGGAGACCTTGAAGATCTTTCCTTCTTTCAGAATAAATACCGTACTTTTCAGTGACTGATGGGTCTCTTGAGAGATGCACTCCACAAAGCCACAGACTGTGCAAGAATTAAGAATGAGGCGCTTGCATAAAACAGATCAAAGCCACGTTATCTCTTCTTGCTTAGGAGAGGTTCCCCAGTTATAATCACATGATTGTGAGCACAACTCCAACTTGATCTACTGCTGTCCAGCTAAGGCTAGCTTTCAGCCTACAGAAGCTGAGGCAGCTTGCTAGAACAGCACTACAGTTACATTTGCTTCCCCGGGCTGTTTCCATTTGCATTTGTTGTTTTATTAAGATCTAAGGTGAGGCAGAGAGTTCTTGAGATTACCTAGCAGTGAAAGCGCCACCATGCCAGAGGAGAGATCTTGCCATTTTCCATCTAGACCAGAGGTGTCTCACTTTGCCCTGGCAGTACCTGAGTTTCAGGGCTGGTTCTGTCCTTCAAGGACACGTGTAGCCAACCTAGCAGTTTGAAAGCACACTGGTGCAAGTAGATAAATAGGTACCACTCTGTTTACATGCTCTGGTTTCCATCACGTTGCACCATAAATGGTTTAGTCATGCTGGCTGCATGACCTGGAAATATGTCTGTGGACAAACACTGGCTCCATTGGCCTGGGAAGCGAAATGAGTGCTGCAACCCCATAGTCACTTTTGACTGGACTTAACCATCCAGGGGTCCTTTAGCTTTTTTTACTCCTGTCCTTCAAAAGGGCCTCCTAAGTCATTCTCTTTCTGTTTAGTAATCAAATGTGAACACATACAGCTGTTCTTTTAATCAGGTATTTAGTATGAAACTGTTGCAAATTGGATGGGTTGCGCTTCCTCTAAAGGAGCAGGGACTCAGCTTGGAGGTACTTCTGGGACTACTACTGTCATTCAAGGCTCAGGTGACCTTGGTGGCATGGAGTGTCTTCCATCAGCTCTCGCTGGTGGTTCAGCAGCAGCCCTGTCCAGGACAGGGAAAGTCTATCTTCTGTTGTTTATGGTCCGGGAACATCTAAGTTGGACTACTGCAGTGCATGATACATCAGGCTGCTTTGCAGTCTACAAACTGCAAATACAGTGGTGCCTCGCAAGACGAAATTAATTCGTTCCGCAAGTTTTTTCTTCTTGCGAGTTTTTCGTCTTGCGAAGCACGGTTTCCCATAGGAATGCATTGAAAATCAATTAATGCGTTCCTATGGAAACCACTTGCCAGGCTGGCGGTGCGGAGAAGGGCTTTTCTCCCCACCGCAAGCCTTCAGGACAGGTACGGGAACAGAGGGGAAGGGGCGCAGCGCTTCTCCTCTGTTCCCGGGGCTTGCGGTGGGAGGAGGGTTTTTCCTCCCCACCGCCAACATTCAGAACAGCATTCTGAATGTTGGCGGTGGGAAGGAAAACCCTCCTCCCACCGCAAGTCTTCAGGACAGCCATCCGAAGGCTGGCGTGGGGAGAAGGGCTTTCCGCCCCACCGTCAGCCTTCGGAGGAGCCTTCCGAAGGCTGGCGCGGGGAGAAGGGCTTTCCGCCCCACCGCCAGCCTTCGGAGGAGCCTTCCGAAGGCTGGCGCGGGGAGAAGGGCTTTCCGCCCCACCGCCAGCCTTCGGAGGAGCCTTCCGAAGGCTGGCGCGGGGAGAAGGGCTTTCCGCCCCACTGCCAGCCTTCGGAGGAGCCTTCCAAAGGCTGGCGCGGGGAGAAGGGCTTTCCGCCCCACCGCCAGCCTTCGGAGGAGGTCCGAGGACAGTGGGGAAGAAGCGCTGCGCTTCCCCGCTGTCCCGGAGATTTCCCTATGGGCTTTCGTCTTGCGAAGGAAGCCCATAGGGAAATTCGTTTTGCGAAGCGCCTCCAAAACGGAAAACCCTTTCGTCTAGCGGGTTTTCCGTCTTGCGAGGCGTTCGTCTTGCGGGGCACCACTGTAGTGCAGAATTCAGTGGCCAGGCTGCTACCATCACAGGAAAGGTAGTACTTGCCAAAGTATTTCCTTGCAGCAATACTTTGTCTTGCATCCAGGGGTTTCTCTCTGCCGATAGAAGGAATCAGTGGAGCAGGTGATGGTGGTAATTTGTGGTGATTTTAGTGATTGGTGAATATCTTAATTTGGGCCAGGGGGTGCCCCAACAATGAAAGGAGATTTTGCGGGGAATGGGACTACGGGGAGGAGGGAGAAACCTTCCTCCCTCTCCTGCTGTTGATAGAAGTCTTCTATCAGCAGATGGGACGCAACCTTAGGAGTGGAACTGCAAGTGAGGTTTTAAGAACTAAAGAAATAATCACACAAATTGTATTTCTGTCCTGAGGAAACTTCATTAAAATACTAGATCAGGCTGCTCACTGCTGAACAACGTGCCCAGTTGCTAAAGATCCTGTGGTTAGAATGAATGGAAAGACGAACCATGTTACATTGTTACGTGCACTGAAAAATCAACTGGCTTTGAAGAATTTCTGGGCATTCTCTTACGTTCTAATTAGATGTTTCCAACTAACAAATGCCACTGAATTCCACCCAACTTTGAGCTTTCATCTTAAAAACATTGTCCGCCAGACCTGAAATAGGAATCAGAAGTATAGAATGCTAACCCTGTTTGAAACTCATTGTGTTAGATGTTTTGAATGGTGCAATAGAAGCACAAAGCAGTTGTAGGCGTGTGTGTGTGTGTTTCTCTTTCTTCCATATGATATTGCTTATTGTTTTCTGATCTAAAAATATTAAGGAGAAACCACACACACAATCAGGAATTGGCCACATTGAAGAAACACTTTTCTTTCTCTCTCTCTCTCTCTCTCTCTCTCTCTCTCTCCCCCCCATGGCTTTGAAACAAACACCTCATTTGATTTGTGGATCTGGAGCGAAGACAGCTGTGACAAATTCCAGTGACAGATTATAATTAAACTCCACAGAAAAGGGGTTCAGTAACAAAAAGAGAAAAGGATCATAGAAGCCTACTGTCAACATATATTTTTCCTCATACTGATATTAAAATAACAAAATGTACTGACAAAAGGAGCTGTGGCAATGCCATGTGGGCGGCATGTTGCATCCAATGTGTTAAGGCAGGATTTTAACAGTTTGCTCACACTTGTTGCTTGGTATAAGAACTCAAGCTTTTCTATTGCAGTTCCCATCAGAAAATGACGCACACAACCTGATTCAGCCTTGGTTTGTAGAACAATGGGTGGGAGCAGGTTCATGTCTCCATTGCGCAAACGCACATAGGCAGCTTTCCATGAAATTGGGAAACCAGCCTTTTCAACTGTGATGATCTCTGTGTACATATAAAGGTGTAAAGTGGGGATGCGGGTGGCGCTGTGACCTAAACCACTGAGCCTCTTGGGCTTGCCTATCAGAAGGTTGACGGTTCAAATCCGCACAATGGGGTGAGCTCCCGTTGCTCGGTCCCAGCTCCTGACAACCTAGCAGTTTGAAAGCATGCCAGAGCAAGTAGATAAATAGGTACTGCTATGGCAGGAAGGTAAATGGTGTTTCCATGTGCTCTGGTTTCCATCACGGTGTTCCGTTGCACCAGAAGCGGTTTAGTCATGTGGCCACATAACCCAGAAAGCTGTTTGTGGAAAAACGCCAGCTCCCTCAGTCTGAAAGCGAGGTGAGCACCACAACCCCATAGTTGCCTTTGACTGGACTTAACCATCCAGGGGTCCTTTACCTTTACCTTAAAAGGTATGTTGCAGACTTGCCCACAAAATAATGCACAAACAGCAGGATACAGAGCCTGTTGCCTCTTGTCGTACAAGCAATTCTGTGAACTGGGCTACTGTTGAGGTCAGGGGTTTCTTTGGCAAAAGGGTTATTAGCTGGGGTCTTGTTATCCTCATCAGAAGGAAACTCCATTCATTACCTGGCAAGCCCAATTGCTGCATCCTGTCCACATCACAGAAGCATCTGTAAACATCAATGTACATGCATCTGAAACTACAAACGGACCAGAGGTCTCAGACATACTGTATATACATACATGGATGTTTCAAGTCATATGCAGAATGTTTGTTCTTTACACACCAGTATATTTTCAATGTAAAGTGTGGGGCTGCTGATTCTTGCAGATCTTTGGGGCCTGTCCATTTGAACTATTATTTTGAAGTTAATTAATGACATGGTATACTGCAGAAACCCCAAATAGATTGTAGTATTACCATAAAGATTTGGTCGACGGCACTGACCTTGACGTTATTGTTAATGCACCTAACAGCTTCCAAAATGTAAGTTGCAGCCAGCTGGAGAATGTCAACTGCTCATTTCTGAATGCTATGTCAGAGGGCGGAACTCTGCAATCTTTTCAAAATGGGTCTACCATAGATCAGCCAATGGACAACAGGCAGACATATTCACAGACAGGTGGGCTTTATTTGCAATCCTTTGGAGCAGCAAACAGATGGAAGAGAATCAGCAGTGCTTCTTTTCCTTATTGCAGTACATTTTTATCTGATTCTATCATGTAAGGCAGGGGTCAGCAAACTTTTTCAGCAGGGGGGCGGTTCACTGTCCCTCAAAACTTGTGGGGGGCCAGACTATATTTTGGAAGGGGGGGGGGAGAACGAATTCCTATGTCCCACAAATAACCCAGAGATGCATTTTAAATAAAAGCACACATTCTACTCATGTAAAAACACCAGGCAGGCCCCACAAATAACCCAGAGAGATGCATTTTAAAAAGGATGCATTCTATTCATGTAAAAACAGGCTGATTCCTGGACCGTCTGCGGGCCGGGTTTAGAAGGCGATTGGGCTGGATCCGGCCCCCAGGCCTTAGTTTGCCTACCCATGATGTAAGGCGTCTTGAATGGGTTTTCTAAAGGAAACCTCTACATATTTTAAATAAATAAACAGATAAATAAAAAGTTTCCCTTTTAGTCTTTTTTTTAAAAAAACACCTCTCTCTCTCTCTTTGTGTGTGTGTTTGTGTGTCCTTAGCCTTGTCCTTAAAGCCACATAGTTCCTCTCTCCCTTGCTGCTACTGTTTTAGGGATAACCTCTAAGTCATCAGACCTCTGTATCTGGATATTAACTTGCACAATCTAGTACCCTGACCATCCTGTGGATCAAGGCACTTTCACCATTGCATTGACTTTCTTTCCTATTCCAAGAAAAAGTCTGTCTTGAACCTGTGGTCAGACTCCCCTTCCTCAGAGGATGAGGCTGGGAATTGAGATTGGGAAAGAGAATATCCCTCAGATGCAGATACTGAACCAGAAGCACTTGCCCCAAAGGCGCCCATTTTGCCAGGACCTTTCTGACCCAAAGACTCCAGCTCAGAAGACCTTGGGCAATCGCAATCTTTCCTGCTCATTCAGAGTCAATGATTGCTAATGTATGCTGTTTCCCTTTAACTGAAGACTGTCCTCTCATGGAACTAGTGGAACTAGGTGCAGCACCTATATAAAGCTCAGTTCCAGGATGACTGCTGCTGAAACAACATTTGAGCTCAAGTCTTATGGAGTTGCATGCCAGAGCTCTGCATGGAGAAGCCTTGCTGCTGCTGAAGTCTTGCTGCTGCTGCCAAACCCATTGCTCAAAATAGAACATAACCTAATTTGCATTCCCTTACCTTTGCTGTAGCACAGGCACGTACAACAGGTAGATCGTAGGCTCCCTTAAAAGAAGCTCAAAAACTTTGACCTGAACCTGCCAAAATAGGGATTTCCTTCCTAAAAAAGCTCAACGATTCTGACCTGAATCCCCGGGGTAGATCACTCTGCCAGTCCTTAAGTCTGTGAGTAGATCAGTCTCTTGGAAGTTGGCCACCCCTGAACTAGCAGAACCAGTCATCAAAATCCATTGATTTTGACATGGCATGGTCCCTGGGAGATGGAACCAGAGGCCATTAGATGTGGGCTGTCCTCTGATAGGGAGGTCTCACAAGGCCTCTGCCAGCTGTTGTGGAAACCTCATCAACCCCTGCTTTACTAATGTCAGAGCTGTATTATTGGTTAGTAGTGACAGATCAGGGGATCACTTGAGTCAGAAGGATCTACAGCCTTCCTATTTCCTCAACACACCCTGAACCAGGAGATGGAGACCTAAAGGAATGTCTCCACCCCCCATCATTCAGCCTGGACACTGAGGTCCAGCTCTGAGAGCCTTCTGGTGGTTCCCTCACTGTGAGAAGTGAGGTTACAGGGAACCAGGCAGAGGGCCTTCTCAGTCGTGGTGGAATGCCCTCCCATCAGATGTCAAGGAAATAAACAACTATCTGACTTTTAGAAGACATCTGAAGGCAACCCTGCTTAGGGAAGTTTTTAATGTTTGATGTTTTATTGTGTTTTTAATATTCTGTTGGCAGCCGCACAGAGTGGGCAGGGTATAAGTAATAAATTATATTATTCTTATTCTGGCATACACATTCTCCCTCTTCTTAGAAACCATGTAATGAAAATTGTAAAACGAAAAAGAAAATCTCAGAAAGGGAAAGAAGGAGAGAATGAATTTTCTCCCCACTTAACCATCCTGCTGCCTGTCTGGAAGGCTTTGTAAGACTTGGATTCTCTGCCCCCGCCCACCCCGCCACACACATTCCTGGTGGGATTGCTCTGCCTGGAAGCTTTTTGCGAACAAAGTAAGTATCCATTTTTGTCATGTAATGATTTTATTGCCAGTGAATTTGGAGACGGTTAAAAAACACACACACTCCCTAGGAAAAATTACCCTTAAGATCAGCCTGGGCAACCCTAGTGGAATTTAGTGCACCAGGATATAATAGATCACCTTCCTGGCTGAATTAAGTGCATTGACAGATTATTGGTTATCTTTCTACCTTCCCTAAATCTCATGTTAACAGCTTGTATATGAACCTTTTAGTGAATAACTAAAGGCTTTGAAGGTTTACAAACAAATCTTCAAATGAATTGACCCAAATGAATAGCCTATCTACAGCTTGAAGAGTCCATCTAACAATGCATATTCTATACTTACAAACTGGCTGAAATCTTTGCTGCTAGGCTTGGGGGCTTTGGCACAAGAGAACAGGCAACTGTTTAGCAAAGCTGAAATCTTTGCTGATGTACAATTTTTAAGAAGAAACTGCAATGCAGATAAGAGCCTTGCCATGTAAACTGCAGGGCACTGGGCCGTGTGTTGATTGAGTGAGTGCAGAAAATCTAATTTAAACCAAGTGGGCAATTATAGTCCCAGAATTGGTGATTACCTGTTCCACATTTGTCTTTAGTGATATTTACCCCTCTCTTTCCCTCTCTTAAGTTTCCATCATAGCACAGACTGCTTTTCTCTTTAAGATACTTTACAGACTTAGCATTTTACTGGTGGCAAATATGAACTGCTCAATGTGGACACAAATTGGCTCCAGCTGCCATCAAACAAAACAGCTTCGAGAATCAAATCTACTACAGCATCCCCTGTAGGAAACCATTTATTCTAAGGCTTCTATTATTTTAATTGGAAATTCTCTCTGTTTATGCTGCCAAGGATTTGAGACAGTAAAGATTGGCTCCAAAGTGCGTTGCGTGGAATTTTAGCATGCTTGCTGAATGATTCCTCCACCCCCTTTTTCTCTCTTTTTAAAAACCACAGTATATTATATATAGGCTTCAATCTTGCACACAGACTGCCTAAATACCATTGAAGTCAATTGGATTCAAACAGAATTGCAGCTGTAATGTGTAGCTTGTGTTTACTAGTCAAGCGGTGGAGAGAGGTGAAGCTTGTGTTTCCAGCTCTGATCTCAAGTCCCTTTTCATTGATATTTTTTTTTTGAAGCGTGTCCATTCTGACCTCTTGCTGCCTTTTCCATCTCAGTCTTCTTCACTAGCTAAGCCATGACTTTGCACCTGGTGTGAAGAAAAGGACTACCGTATTTTTCGCCCTATAAGACGCACTTTTCCCCCTCCAAAAATGAAGGGGAAATGTGGGTGCGTCTTATGGGGCGAATGCAGGCTTTCACTGAAGCCTGGAGAGCGAGAGGGGTTGGTGCGCACCGACCCCTCTTGCTCTCCAGGCTTCAGGAGAGCCCCAGCGCCAGCCCCACAAGGTCGGGGGGCAGAGGGAGGCGGAACGCCGCCATCCCGCTGTCTCCCGAAGTGGTTTGGAGGCTGACGGCGGGGCTGACGGCGGGGAGAAGAGCGCTTCTCCCCGCTGCCTGCCCCACCACTCCTGGGACAGCAGGGAGACGTGCTGCGTCTCCTTGCTGTCCCCGGACCTGATCACAAGGCGGGCGGGGGGAGAAGAGCGCTTCTCCCCGCTGCCTGCCCCACCACTCCTGGGACAGCAGGGAGACGTGCTGCGTCTCCTTGCTGTCCCCGGACCTGATCACAAGGCGGGCGGGGGGAGAAGAGCGCTTCTCCCTGCTGCCTGCCCCACCACTCCGGGGACAGCAGGGAGACGCACTGCGTCTCCTTGCTGTCCCCGGACCTGATCGCAAGGCGGGCGGCGGGGAGAAGAGCGCTTCTCCCCGCTGCCTGCCCCACAAGCGCCTGGGGGGGAAATAAATTTTTTTTCTTTATTTCCCCCCCAAAAAACTTGATGCGTCCTATGGGCCGGTGCGTCCTATGGGGCGAAAAATATGGTAAATGCAAAAAGAAGAGGCGGGATTTGTTAATGCTTGAGAACAAGCACGGGGCCAGTGGAAGGTTTTCACATCTTCCATATCCCTCCCCTGCAATTTGGGTGAATAGGTATGAATGGGAAACATTGCAAGCTTCTCTGTGGAATCACCCTATGACACTATGGTAACATTTAAAGGCCTGCATTCACATGGGCAACACCAAACACATACCTATATACAAGAAAGTCACCTAGTTGGGATTGACCAATCCTCTTTCTTGCCCCCTGCAGGAATGAATCACAATATAGCATTGTTCTCATGGGCTATTCTTTTCCAAGGATATAGATGTGCTGCTGAGAGCAGCTTGAAACAGTGTCAAAGGCTTCTATCTTTTTGTACAAGTGAGTGAGAAAGAGGGAAAGAGACTCAGAAATCTCATATTTAAAAGGACGAAAATCCTTAACTTTCACGCATTCCCCTGAAAATTAATCTAATTTACAGAAATTTCTGGGTCAAATACTTCAGTCTAGCAATAGTTGCAATTATTGTGGCATGAAGATACTTTCTGAATAAGATGTTTAATTGCCAAGGCAAAAGGCCAAAGTGAATGAATCTTATTCAACTAGAGAAGTTTAAAGACTGAAAGGAAAGAGAGAGAAGACAGAGAACTGTGCTATCAACCCACACACGTCTGAGCAGATACCCACTTATACTTCTTGAGAATGTATTCCATCTGTAGAGCAACAGTAGGTGGCTGAAAGCAGTCTTGAAAATTCATTTGTAGTTTAAGAAATGGCAACAAAAACTTAAGGATACGTACTTTAAATGTAACAGTCACATATAAGAAGTCTAACCACCAAGAGATGCTATTGTCAAAACACAAAATTCAAATTATCAGTCTAAACACAATTATTTTGAAGTAAGCGCTATTGACCCATAGGAACCACTCCCAAATAAATCTGTGCGGAGTTACAGTTGAAAATAAGTTTTATGCACATTTAAAACCTGGCAACATTTCACAATTTTTAATGTTCATTTTTAAAAAACAACAACACAAAAACCCACCACCACAAACATCTTAAATTTTGATCCTTGCTGATGACTTTCAACAATTAATTGAAACATTTTTTCTTCCCTCATAGCTCCGGAACCTAATGTCAGCATTTCAACACATTAATGAAGTCTTTCAGAGAAAGTTAGAACAAATTTAAACATATGCAAAGTCAGATCAGATCATTGAGGGAGCTGGCGTTTGTCCACAGACAGCTTTGTCCACAGACAGGCAGCAGGACTAAATTGCTTCTGGCACAATTGGACACCATGACGAGTGCCAGAACACCTGGAAATGCTGTTTTCCTTCCCACTACAGTGGTACCTATTTACCTACTCACACTGGTGTGCTTTTGAACTGCTAGTTTGGCAGGAGCTGGGACAGAGAAACGGGAGCTCACCCCATCATGGGGATTCAAACCACCGACCTTCTGATCGGCAAGCCCAAGAGGCTCAGTGGTTTGGACCACAGCGTCACCCATGCCCCAGTCTTTACCAGTCTGTGTGCAAGTACTTCCCACAGCCTTCCTCAGGAAAACACTCTCTTGGTGCCGAATTGGAACAAACAGCATTTCGAGTTTTCTGCAGAATTGTTTCCAGTGGGTTTTCATGGGGAAAGTGCTGGAGGTAAAAAATAATAATAGCAGCACTCTGACACAGAGCTTTAAAGCATGAAACTGTTTCTAGAAATGTGGCACACAAGGAAGTTCCGATGAGCCCTTAATTTGTGGTTCGAGGACCCGACCCCGGTGAAGTGAAATGAAGACACAAGGACACGTGATATAAGGTTAATGGGCTAGAGAAAGGCCACAACTTTATTGGTTACAGCATTTGAAAAGGTATTGGCTTAGGCATTGGATCGAAACAAGTGGGTTCTTCACCAGTAGGTGGAGCCTGTCGATGCTAATCCGACTATAGGCTCACCCCTGCTGTCACCGAGGGTCGTGCCAAGGCCTCCCGCCAAGCAGGCATCGGACGGAATACACGACCCCCAGATTCCTTTAACGGAATACCCCTAAAAAATTGAAGGCATAGGCGATGGCCACACCTAGCACTTCCACACAGCGCAACACATTATTCCAATGCCTAACCTACCCACCAATACCACAAAAAAGTTGTGACGATTGCTACGAGGTAGGCGAAAAAACCAATTAGCCTAGTGCCAAATGGAAAAACTCCTACCAGGCCCCCCAGCCAACCAGGGCGACCAACCTAAGGTCCATAGCAAGGCCGAAAAAAACACCTGAGCCCTAACCAGTCTGTGTGCAAGTGCTTCCCACAGCCTTCCTCAGGAAAACACTCTCTTGGTGCTGAATTGGAACAAACAGCATTTCGAGTTTTCTGCAAAATTGTTTCCAGTGGGTTTTCATGGGGAAAGTGCTGGAGGTAAAAAATAATAATAGCAGCACTCTGACACAGAGCTTTAAAGCATGAAACTGTTTCTAGAAATGTGGCACACAAGGAAGTTCCGATGAGCCCTTAATTTATGGCAGATCCAGCAATGTGTACTTGAAACTACGCTTCTACCCATCTCATAATGACCTCTATGTTTTAAACTAGACTTTTTATTATGTATTTTACAACTAAAGGAGATGTAAGAGGGGCACATAGAGGGGAAAAGTTAAGGCTCTGCTTATAGTCCCATCATTTAAATTGATAGGACACAAAGAGAAAGGAAATTAATCGTAGAAATTGTGTCTTATTTCACGAAAGGAAGAAAGATGGGGAGATGAAGACGGAAACTGATTGGTACAGAAGTGTGATTCCATTGGATCCAAAGTGTTGGATATGGGTGCATTTTTTTAAAAAAAAACTTAAGGTTTTTTTTTGTAGAGTACACACATTGTCTCTTTTTCAGGTTGAGTTTTCTACAGATCATTTATATTTGTTGCGAGACATTGGTGTTGTATGTATCTTATATGCAGTATAAGATTGGGAAGAGAAAAAGGGTGGTGGCAAATAATATAAACTCTTCTACTTTGTTTGGGGGCAGGTTGTGACAGCATCAACTGGATAGGTTTTCTTTTTATTCGCTTGTTACAGGACCTTGGTAATGAGAGGGATTGGGAGGGCAGTGTGTGGTTGGTTGTCTGTGGACGGATGCAGTGCGGTTTCCTTGCAATTATGATGGGAGGAAGGCTTAGAAAGCCAAATGTATTTGGATGATGTCGGTGGGTTCTTGTTGTCTTGTTGGGCTGTGTATGTGAAAAAGGGGCAGAAACGACTGGCAGAAATCCGAGACCAGGGAGAAGTTTAAGACTATTTATAGAAATATTGTAAAAATAATGAATGTTAGAAAAATGTTGGAATGAAGTTATATGGCTTTAGTAGAAATGTTATAAGGAATCAAGTATAAATAGATTAATAGAGTATTAAAGGGAAAAATAAGGTTAGAATATGTTAAGATAATTATAGGATAGAAAACAGAGGAAGATGGAAAGGAATTGCTGAAACAATTAACAGAAGTGGAATACAAAAAGGGAGGTGTGAGGAGGTCGTGGAAATAAGGGAATGAAAGATAAGATATTGAAATTGTTTTGTGTTTTAAATGGTTTGTGTCTTGTTTTGTTAGTTTTATGGGGTTTTTTGTTTTTTTGTGTTTAAACGGTTGGAAAATTAATAAATATTTTTTTTAAAAAAAAAAGATAAAGGGGAGCCATACTGGGGTGAAGGCGTCTTCTTCTATTTGTTCCTGTATCAGTTTCAGTAGGCTCGCTTTCAAGTTGAGGGAGCTGGCGTTTGTCCACACACAGCTTTCTGGGTCATGTGGCCAGCATGACTAAACTGCTTCTGGTGCAATGGAACACCGTGACAGAAACCAGAGTGCACAGAAACACTGTTTACCTTCCCGCTGCAGTGGTACTTATTTATCTACTTGCACTGGCGTATTTTCGAACTGCTTGATTGGCAGGAGCTGGAACAGAGCAACCGGAGCTCATCCCGTCATGGGGATTTGAACCGCCAAACATCTGATTGGCAAACCCAAGAGACTCAGTAGTTTAGACCACAGCATCAAGTTTTTTGTATTGTTCTATGGAGTATTGTTTAGTTTAAGCTGTTGAATTAGTTTAAGGCATTTGTATTGTTTTATATAATGTTGCAGGATGCGGGTGGCGCTGTGGGTTAAACCACAGAGCCTATGAGTTGCCAATCAGAAGGTTGGCGGTTCGAATCCCCACAACGGGGTAAGCTCCCATTGCACGCTCCTGCCAACCTAGTAGTTCGAAAGCACATCAAAGTGCAAGTAGATAAAAAGGTACCGCTCCGGCGGGAAGGTAAACGCCATTTCCGTGCACTGCTCTGGTTCGCCAGAAGCGGCTTAGTCATGCTGGCCACATGACCCGGAAGCTGTACGTCAGCTCCCTCGGCCAATAAAGTGAGATGAGTGCTGCAACCCCAGAGTTGGTCACGACTGGACCTAATGGTCAGGGGTCCCTTTACCTTTACTATATAATGTTGCATATAGATTTTTATTTTTTTGTTTTTACTTATGGTTATTTCTAATTGTTTCTACCATGTTTTTTGAACTGTTGCTGTTGATTTGATATGTTATGAGCTGCTACGGGGACGATTTGATGGGAAGGAGATGCGGAAGGTATCAGATCCCACAAGACTCAGACTCATAATTTGGCTCAGGAAATGTAGAAGCTACTGCCTCCCACAACTCAGGAGGAGCTCGCTGAGTGCTAATCAAAAGACTACCATGATCTATTGCTTTTGCAGTTGCCAATTTTAGCTATTATTTCTCTTGTCTTATTATTTTAGGAGGAGCACTTATTTTGAATGGATCAAGACATGCATATGTATTACCTGAAAGGTGAAGCAGGGATAACTGCAGTGCCTTAAGGGTTAGTCATAAAAATGACAAAGCAGAAGGCGAAAATACCAAAGATGGAATTCTTACTTATCTATGTACCATGATGGTATCTCTGCTGTTTCCAGTAGGCACAAAGAAAGAACATCGTGTACCTAGACAAGGGAGGTTGTTAAGGGCGCATAATCATAATAGTAATAAAATATATATATCCAAAAAGGGATGATAATTCTCTGACAGTTGCAGTCACACAATTACTTGCAATTTAATCGAAAATAGTACTCTTGTCATTTTCAGCCACTTGCAGAGAATGACAGATGGTAGTTCTGATCTAGTCAGTTCATAAAAAGATACCAACATAATGTGAAGATTATTAGAGCTTATAACAATGCTTACAGACCAAGGGAAGTGATTTGCTCCATGTGAATAATGTAGCAGTAAAAGTAACAAGTATATGATTGTTGATTTAATTTAGAACTATTAGTGGGGAAATTGCTACCACAAGGCAGTAACATATTGATAAATCCAATTTAACTCAGGAGGGCTTGCATCTGAGTAACCATGCACAGGATTGCAATGGAAGGTCCCAATTCATGTTAATCGCTTTTACCGAGAGAGCATATTTTGTGTTGGTGGGTTTTTGTTGTTGTCGTGTTGTTCTGTGTATGTGATAAAGGGGAGCCATACTGGGGTGAAGGCGTCCTCTTCCAAACTGAATGTTGGAAGATTCAGGACAGATTTCGAAAAGTGCTTCTTCATGTAGTCCATAGTGAGACTACGAAACACAATTCCAACGGAGGTGGTGATGGCTGCCATTTTGGATGGCTTTCATAGGCGCCAACTCTATGGGGCTGAGGGCAACTCAGCTCCCCACCCCTCGCCAGTATGCAGTGATGAGGCTGAGCCCCCCATTCTTGAAGGGCTGGCCCCATTGGGCCTACCCATGGCAGTGGAAGGCCTCGGCAGGCTTACCCACAGTGGCAGAGGGCCTTGCTGGGCCCTGTGGCCTCTTCCCGATGCACCTCTGACAGCTTTAAAAGAGAACTGGAAAAAATCATGCAAGATAAGGCAATCAATGTCTACCAACGATGATGGCTATGCCCTGCCTCCATGACTCCATAATGCTTTTGAATATCAGTTGTGTAGCCTTATTGGAATTCACCGATTGGGTCTGCATTGCTCCGGGACAGGAGGAAGGAAGTCAAATGACACCTGAGGTTGATTCAAAGAAAGAGTTTATTCTGCTCTCCGGATAGCAGAAGACACTTGCGTGATCAAGTCCACAGCAAGTCCAAAGAAATGACAGGTTTCATGCAGTTTATATATCCTCCAGGCACCCTCTCACTCCTCCCCTAGGAGCCCAACCACGTCAGCCTATGTACGCAGGTTGACATCACATATGTTCCTGCTCTGGTACTCTCAACCATAAAAGGGTCTTCCTTCCTGTACTTCTGACCATAAAAGGATCTTCCTTCCTACTCTTATCTGGGAAGACGTCATTATCTCCGGGAACACGCTTTTGGCGTTTTCCCCGGACATTGGTATTGTGCGTATTTTGTGGTCAGCACATAAGATAAAGTTCTGATGTGTTTTCGTTGTTCCCCTGGGGAGCCAAGGCCATCCCTTGCCAGTCCTGATAAAGGACAGAACTGTTTATGCAGTTGTGTCCTTATTATGGTTTTGCTCAACAGTTCAAGTTTTACGCATTTAAAAGTGCTCTCTTTTGAAAGAACAAAAGGGGGGGAGGTTGAGTCAGTTTTTAAACTTACTACACAGAAACCCATTCCTTCAGTTGATGAAACCCGCAGGAGGGGCAAGTGCTTATGTGCTTAAACCTTGTTTTCTCCCTGCCAGGCTTAAGCAGAACAGCAGCAGCCCTATTCAGTGGCGTAGGAAGGTCAGGTGGTATCCGGTGCGGAAAATTTCTTGTCACCCCCCCCCAATACACTGAAATCTAGTTGGACTCCCAAGAGACTGTGATCTACTCACAGTATAAAAATACTGACTGTGATCTACACATTGTCATTGTTGAGCTTTTTTAAGAGGACGGTCGGCCAAAGTTGTTGAGTTTTTTGGGGGGTTACAGGGTTTGGGTCCTGACTTGAGGGAGCTTTTGCTTCTCTCCTTCCCTCCACCCTCTGCTTGTTTACTTGCCAGCCTCCTTCCCGCCATCTCCCTGCCTGCCTGCCTGCCTCTTCCTTCAGCCCGGGAAAGCAGGGCTGTCAAAACGAAGGGGGAAGGGGGGAAGGGCACTGGTAAAGCGGCACATCTCCCCCCTTTCCCCGACGACTTGGGGCAGGCGGGAGTTGTGGGCGGGCAGTGCGCTAAATGTCATCCCCCTCGGTGATGACACCCAGGGCGACCCGCCCCCTTGCTCTGCCCCTAGCCCTATTGCTTTATGAGGTTTGGATCTGGTGTAACTTTGTGCTGACTTAACATACGCCAGCTTCTTGGGCATAGGATTTCTCCCTTGATGGAAAGCTTGGGAAGGCTCCATTGATTAAGCTGCTATGACCTGCTACACATGACTGTTTGAGCTTATGAAATAAATAAAAAAATCTCCTGCTGTCCTTCTGATAAAAACCCCACCCCACCCTCCCGCTATATATAAGGGTCTGGTGACTTCTGTTTCAGTGTATCTGAAGAAGTGTGCATGCATGTGAAAGCTTATACCCAGAACAAACTTAGTTGGTCTCTAAGGTGCTACTGGACAATTTTTTAATTTATTTTGACTGCGTCAGACCAACACGGCTACCTACCTGAGCTTATGAAGTTTCAGTATGTAGTACATTCACTGACCTTAAAAAAAATTCTAAAGGATTCCTCAAAATTCCACGGAAGACAAAAGTGCTTAGAGAGGGTGGGGAAATAAAGAGAAATCCTACAAATGTTTCCCTGAGAGCCATTTGAGGTCTGGGTTTCCCTCAAACTGCAAAATGAAAACCATAACTATAATGAGCAAGAAGCAGAGCTTTAAATAAAAGCGACAGGGATGGGCTTCTTACAATGCCCTGCCTGTTCCACTAGAACAGTTACAGTAATTTGGGGATATTCATTTTCATTCTTACCAGCTTCTAATGGCAGAGGGGACGGGGGGATAAGAAGCAACAGGTTATTTAATTTAAATTTAAATGACTCTGTTACTCAAAATAGAGTTTACAGGAAAGCCTTTTGGAAAACTCCCATGGAATTTTTAATAGCACATTATACCAAATACGGTTATGAAGCCTGAAAAGCTAATCAATGAATCTATCCACATTTTCCTCTTGGGCAAAAAAATAAAAAAAATAAATGTGGGCATGCATTGGATTCTAAATAAATAATAATGATGGGGACAGTGAAAGTTCCTGGGGGGAAAAACCAATTCAAACAAAAAATGTAAAGGGGAAAGTGTCACATTCATTCACCTGAACACTTGCACACAGAAGGCTGTATGTTTGCTGCTAACCTTTGTTCTTATGTCGTCCTGGTCTCCACAGGGAGATGCATATGTATCTGTATCAATATCTGTGGGGTTACTCTTTTCAGTAGCATACCCATATCTTTTTCTGCAATCCCCGAAGTGATGACATTGTAATTCAAGTTTCTCTGCCTGCCCTCTGTGACGAAAAGTTAGAATCATAGAATCATAGAATCATAGAGTTGGAAGAGACCACAAGGGCCATCGAGTCCAACCCCCTGCCAAGCAGGAAACACCATCAGAGCACTCCTGACATATGGTCGTCAAGCCTCTGCTTAAAGACCTCCAAAGAAGGAGACTCCACCACACTCCTTGGCAACAAATTCCACTGTCGAACAGCTCTTACTGTCAGGAAGTTCTTCCTAATGTTCCTAAGTTGGTTTTGCTGGATCGGTTGGATCAAAAAACAAAAATAAGTTCCTTCTTTCCCTGCCAGCAAATGGTTAATGAACGGCAGCCTCTGATTGGCTGTGGTTCCAGGAGGGAGAGTTTAAAAGGAGAGGATCTGAGAGAAAGCAAAGTTAGAGTGAGGTTGGTTGAGAGGGTTGGTTGAAATGGGTTGGAATAGAGGTTGGAGATAGGTAGGGAGACAGGTTGAGGTAGATAGAGTGAAAGCGAGAAAGAGCTGGTTCTGGGAAGAAGAAGAAAAAGCTTCCACTCTGAGTGTATTATGAAGGACAGAGTGTGGTGTCCTGTAGGAGGAATAGACCGGAAATTTTACTGGGAGGCAGAGATTGAGCCAGGAGGAGCTGGAAAGGAACAGCCTACTTGGGACTCTAATCTAGTCTGGAGGGGAGATCTTCGAAGGAAAAGAAGAAACTCCCAAAGCCAGTGAAGGGAGGGGTGTGTGGAGAGCCCTTGGGTCTATTGCTTAAGGTACCTCAGGAGCAAGATTGTTAAAGGGGAAGATAACTGAAAGAAAGTATCACCGTGTAAAGGAACCAAACCTATAATGCAAAAACAACCGAGGACGAATTAAAGTGTAATCATACTGTATGCCTGAAGTAACCTAAGTTTAATCCATTTGTGTTATATACTATCTTGCCTTAAATAAATCTTTATTGTTTATTTAAAGAAAACCTGAGACTACAACTTGCTAAATATCCCCTCACAAAGGTCGCTCGCAAGACACTCTGGGCTAGAATTTTAAGAGGAAAGGAAAAGAAACCTTCAGGTAAAGGGTTGTTCAGTGAGGTGGGGGCAATTTATCTAAGTGAGAGCAGGCCCAACAGCGTGAGAGGAAAAAGTGCTGTCACACCCGTCACACACTCTATTTCCCTACCAGCTGCTTGTGGAACTACATTGCATATTGCATTTTTTACTTATGAAACATTAGCAGGGGAAGAGGAAAGTAAAAGATATGGGACTGCTGTTTTTCATGGGAGTCACAGCTCTCCAGTGATTTTAACTTTTTCCTTCCGTTGATATAGTCCATTGGGGGATGTAATATATTACCATGTACTAGTCAGAGATTGAAGGAACTCTTAGGTCTAACTAAAACAGAGTTTAACAAAGCAAGGTTTGACCACCCTATCTAGGTTTAAAAAAAGGTAAAGGACCCTGGACGGTTAAGTCCAGTCAAAGGCGACTACGGGGTTGAAGCACTCATCTTGCTTTTAGGCCGAGGGAGCCGGCAATTGTCCACAGACAGCTTTCCGGTCATGTGGACAGCAGGACTAAATTGCTTCTGGCACAATGGAACACCGTGACATAAGGCAGAGCACATAGAAATGCCATTTACCTTCCCGCTGCAGTGGTACCTATTAATCTACTTGCACTGGAGTGCTTTCGAACTGCTAGGTTGGCAGGAGCTGGGACAGAGCAACGGGAGCTCACCTTGTCAGGGGATTCAAATTGCTGATCGGCAAGCCCAAGAGGTTCAGTGGTTTAGACCACAGTGTAACCTGCTTCCTGAATAAAAAGGCACACAGTCACTGATAGGCCCACCCGCCATTGTGAGGCTCAAAGCAATGAAGATGAAGCCTCCCCAGCTGTTGCCATTGGCTGTGGGTTTCTTGTGATGTCACAAAAGCACTTGGCAACTGAGTGGATATAAAGGCAGGCCAAGGGGAAAGCCCTTTTTTATTTCCAGCAGGACACACCTGGCAATGGATGTGACATTCAGCACTGCCCATGTTTCTTCCACTTGGAGGAGGCAAACTGGTGAATGGAAGGAGGCAATCCTCTGGCAGTGGGATGCTAAGGAGCGATAATAAGGCACGTTTGCTTGCTTGAAGGCTGCTGGTATCTGTGATTAGAAGCTGGTAGACGTCTCATGATGGACCTAACAGTAGCTTCTGGCACAATGGGACACTGTGACGGAAATCAGAGCGCATGAAAACACAGTTTCCCTTCCCACTGCAGAGGTACCTATTTATCTACTTGCATTGGTATGCTTTTGAACTTCTAGGTTGGCAGAAGTGGGGAGAGAGCAACAGGAGCTCACCCTGTTGTGGGAATTTGAACCGCCAACCTCCTGATCGGCAAGCCCAAGAGGCTCAGTGGTTTAGACCACAGTGCCACCCACATTCCTAGCCATGCTGAACATGGTGACCGGGATGAAAGTTGGTGGGTGGGCAGATGGTTGTGCCACCCTGGAGCTGGTGCAGTGATCAAACCTGGTTTGGGATTGATGCCATCACAGGATGGCTGTGAGGCTGGCTCAGGATCCAAAAGATCCCAGGCTACCTAAGACTCTTCCCCTTCCTACATCCCATTTGGGGGCTTTCTGCTGGCTGCTGCACTTTCACCCATCTGCACAGTTCATAAACAGAAGGGGAAGCTCCATGGTATTGGAGTGATGCTGGCATCACATTGCAAGTGAAGCTCAGAAGTCCTGGGTCTTCTGAAGAAGACTATTGTATTTGGCATTCAGGGGCAGGGAACAGGGGTTGACAGAAAAAGAGTTGTACCTAACTTCCCAATTCACTACAAACTTCCAGAAAAATTGCAAACTAAACATGCTTCTTCCTCTTCCTTTAAGAAGTCTTAATTTCTTTTTATGAACAGATGATTGCCGGTGGCTTTACAATGTGATTGCATTAAAGCTAACACTCCAGTTTTCACTGTAATGTACTCTTAGAATAAAATCACAAATTTCATATTCGTCACTAAACTTGTGCCTTTTTTCCTTTCTTTTCTTTTCCCATTGTCATTGTATCCATGTGGTTTGGTCCTAGTATGGAAGACTGTGAAACTATTAAGGCACTAGAAATACTGTAACCTAAGAATGAATGTATTCCCACAGTCCACACACTGATGGTGTATAACATGCAATGGGATAGTGACTGCAGATGTTTTATGCTTTAGCAACAGCAGCATTTCTGCCCCCCCCCCCTTTTTACAAATCCTCAATTAATTTAATTATGATATTTGAGAAACTGACAACATTTTAATGCATGGTGTGAGGTTTACATAAATATTTCCAGTTGCACCCATACAAGTGCAAATGCAGTTTGCTTACCGATGAAGTTTTATATGACAGTGGCAATAGGACGTGAATCCCTCTAACTGCAACACATCTCTAGGTAGGGCTGGGAATGTCCCCTGTAGAACTGCTGTACAATACTGTGGAAAATATTACAGCACAGTGGTACTGAAGCACGTGAAAGTTAGTGGTTCTGGCTAAGTGCAAAATAAGGATCAAACAGACTCAGCAATGGAGAATAAGAAGGTGAAGTTTATTGCCAGGCAATAAGGACCCAGTTTGGAATTGCTTCCAAAAGGAACTGGGACCCCGATTGACAGAAATCCAGAGGTCTTTATACCTGAGCAAATCACAGCAAATCATAGATCATGAGACAACCATGAGGGACTCACAATATTGTCAGCAAGAATCAGCCAATCAGCAAGCTGTTGTCACGCTACCAGCTCCTGGTCAAGCACTGGTCAAGCACAGGGTTCTAGTTCTGCTTTCCGATGCTCCCAGTGACGCTTAGTCTAACCTTTCCCCCAGTTATGACAGGACAGGAGTTTTGGAGTTTTTGTGGTTTTGCTCTTCCTGTTCTGGGGATTAATTTAGCCTGTATCTGAGGGGAATTTGTACCAGAATCTCTGATTCACGTCTTCCCCTTGTCCAGGGTACACGGATGTTTGTAGGGGAAAGGCCGGCTCCTAACTTTGCTGTTCCAAGCAGTTTGCAGTTAGCTAAAGCACAGCTTCCCTTTGATTCAAAATGGATTATAAAGTACTGTAATCCTTGATTTGTGTAAGCATATATGAATATATATTGAATATATTGATTACTGATAACTGATTATATGAATAGCATAGGGGTAGCCCTTCTTCCTTGCCTCAGTACCTCGGATTACATGCACTTCAGATTACATACGCTTCAGGGTATAGGCTCTGCTAACCCAGAAATAGTACCTCGGGTTAAGAACTTTGCTTCAGGATGAGAACAGAAATTGTGCTCCAGTGGCGCGGCAGCAGCAGGAGGCCCCATTAGCTAAAGTGGTGCTCAGGTTAAGAACAGTTTCAGGTTAAGAACAGACCTCCGGAACGAATTAATTACTTAACCAGAGGTACCACTGTACAATATTGTCCATTATTGTATGGACAACATTGAGCTAGATGGGCACCACAATTTAGAGGATGCAGAAGAGGGCAACCAAGATGATCAAGGGTCTGGAAACCAAGCCTTATGAGGAACGGTTGAAGGAGCTGAGTGTGTTTAGCCTGGAAAAGAGGAGACTGAGAGGAGATATGATAGCCATCTTCAAATATCTCAAAGGCTGTCACATGGAAGGTGGAGCAAACTCATTCTCTCCAGCTCTGAAGGGTAGGACTCAAACCAATGACTTTAAGTTACAAGAAATGAGATTCCAACTAAATGTCAACTTTCTGACAGTAAGAGCTGTTTGACAGTGAAACAGTCTCCCTTGGGAAGGTTGTGGAATCTCCTTCTTTGGAGGTTTTTAAGCTGAGGTTGGGTGGCCATCTGTCATGGAAGCTTTAGCTGAGGTTCCAGGAGGTTGGACTAGATACAATTTTATGATTCTATGATCCAATAATCAAAATCTGTATAATGTAACTTCCTGTGTGCTTACATCCCCTGTTGGAAACCTGGCCTAGTTAGGAAACATAATATGGCCTTCTGTAAAAGGGAGTGGCCATTTTAGATAGACCAAAGGAGAAATTAAATACAGTTCTGATCTAGTAAAAGAGAGCCCTCAAAGCTGGCTGTTCTAGCCTCTGAGAAGGGGAAACTGAGAAGTTTGTTATACTTTACAAATAACTGGCAGTGCCAAATTCAGAATGAGGGCAAGATGCTTCTCAAACCTATCTGGCCAGTTTCCCATTCAAGGGCAACACCTGAAAGAGCAAGGCCAGATAAGATACATAATAAAAGGTTTGTCCCAGTAAGGTCCTCAGTATTTGCAATAAGCTGCCAAGTATAAAAATTGGGGCAGTTAGCTAAATGGATTTTCAGTTTATGAAAGTAAAAATATCAATGGAAACAAGTAACATAACACATTATAATTATGGTAGGTAGAGGTAGACCTGCCCTAGATCTGGGAATATATTTGAAGTACATAGACAAAGTGACCCTTTATGCGCTGCCACATCCATAGTAAATATGTGAGCATTTACAACAGAACAAATTAACTTTGGTGTGGATATAAAAAGCTCACCTTGTCATCGGGAGGAGATACTGTCAGAGGATTTGCACTGATGCAGATGACAAGTGAAGGGCAAAGGCAATTGAGGTCTAGATAACAAATGAAAGCCCACTTTCATGACAACCTCTAGCACAGGAGCCTCTGTTTGTGATGACCGCAAGTCTCCAGAACCACACTCGTTATGCACTGCAAGTGTGTGCTCATTTGAGAGCCAATATACCTTAGTGTCATGGTGGGGGACTTGTGATCCTCAAGGCATTTCTGGATAGCTTAGTTGGTTAGAGTGTGGTGTTGATAATGCCAAGGTTGCAGGTTCGGTCCCCATATGAGACAGCTCCATATTCCTACATTTCATGGGTTGAATTAGATGATCCTCAAGGTTCCTTCCAACTCTACAATTCTCTTATTCATCCCTCTTGGCTGGGGCTGATGGGAGATGGAGTCCAGCAACATCTAAAGATCCTTAAGCTCCCCATCCTTGTCTTCATGGCTGAGAAACTGAGCTGCAGACCCTAACATTTTCTGTTCAGGTCTTCATTTCTTCCATGTAATCAGTAGCTGCTCTTACAAAAGCCATAATCTCTTAGCCTCTCCACCCCAAATGGAGGGATGCCCTTAGCATATTCCTGCAAATGGCTGGCAGAAGAGTGTTGAAATTCAAGAGTGGGCATAAAGCAGTCTGGTGTGTGTCACT
Organism: Podarcis bocagei; assembly: GCF_964188305.1. Taxonomy (NCBI): domain Eukaryota; kingdom Metazoa; phylum Chordata; class Lepidosauria; order Squamata; family Lacertidae; genus Podarcis; species Podarcis bocagei. The sequence continues at coordinate 10,924,701 of NC_138136.1, forward strand.
TTCCCATTCATTTGTTAATAAGCTCCATCCTGTTCCAGCATTAATCTGCAATTTGTAAAAATCTGCACATGGAAATTGCATTCAAGTGGGCTTGTAATCAGACCGAGAAGCGACCGATACATTGAAGATGGCTGTGAAAATGGGTTCTGGCCACGAGTCTTCAGTTCTTATATGAAATAGCCTTTGAAACATACCCCATTATCCTTTTCTTCTTCAAGCGAACTGTTAACATCCCTTGAATGTGCAATGAAGAACGAATATAAATAAGTGGGTTTGCCTTTTAAAATCATAATCTATCAAGGTTTTTACAGCTGTTGCTAATATTTATGAATAGAAATTATATGAAACGCTGACATAAGCAGAGAGTTCCTGCAGTCGGCTTGACCTCATGCAAATGAAATCACCTTCAGGAGACATTTCCCCTCACAGCCTAGAGCTAAGGCTTTTGTTCAGTCTCTGTCACTGGAGATCCTTCCAACCCTAAAGTCCAAAAAGCTGAGGTCAAGCTCCGGCAGTGACACAGCAGAGGCAGCAGATCAGTTTTAATGTCCAAGGGACAAATTAACTTCCCTCCTCCCCTGCCTTAGGAATCCACCTTGAGTCACCCAAAGATCTTGTCTTCCGCCACCAGTTCAGCTCTGACACTATGAGCCTTCTGTTTGAGAGAAATGTGCTTAAGGTAATGGAATGGGAGAAAATGTTTGTGGAAACTGGGGGAGATTCAGCTAGCCTCACCCACAGGCCCCTTTGGATGCTAAATCAGACCCCACATCCAACTGGAAATGAGACAAACCAAATGTGGCTGTCCCCATATCTGACGAGTTAACATAGATGTTCCCAAGCTTTTAATCCCACAGATCACTCCTATAAACCATTCAGCCTCATTTCTTTTTAGTTTTAGAGATGTGACACAACCCCATTTAAATTTCAACCGTGTTATAACTTGCAAGCGCCGAAGTCAAGTAATTCAGTCAGAATTTATTTCCTTCTCTTTCATGCTGTTTTCTTAATGGCTCTCCTTTGAGTATTCTGTCACCATTAAAAGTTATTATTGCTTTGTAACCTTTCGCATCCACTTTTCAGTCTCTTGAAAATGGAAGGACATTTGTCTTTCTGAGCTACAATTATGAGGTTTGGGCTTCCTTTGAACTACAGCAGCAGACCCAGAGAAAGAAGCAGAAGCTGCAGACATGGTTTCTATGAACTCTACTTTCAGCCACACTGAAGTGCTAATCATGCTTTTCTCATAATCTTGAAGTGTTTGTTTCTAACGCACCGATCTTAGTGCATTAAGACAATCCTTAGAACCACAGAGATCATACTCTCCTCAAAGAGTTATTGGCCAATCTTCTAAAATTGATTTTTCTCCCCCCCAACCCACCCCCCCACTCCATTCATTTGTTACTAAAACGAATGCTTAAAGCAGCCATTTCACTGGCATGTTTGCTCTTTCTTTCATCATCACAAATAGTCATTTACATTTCCCCTTACTATTTCAAAGGCCGTTCTGAATACAATGATTTTCAGAAGAGATCTCGTAATAAAAATTGATCAGATATAGTAGGAATTCACTTCTTTAATTATTTATGGCTATGGCACCATTGGGATGTGCGCTGCTTTACAGAAGAATAGATGGACGGGCTCTTGTCTCCCCTGACGACTTGTAATCGAAATTTCAACAGCAGATGACACAACAAATGGTTGGGAGGAAAGGAAGGAGCCCAGGCAAAAAGCGATCAATATGAGCAAATGCATTTCAGTTAGGGAGGAGGAATCCTAGATTATTAGACGGCCTGGATTAAAGCAGTTGCATCCTATCCTGCTGAATTCAGACCTGGTCTCAGTCATACATTTCCCAGTCACAGCTCTATGTCAAAGTGGAGTTCCTTCTGTGAGGCTAGTCTTGAAGGACCAGTTGCCCTGGGACTGGGCAAACCCCTGGCCTGAAATCCTGGAGAACTACTGTAGGCAATGCAGGAAATTCTGAGCTAGATGTGTCTCAATATGTGATAAATTTTAATGTTCACATTCTGGCTCTTGTCATTAGCTTGGGGACCAATGGCTACGCCTTCAACCTCCCTGGAATAGCATCAAGACAAGAGAGAGACCAACCTGGCTCCATCCATTGGCCAGAAAAAGAGCAACTGTAAGGTTCTTCCCACCCCCTTGTATGAAAGAAATCTCCAAGTGATGGTTACCCAAGGACTGCAGAAGCAAGAAAAGGGGCACTCTGGCCAAAGGAACAAGCACCACCAATTGCTATTTAAGCAAGAAAACCAGCAAGGGAAAATCAATCCAACCTGAATTGGATGTCAATGGTCACTTATAAGCTGGCCATTTTGTTCTGACCTCGAGTAACTAATCTCCTCTGCCTTGCCTTTCCACCCCCCCACCCTTGTGTATCTTGTCATTTTAATTCATAGGCCTGATGGTGTAGCCCATTATTTATTGATGTGACCTGCTTTGGGATCCTTGAAAAGCAAGGCTCGGCAAAGGAAGGAAGGAAGGAAGGAAGGAAGGAAGGAAGGAAGGAAGGAAGGAAGGAAGGAAGGAAGGAAGACTCTCCTCTGTTCCTCTCTCCTCTCCCTTCCCTCCTCTGGTTTTTTTTTTTTGGGGGGGGGGGGTTGCAGGTCTCTAAGTACAGAACGACTATCAGTATGGCCAATGAAGCATCTGTATGGGAGGGAGCCCAACACAGGGTCTGGATTGTGCTCTTGCTGTCCTTGCATTGTTTATCAGAAATACCATTTCCTCCATCTCATTGTTACACCCCTTCTTCCAAAATAAGTATATTCTCTGTATCCCAAGTTTAAAGGACTGTCTAAATGTAAAATCCCTTCTGCCTTTTATCACAGCATCACTGTGGGTGGGAGGGAGCCTGCGCCCAGCTTTATAAATCAACTTTCACCGGGGTGGGTGGGGAGGAACTGGCTTTGATACTAATACTCTCCAATTATCCTTGTGAGATACTTTGAGGCCTCCTAAATGTTCTTAGAATTAAAGTGGGCGGGGGGAGTGCATAAGAGATAAAACTTCAAGAGGGCTAGAAGATTTCAAGAGGAAACATTTTATAGCTCATATAGGCAGACATTTAATAAGGGGAGATGGCAAGCATTGTATACGGAATTTCAGACACGATTTAAGTGGGACTTTTCTAAAAGAAATTGCCCACACAACTGAAGAGGAAGTAATTCTAAGAGTCTTTTAAGAGCTGAGTCTGTTTCCAGAATGCATCACAGTTCCAATGCTAAGCAGTTCCTCTGTATAAAACAAAGAATTGGGCTCCCACCTTAGGGGAGACGGTAAGTCTCAGACGTAGGCTTTGACTTGAAAGTTTTCTTGTATGAGGAAAGAGTACTAGAGACTAGAGACCATTGTTTCAACTAGAGACTTACAGATTTCTCCAACCAATATCTTACTTTTCTACAAATATGCACACAGACTGTGGGAGAGGAAAGCGGTAAGACATTCGTCTTTAAACCAATCTGGACAGCATGGTGATGCTCACCTGACCTCCTGACAGCTGAGTTGCTGCTGTTTACTGGGAGGAAGAGAGTTGAGATGACAAAGAAGTTTCCATGGCACTAATTTCCCCACTGCCATGCCATTCCACCTCTCCTTCCCTGGTAGCAACAGCAGATCATGTAGGCAATTTCTTTCAGAGCATGACATTGACTTGTGCCCAGTATTGTGAAGGTGGTGCTGTGGTCTAAACTACTGAGCCTCTTGGGCTTGCCGATCAGAAGGTTGGCGGTTCGAATCCCAGTGATGGGGTGAGCTCCCATTGCTTGGGACACAGGTGGCGCTATGGTCTAAACCACTGATCCTCTTGGGCTTGCTGATCAGAAGGCTGGCAGCTCGAATCCCCGTAACGGAGTGAGCTCCCGTTGCTCTGTCCCAGCTCCTGCCAACCTAGCAGTTCGAAAGCATGCCAGTGCAGGTAGATAAATAGGTACCACTGTGCCAGGAAGGTAAACGATCTTTTCGTGCACTCTGGGTTCAGTCACGGTGTCCCGTTGGGCCAGAAGAGGTTTAGTCATGCTGGCTACATGACCCAGAAAGCTTTCTGTGGACAAACGCCTCCTCCCTCAGCCTGAAAGTGAGATGAGCACCGGAACCCCATAGTCGCCTTTGACTGGACTTAACCACCCAGGGGTCCTTTACCTTTACCTTTTTTATTGTGAACAGGTATGGGTTCCAATCTGAACTTATTGTCTGTTTCATCTCTGTAGATCACAGCATAAGTCTAAAGACTGACATAACTTAAATTTGACGAGCGTTCCCCCGTTATGAACCTTGCCAGTATACATAAAGGAGCGTCTCCACCCCCATCGTTCTGCCCAGACACTGAGGTACAGCGCTGAGGGCCTTCTGGTGGTTCGCTCACTGCGAGAAGCCAAGTTACAGGGAACCAGACAGAGGGCCTTCTCAGTAGTGGCACCTGCCCTGTGGAACGTCCTACCACCAGATGTTAAAGAGAAGAACAACTACCAGACTTTTTGAAGATATCTGAAGGCAGCCCTGTTTAGGGAACTTTTAATGTTTAATAGCAAACCACTGTATTTTAATACTTTGGTGGAAGCCACCCAGAGTGGCTGGGGAAACCCAGCCAGATGGGTAAGGTATAAATAATATATTATTATTATTATTATTATTATTATTATTATTATTATTATTATTATTATTGCTTGACCTTGGTACGAGCCTGATCTGAGCCCCATGTTCTGAAAGGCATTCAGGCATCTCCTGAGTCCCTCTCACCTTGTAAAGTTTAACACATGTAAATCAAGTTGCCAAGTACTGTGCTTACTCCTGAATGGAGACCATCGATAGAATGGTAAGGCAGACAAAAGCAGACAAAAGATTGCCAGTTCAGTAACAGACGACTAGGGTGATTTTCATTCAAACACTTCATTTGCAAGATGGGAGAGGTGAGAAGAGGACAGGAAATTATGGGATGAATTCAAAAGCACTGTAAAACTAGCTACTCCTCTCAAGGCTCCTCTCTATACCTTGACCAAGAAAATAGCCCACATTCAAAACAGTCATTTTTGCTTTCCTAGCCCCAGCGGAGGACCTTAATTCTTTGCTCAAAAGGAACAAACACACACGCGCTTAAGGACAGGTATTTTCTCACCTCCACAACTTACATTAACTTCTATTAGTGTGAATGCTGCTGGCAAAATTGCCCGGCTCACTTCTGTAGGCTTTTGAGAGTAGGTGGGGATTCTTCCACTCTTTAGATCAAGGTGCGCATGTATGGAAGTATTTGCTGCCTACTTAAATTGCAATTTTACTGTCTGAAATGGCACATATGTATTCTGTCATTTTCATGTCATATAATAAACCAAGCTTTCTTTGTTATCGTGTCTCTTCAGAATCTTAATGTAAAGCTATTTGTATGCCTCTTTAAAATTACTGGGTTGCCTGTCTGGCATTTAAGATGTCCTTAGGATCGCCAGTCTAGAATTAAGTACCGGGTGTCTGGAGTTTTATTTCGGTAGTAATAGAGGCAAACGCATATTCACAAACAGATGGATGTTATAACTGTAGGAAAAGATCCCTCACCTCTTGTTGGTGTGTGCATCTGAATACATGCGAGTGCTGGACTCACATGCAGGTTCAGACTAATGCTGTAACAATATGTTTAAAATGAAATGCTAATGTGAACTATATCACTATTTTTCTTTCAGAAGTCAAATATCTTGCAAAAGTCAAATATCTGAGACAAGCTCAGATATGACCCTAAAATGAACTTCCCCCTCTGTGCCTATATATATATATATATATATATATATATATATATATATATATATATAAAATTTTCTGATACTACCACTGCTTGAGGGTGTTTCATGATAGAAACGTTGAATACGGTTTGTGGAAAAAAGAAGTAAATACATTTTCTAGACTAAACCCTTCAAAAGTCTAGACTTGCTGAGAATACTTGATGTATAGTCAAAAGGATAAGAATGGCTTTTTGAAGAGATTTTATACACGATGGGCATGTAAGACTGATGTTTCAAAAGGGTTTTCCATGCTGAATAATCCCTAGATTCCTTCTGACTACTGCAAACTATTTTCTGCAACTGGAAGAAAGACTTCTATCAATCATTTTCCATACTTTAAAAACCGAGCCATTCCTATGTAAAATGAAGGGTCATTTTTCCCCCCACCTAGAAACCTATCCTAGTGAGCTGAGAAGTAATTTATGAATGTCTATAATATCACCGAACGAAGCTTGAAAACGGTAGACACTGGATATATGAAGTGACGGTGTCCAGCTGATGGCAGCATAAGGAGTTATATCCCTTTCCTGCAGCACGATTTAGGACAAACTACTTTATTTTTCTTTCCCCTTTGATGACCCATATTAATAAGAGAGCAAAGAAAAAGAGCACAGGCTGAACGAAAGAGTTTTGCACGCAAACTGGAGCAGCAAATCTTATCTGTACGGGTTCTATGGTAATTGTCTGACAGTAGCAGATAAGGTAAATCTCCACCTCTGCCCAGACCAAATCTATAAAAGATGGAAGATAAAATTATTTTCCTGATGTTACTAGTTCCATAAGCTGTAGTTGCTTCTTTCTCTTAAAACTCTTCAGTTCTTAGTAGAGTATTTTGATAGTATCTCTCTCCCCACTCCACCCCGAAACTTATCAGCAAAAAGTAGTACCGTACAGTTTTTGTATGGACAAAGGAAGGAACAATACGAAGTCTGGGTACTAAACAGACCACATTATTAAATTGGCACATCAGTGCAAAGTTGGCTAATACGACCAATATAAAGGTGAGTCACTAGCCTCAGGCATGAGGTATTCAGATTACAAGCTTTTGCCCTTTTTACCAGCTAAGAGTTACCACTAAACTCTTCAGATCATTCAGAAAATAAAAACCACCCACCCATTCACCCTTGCTGGTTGTCTCATTCCTCTGCTACCAAAAGCCATGAACCAACTGGGGTCTTGAAGAAGAAGAAGAAGAAGAAGAAGAAGAAGAAGAAGAAGAAGAAGAAGAAGAAGAAGAAGAGTAGTAGTAGTAGTAGTAGTAGTAGTAGTAGTAGTAGTAGTAGTAGTAGTTTGGATTTGATATCCTGCTTTATCACTACCCGAAGGAGTCTCAAAGAAGCTAACATTCTCCTTTCCCTTCCTCCCCCACAACAAACACTCTGTGAGGTAAATGGGGCTGAGAGACTTCAGAGAAGTGTGACTAGCCCAAGGTCACCCAGCAGCTGCATGTGGAGGAGCGGAGACGCAAACCCGGTTCCCCAGATTACGAGTCTACCACTCTTAACCACTACACCACACTGGCTCTTGAGAAAACCCTGCCACACCTCATTGACCAGAGACACCCCTCAACCAAAGTTGTAATGAAAAAATAATAACACAGGAATGAACGAATGTGTCCTTCATCTTATTATGATTTCTTTCTGGAAGGAAGGAAGGAAGGAAGGAAGGAAGGAAGGAAGGAAGGAAAGAAGATGTATTTTAGGACTTGTGTCTTTTTAGGGAACTCATTCTGTCCAGCTTTAAAATCAGAACGTCATGTGGAATATTACAAGACGTACTTCACAATAGAAAAATTAGCATTGCAATATTTTTTGGAAACTGGCAGCCTCTTCCTGATGGTGTCTACTCAGTCACAAGTAAGGCCCTAGCAAGTGGGCACAAGATATTGGTCATAATATTATGTTCGCTGACTGGGAACAGTTGTGGACCACCGGTATGAAATTTACGGCATGTAATGCCTTAAAGGAAAATATTATGAAAATGATTTATAGGTGGTACATGACCCCAGTCAAGCTTGCAAAAATTTATCACTTGTCTGATAATAAATGTTGGAAATGTAAAGAGACTGAAGGTACATTCTTTCACCTTTGGTGGACATGCCCAAAGATTATGGCTTTCTGGGAAATGATATATAACGAACTGAAAAAAGGTACTTAAATATACCTTCCTGAAGAAACCGGAGGCCTTTCTCTTGGGTATGGTCAGCCAATTGGTGTCAAAGAAGGACAGAACATTCTTTATGTATGCTACAACAGCAGCAAGAATACTCATCGCAAAGTATTGGAAGTTACAAGAACTACCCACCTTGGAAGAATGGCAGATGAAGGTGATAGACTATATGGGACTGGCAGAAATGACTGGCAGAATCCGAGACCAAGGAAGAGAGACAGCGGAAGAAGATTGGAAGAAATTTAAGGAAACATTGCAAAATTATCGAATGTTAGAATGACGTTGGTTTAGAAATTATGTGGTTTCTAGCTGTAATGATTAAGTAAAAGGAAAAGAAAGGTTAAAAATTTAAATGGAAAATAAGGGAGAGGATTTGCTGAATTAATAATTGGAAATTGGAATACAGAAAGGGGAGGTATGAGGAAGTCGGGGAAGTAAGTTACAAGAAAATAGGGGATTGAAACTATACTTGTTTTTGTTTGTTTTTTGTTTGTATTATTGTTTTGTCTTGTTTTTATAAAATCTTTGAAACTTTAATAAAAATCTTTTTTTAAAAAAACAACAACAACAAGTAAGGCTCTAGCTTTTAGGAATGTCTTCTGATTTTGTACTTTCAGATTAACACCAGTTTTGAAAAATCTGGTGATTCTGAGTGGCAGACATTTCACAAAACCTTCGTTTGAGCCAACATGGCTAGATGAAAGTGAAAGGCAAAGGTAATATATTGCCATTGATACTGCTGTCAAAAGTGGAGACACAGTTTCCTTGCAAATTTATTAATAGTATATGTGATGAGCAATGGAGGTTTTTTGGGAAGTTAATTAGCAGGTGAATCTATTGTTGAGAAGTAGGTCATCTTTCAAGGTAATTGGATTTGCAGGTATATGACCTTCTTATCACCTGGCTAGGAAAATAGGTTATCTCAAAATAAAACTGAAATTCAGGACATGACTGACGCAAATTGTGTGTGTGTGTGTGTGTGTGTGTTATTTATTTATTTTTTAAAAAATCGAAAATGATTTCAAACACATACTTGTCAGAACTGGGTGTACCTGTAACTTACTTTTGGCCTTGCCCTTGTCTTAGATCACCTTTCCAAAATGATTTATTTTTTTGCTGAGTAAGAACATAAGGGGGAACTAAATGGTCCAATAGCAACCTTGAAGGCTTCTGCAAAGCCTAAAGTCATGTGACAACCCACTCCAATTCCTCTTTCTAAAACTGACGTTCAGAGGTCTGTGTTTTTATAAATAACTCATCCAGTAGAAATACAGTACTTTACAAATTGAGAAGTAAGAAAACTCACAGAGGGCCCTACTAACCCCAAGAGAACAAAAACCATACAGCAATGTCAAAGCCTTGCCACCAGATGGTACAAACAGGATGATAGCTTTATAAAGCCTACACTGACTGGCAGCAGCTCAGCACATAAACCCAGCTCACTATTATCCGCCAGACTGGCAGCAGCTATACCGCTCAGCTTAGTTGTTTATTGGCAACACCGACTGACAGCAGCTCCACTGGTTAAACCAGTTCAGTATTGTCTACACTTCTTCTTGTTGTTGTTTAGTCGTGTCTGACTCTCCGTGACCCCATGGACCAGAGCACGCCAGGCACTCCTGTCTTCCACTGCCTTCCGCAGTTTGGTCAAACTCATGCTGGTAGCTTCGAGAACACCGTCCAACCATCTCGTCCTCTGTCGTCCCCTTCTCCTTGTGCCCTCCATCTTTCCCAACATCAGGGTCTTTTCCAGGGAGTCTTCTCTTCTCATGAGGTGGCCAAAGTATTGGAGCCTCAGCTTCAGGCCCTGTCCTTCCAGTGAGCACTCAGGGCTGATTTCCTTCAGAATGGATAGGTCTGATCTTCTTGCAGTCCATGGGACTCTCAAGAGTCTCCTCCAGCACCATAATTCAAAAGCATCAATTCTTCGGCGATCAGCCTTCTTTATGGTCCAGCTCTCACTTCCATACATTACTACTGGGAAAACCATAGCTTTAACTATGTGGACCTTTGTTGGCAAGGTGATGTCTCTGCTATTTAAGATGCTGTCTAGGTTTGTCATTGCTTTTCTCCCAAGAAGCAGGTGTCCTTTAATTTCGTGGCTGCTGTCACCATCTGCAGTGATCATGGAGCCCAAAAAAGTAAAATCTCTCACTGCCTCCATTTCTTCCCCTTCTATCTGCCAGGAGGTGATGGGACCAGTGGCCATGATCTTCGTTTCTTTGATGTTGAGCTTCAGACCATATTTTGCGCTCTCCTCTTTCACCCTCAATAGAAGGTTCTTTAATTCCTCCTCACTTTCTGCCATCGTGGTGAAGGGGCTTGAATAACTCAGAGAAGCTATGAACTATGCCGAGTAGGGCACCCAAGATCGTCTACACTGACTGGCAGCAATTCTTACGTATTACCAACACCAACTGGCAGAAGCTCCATTGATTAACCTAGTTCATTATCATCTACACTGACGGGCAGCAGCTCTCAAGATCAACCTGAATTCAGCATTGCCAACACTGGCTGGCAACAGCTCCACTGGTTAACTTAGTTCAGTATTGTTTGCACTGACTGGCAGCCACATTTTAAAAGGGCATAGGATGTCAATCAGATCAACCAAAGCCTGGTTAAAAAGGAAAGTCTTTGCCCAGCACCTAAAGGTGTATAATGAAGGCGCCAGGCAAACTTCCCTGGGAGAAGGACCTGAGGGAAGACTTCCTGCTCCATTGGCTCTGCCCCACAGCCCAGCCCCTGTCTTGTCCTGCACCCCCATTGGTCAATCTGGGATGCAGGCTAGGATCCGGCATCTGATAGGCCCTCTCCGACTCGGGCTCTGAGGATCGGGGCCTCTGCTGTCCTGCAACGGCAATGCACCTGAAAGGATGAGCGGACGTCTCTTTCTAAAATTGACATTCATAAGTCTACATTTCTATAAATCATTCATCTGAATATGTGCTATCTGAATATTTTAAATTTTACGACTCTTTCAACCAGCAGTCCGAGTACTTTCATCATTACTGTACAAACACGTTATTTACCGGGTACTTAGATGAAATATGTATTGTCCAACCTAGAGCTGAATAGGCCAGTATTTGAGATGTGTAGAAAATTGCCACCACCACATCATAGGATAGGTTTTTCCTTGCGTAACACTGAGTCAGACGTCTTTGACTATGTGCCACTTGGAGTGGGGTGCCCCGGTGACCCCATCATGTGATCTATCAGTGATCTATCATGTGATCTAACAGTGTGTGGACGGGTCATACAAACAGATGGCTGGAGCTGTGAAACTCAACAGTGTGCAATATCAGAGACATATTGATGTGACAGAACACATGAGTGATTCACCTGAATTGAGCTAGTCTGCCCTCTCCCTCTTTCTCTCTGGAGGGGTCAGTAGTCTGTAAAAAAACCCCCAAATATGAGGATCCAATGTCTTTTCACAACAGGAGGACTATACAAAGAGCAGGTCGCATATATCAAGAGTCTGCTCATATCATTTTAGCTGTCATGGCTTACCCCAAATTATCTTGGGAAATGTAGTCTTGAAAACTACTAGGAATCAAAGGAATCGGCGAAGAGTTCCCTAAAAACTCTCAGCATCCTTAACCAACTACAGTTCCCAGAATTTTGGGGGGAGAAGCTACGTGATGTAAGAGTGCTTTAAATGTATGGTATGGATACAACCTGTGGATGGGCCAGCCAGATGGGCAGGGTATAAATAATAAATTATTATTATTATTATTAGGATTAATTGTACCAAATAATCATTTTGGACTTGGGTGATATGTCATGATACCAACCCTGTGACTCACTTGAGGAAAGTTATGCATGTTTGTACATCTGGTTGGCACAAATAATCTGTGGGTTAACATTTAATTACATACCTTATTTTTCACCCCATAGGACGCACTGGACCACAGGACGCACCTAGTTTTTAGAGAGGGAAATCAAGAAAAAAAATATTATCCCCCCCCAGCCCCAAAGAGCAGCGGAAAGCCTGCATGCAGCCTGTCCACTTCTCCCAGAGCTTCTCGGGGCTGCGGGGAAGCCCGGGTTTTCCCCCTAGCCCCAAAGAGCAAAGAAGCCAAGACAGCGAGCGGGATCCAAGGCACTCACTGCCTTGGCTTCTTTAGCCTTGCGCAGACTCCCCCAGCTGGAAAGGCTGCACAAGGCTAAAGAAGAAGCCAAGGCAGCGAGCGGAATGGATCACGCTCGCTGCCTTGGCTTCTTTAGCCTTGTGCAGCCTCTCCCGGCAATTCCCCCACCTCCTGCAAAAGCCCACAGGAGCCGTGTACCCTTTAAGGAGCGCGTGTCTCCTGCGGGCTTTTCTACAAGGAGGGAGAAGGGACTGACTGGCCGCGTCAGTCCCTTCTCCCTCCTGAGGAAAAGGCCGCGAGAGCCGCACGAAGCTTGTGTGAAGCTCTTGGGGGCTTTTCCTGCCTGCCTCCCCCCTGCATTCGCTCCATAGGACGCACAGACTTTCCCCCTTAGTTTTTAAGAGGGGAAAATTGTGTCCTATGGAGCGAAAAATACAGTATGTTAGCATGGCTAATTTAAGAGTTAACCCACAGATTATTCGTTCCGACCAGATATACAACATGTTGGTCATGTGTAAAAGAAAAAGGGAAAGGGGGAAAAAAATTCTTGTGGTGTATTTTCCTATTACCGCTACATTAGGAGGAACCATGGTTTGAAGAGGAAATTTGAGGATTTGTTACACTCCTGTTCAATTATTGTGCCTCGTTGGGGGGGGGGGAGGCAACATATTTATTTAATAAATGGAATGGACTTCCCTTCCCACTTAATCCAAGAGCAATTGTAAGAGAAATTTATATGCTCCTGTCACAAGATACCAATCCATGAAAATTAATCGACCATCCACTTCTAGGCGGCTGATAGGTGATTGTTAGGAACCAGCGTAGCTTCTTGCAGCCTGCCAGCTTTGGAATGATTGGCTTTGACAGGTGTGGTTTCTGAATGAAATAGGAAAATTAGGTAGAGGATTCAACGAGGAACTTGCTGTGTTTCATAATGTGGCTTTTATTCATCTCCAGTTTTGAAAGTTTAACTCTTTTGCAACATAATCCTATCCAATGTCTAATCAAAGGTGAGCACCATCGAGTTCAAGGGGGCTTCTTTCTAGGTAAAGGCAATGCAGAATTGCAGCTTTAGACTCTTAAAAGGAAGACTCAATCTCACAGGGGAAACCAAACCTAACTGGGAGGTGCCTGGGTAGGGTGGGGGGTCTATGAACTTAGAAAACAGGTGGGAAATCTCAGTCCTGGGGGTCTCCCAGGGGTCGGCCAGACCTCTCTATATGGCCATCAGAAGGCTCCCCACCTCTGCTTTCCACCCTCCTTGAGTGTTTTTGCCTGCTAAGGGAGCAGATGATGCTCATCTCGCTTTCAGGCGGAGGGAGCCGGTGTTTGCTCACAAACAGCTTTCCATGTGGCCAGGGTGACTAACCGCACAATGGAACACAGTGACAGAAACCAGAGCGCAGGGAAACGCCATTTACCTTCCCACTGCAGCGGTACCTATTTATCTACTTGCACTGGTGTGCTTTCAAACTGCTAGGTTGGCAGGAGCTGGGAGAGAGCAACGGGAGCTCACTCCATCACACAGATTCAAACCGCCGACCTTCTGATTGGCAAGCCCAAGAGGCTCAGTGGTTTAGACCACAGCGCCACCTGCTTCCTGAATGAACAAGCATACAATCACTGATAGGTCCACCTGCCATTGTGAGGCTCAAAGCAATGAAGATGATGCCTCCCCAGCTGTTGCCACTGGCTGTGGGTTTCTTGTGATGTCACAAAAGCACTTGGCAAATGAGTGGATATAAAGGCAGGCCAAGAGGAAAGCCCTTTTCTATTTCCAGCAGTACACACCTGGCAATGGATGTGACATTCAGTACTGCCCAGGTTTCTTCCACGTGGAGGAGGCAAACTGGTGAATGGAAGGGGGCAATCCTCTGGCAGTGGGATGCTAAGGAGTGATAATAAGGCACGTTTGCTTGCTTGAAGGCTGCTGCGATCTGTGATTAGAAGCTGGGGGACGTCTCATGATGGACCTAACAGTAGCTTCTGGCACAATGGGACACCATGACAGAAACCAGAGTGCACGGAAACGCTGTTTCCCTTCCCGACACAGTGGTACCTATTTATCTACTTGCACTGGCGTGCTTTCCAACTGCTAGGTTGGCAGGAGCTGGGACAGAGCAACGGGAGCTCACCCCATTGTGGGGATTCGAACCTTCAACCTTCTGATCGGCAAGCCCAAGAGGCTCAGTGGTTTAGACCACAGTGCCACCCGCACCCCATGCCAAAAGGGTGTAGGAGAATATGATGCCCATGACTAATAAATATCCAGATGAAGGACTACCAGGCTTGAGTGTTGAACACACTGCAAATGTCTGCAGATTTGACATGAAGGCTGTCAGGTTGTGTATCCATCGCAGTGATCAGAGGAAAAATTACTGCTGGGAGGAGCACAGAGAGAAGAAACGCAATAGTGCATCTGCAGCAGCACAACCAGATGCTTTCATCTGCCCCAGCTGCAACCAAACATCTCTCCCCCATATTGGTCTCTACAGCCACAGAAGATGCTGAAACCTTCCAACAGTCTGACTTCACCCCAAAGATTCACTTCCTCATTGTCTCTCGAGGCTGATAGATGCCAACAAGAATATCTTGGAAAAGAGGAGGTGGGGATCTGGAAATCTCACTCTATTCAGGGGTCTCCAATGTGAATCCTATGGCACACATATGCCTGCAGAGGCCTTCCTTAGAACCTGAAAAATCTTCCCACTGCTGAAGTTTGATCTGAAAGAAGAATTCTGTTGTAGCCAACAGAATAAGCTGTGGTGTGTGTTTCATTGTGGAGAACTATAATATCGAGTGTGAATGTTACTGATGTGGCCTACAAAACAGAAGGAAGCCATGTTTAAATGGAACACACATTCTTCTAGTCAATGTAGTGTGTTTTTTCATTCGATTTACAGATGCGGGAAATGCAAAAACCAATTTGAGAGCCACTTGTGAAAATAGCATAAATGTTTATAGATCTAATTCACATTTCACAACCTATAAAAAGAGCTGCATAACTACCTCTGAGATATTAAAGGCTTTCTACCCTTTGCGATATGTTTCTGGCAAAACACGGCAATAAGTTTATTGATTTCTGGCTTTCCGAGTTGAGACCTAATGATGAATTCTGATTAGACTCCGTGATTATGTTTATTGCTGTTGTCTAGGGGAAACAGAAAGAAGAGAAAGTTTGCTGAAGGATTCTAAGGACAATGCCTTGATTGCCACTTTTATGAGGGCGCTTCTAATTTGATTGGTTTTCCCTTTAATTTTAATGAAGAAAATGTAACTATCTGTGACCGAATTGATCATTAGGCACCCACATACTGGTAGTGTATCATTAAGATATTCTAATTACATTTTACGTTGTGAAGACAGGTTACTCTAAAGCAAGAGTGGGGAATCTTCTTTTCTTTCAGGGCCCCATTTTTTTCAAGTCAACATCTGCAAGCCAGTAGTGACTGGAGTCGGAGCCAGCAGGTGGAAGCACAAATTGTCAGTGTGAACACTCCCATTTTCTGTGCACTCCCTGTGTTTCTGGGTTTTTAAGCTGTAAACAATGCTTATGTTTACTGATGTTTGATGCCTTGTTTCTCAAACCAGCTTTACGCTGCTTAGAGTCCTTCCAGTGGTGTCCAAATTTTTTCAAGGAGGGCCAGATTTGATGAAATGAAGGGCCATGGGGGTCAACCAGAGTTGTTGATTGTGTTGTTGATTGTGAGCTTTATTTATGATTTTACCCCATAGTTGTTGAGCTTCTTTTGGGATTGGAGTTGTCGGGATTGAAGATGAGGGGTTTTTTTATAGGATTTTAACCCCCCCCCCATAAACTGCCACAGGGGCTGGGTTGAACCGACTGGCAGGCTGGATTAGGCCCTTGAAATGGACTTTGGACATGCCTGCGTAACCATTCCTATGAAAAATTCAGTGTACGCAAACTGAAATGAACGTAATACTCATGAAAAAGTGTTGATGTGAACAGTTGGGTGAGGGGAGAATTGTTGTGGAAGGATAATGGCGGGGAGCAATTTCATGGTAGTGTAACCCACTCTGTTTTCCTTTTCTATGGCACCCCATGTTCTCTCCTCCCCATGCCAAATCCCTCTCTCTTGCCCAGGAGTGCCAGCTTGGCCCTGAGACTGTGGGTACCTGGGGCTGTGGATGCCATGCAGTGTGCATAGCCCTGGTGGCAAAATTTGTGGGCACCCAGCCCCTTCATGGGCAATTTTGCGGGTGCTCGGGCACCCAGGGTCCCAGGGAGCCAACACCTATGCTCTTGACCACCACTGTTCCTGCTTTATAAAGAAGTGATCGCTTCCGGTCCCCAACTCTGTCTTTTCCTTACTTATCCCCCCACGGGAACATAGAAACGGGCTTCAGAAGACAAGCACAGAGTCTGGGTTGGTACATATGGGGAGTGGCAATCCTTATGGTTTTGAGGTCCTCAGCTGTGTAAGGCTTTATAGGTCATAGCAGCAAACAATTATGCCTGGGGTGCTTTTGCTACCCATAGTAGCATGCAAGTATTTGCAGAAAGAGAAGGAATGGTATTTCTGTGACTTCCTATCATTTTCTAAGTACCATAGCATGACCAAGGGCCATGCTTTAAAGTGTGAACCTGCTAAAGTAAATGTTACAATGATGATACTTCCCCCTCTAAGGCCAATACAAGCGTCATGTCATTAAGACATATTCAAGGCACTTAAGGGGCTAAGACAAAATGCATGCATTTATTCCCATTTGGTAATGTCATCAGATGTTACAAAACACACCAGTGTTGTGACATGCTGAGAAACAGAGCTAGCAGTTCAAAAATAAACGCCCCTCCTACCCCATCCTAAAGATGCTTTATGCAAAGAAGGGCCTTTATGCAGCTACTACTGAGTGGGACGTGGGTGGTGCCATGGTCTAAACCACAGAGCCTAGGGCTTGCCGATTAGAAGGTCAGCAATTTGAATCCCCATAACAGGGTGAGCTCCCGTTGCTCAGTCCCAGTTCCTGCCAACCTAGCAGTTCGAAAGCACATCAAAGTGCAAGTAGATAAATAGGTACCGCTCTGACGGGAAGGTAAATGGCGTTTCCGTGCACTGCTCTGGTTCGCCAGAAGCGGCTTAGTCATGCTGGCCACATGACCCGGAAGCTGTACGCCGGCTCCCTTGGCCAGTAAAGCGAGATGAGCGCTGCAACCCCAGAGTCATCCAGAACTGGACCTAATGGTCAGGGGTCCCTTTACCTTTATTGAGTTAGACGAAAATTTAGCTTTCCACTATTAATCAGGTTAGATTCTTGGAAGGGCATTGGGCAAAATGTGTCTCTAAACAGTGTCTCTAGTAGCAGTAAGAGAATACCTTCCAGTGAAAATAGGGTCATCCCATTCCATAATGATAATTTTACTATTTATACCCCACACATCTTATTGGTTTGTCCACTCTGGGTGGCTTCTAACATATTTTAAAACATAATAAAACATTTTTTTTGAAAACCTTCCCTATACAGGATCGCCTTCAAACGGCTCGGAGGTCGGATAACTCCATACCCTCCAACATTTCTCCAATGAAAATAGGAACATCCTAAGGAAAAGTGGGATACTCCATGATCAAACCAGAAACTGGGACAACTTTTTAAAATCAGGGACGTCCCTGGAAAACAGGGACACTTAGAGGGTTTGTAATATTGCTATCTGTCTGACATTAACCTGGAAGTAGCTGCAAGCGTGGGTGAGTTTTTGTCAATAGTATCTTTTAGTGAATGGAATTATTTAGTGGAAAGAAACTCCAATGAAAATCCTCATTGTTACATATTTTGCATGGCTGTTTATTTGCATATATTTTAAAATTTTATATATGGATGTTTTATGATGGTGTATACTTGTAATGCCTAATAAAGGTTTGGCGAAATAAGAAATAAGCTTCATAGGTCAACACCAGCATTCTGAATTGTTTCACTAGGTACAGTGGTACCTCGGGTTAGGAACTTAATTCGTTCTGGAGGTCCATTCTTAACCTGAAGCACCACTTTAGCTAATGGGGCCTCCTGCTGCTGCTGCGCCGCCGGAGCATGATTTCTGTTCTCATCCTGAAGCAAAGTTCTTAACCTGAGGTACTATTTCTGGGTTAGCGGAGTCTGTAACCTGAAGCATCTGTAACCCAAGGTTCCACTGTACTGCTGTTAAGGAGCATTCTCTTCAGGACATGATGGGGATAGGCTGATGTCAGGGAATGGCCTGGACAGGAGAGCTGGGAAGAGTCCCCTCAGTCTGCTCAGCTCCTCTCGGAAAAAGAAGAGGAGTGGGAAGTTATACCCCCCTCCCTGTCTCCAGCAGTTTCAGAAGGAGAAGGAGACAGGGCTGCTTCACAGCTACGTGAAGAAATGCTTAGTATGAGATAGTGGAAGAGAAGGAGGGAGGAGTTAAAGAGCAGCCAGCAGAGACCTCGCTGGGGAGTCTGGAAGATCATCCTTCACCAAGGGCTCGTAGGTCCCTATGCATTCAAGAACAAAGGATGGGAAGGAGTAAGACTCCTGGGACTTCCCATAAACTTTCAGGATGTTGTTGTGGATGGAAGGGGAGAGGCTCAGAGTAGCCAATGTCTCAGAAACAACAAGAAGTACCAACAAAAGAAGAGTGGCAGATGATGATGGACTTTGCAGAATTGGCGAAGCTGACAGGAAAAATCCGAAACAAGCATGATCAAGTATTCCAAAAGGACTGGAGTAAATTTATACAATATTTGAAAGATTATTGTAAGCAATTATCATCACTAGCAGGGTTACCAGAAGACTTGTAATGAGAAGTTTTCTTTGTTGTTTAGTCATTTAGTTGTGTCTGAGTCTTCGTGAGCCCATGGACCAGAGCACGCCAGGCACTCCTGTCTTCCACTGCCTCCCACAGTTTGGTCAAACTCATGTTGGTAGCTTCGAGAACACTGTCCAACCATCTCGTCCTCTGTCTTCCCCTTCTCCTTGTGCCCTCAATCTTTCCCAACATCAGGGTCTTTTCCAGGGTGTTTCCCAAGTTTTCTACCTTTCTATATTTATTTAAATTTTGAGCTATTTTGTAATGAGTGTAATTGGAATTGGAAAACGTACAAAACACAATGATATAAAGGTTAATTTTGAAAGCCATGAGGCAGGAGGGAAGGAAGTCGATAGGCTCTAAAGAGCCAGGGAGGTAAAGTGGATAATAATGATGTGAATATATATTATTAAATGGAAAATAAATAAAGTAGCCAATGTCTCTTTTTGTGTGGAGACATGGATTCTTTGTCTTGTAACCAGATGCCTGAACAAAAAGATTATAAACTGAACTGCTTCTTTTTCTTGCCTCTGACGCTACAGGGGTGGAGAGGATTCTCTATGCCTGACAGCTGCTGTGTGAGTGGTCCTCTCTGTCCTGAAGACCCCCCTCAAAATCTTCTTTGGAGGGACCCCTGACCCTATGGAACAGATCTGAGGCACCTGTAGGAAGTACAGGGGAAAAGAAAACCTGTCCCACTGGTGGACAGGCCCCACTGGAGAAGAAGGAAAAGCATGCCCCCACTTCATAAGGTATGTTTCTTTAAAATAAATAAATTGACGCATGATGGGATGGAACACATCCAAATTCTTTTTCTCACTCTAGAGCCCACTTTAAAGGGGAAAAAGCCTGAGATCACCCAGAGTAAAAATGTGAGTGTCTTTTCCCCTCTCATGTAAAAAGTACTTCCACATCAGCTCCGTGTGATGATATACAGCCTCCAAGCAAACACAGAGCTGTAATTCACTCAAGGGACTCTGCTTCCATTATAAACTGCAAGTGAGCACCACTTGAGCAGGTTTGATGAATGACAGGGAAGCTCCAAATGTGAAGTCAACCATGTATTATAGGGATGACTGAGCATCGTGGCATGAAATAAGAAGAGTCTGCAACCTTCCCACAATCTCTGACCCAGTCACGTCTTACACTTCAGATTCATATGGGCTTGTAAGGCACCACTTATTCCGAGCACACATATCAAAAGGACATTACAGTGCTCCGTGTACCCTCAGAAAGACCCACCTGGGATTTATCTGTGGCCCAGCTTGCTCTTCACTTTTATTTAATATTTTAACCATGAGATGAGATGAGATGTTGTACAGGGCACTGCTTGTGTTTGAACATCTTGTGAGAACTAGAATCCATCACTCGGAGATGGCTCATTAGAACGTGAAATGTTAATTTAGTGATGTTATCTTTTGTAAATGATTTGTTATTCGATTATGTCTCAGAAAGGGATTTGCATTACCAGTCAGTAGCTCATTCAGAGATATACTGCACCTTTTCCAGAAGAGACAGGAGATGATTTCACAGGATTATAATCCAGAATATGTATCGTGATGGGGAGATTTGTCCTCATTAAAGAGGGGAAATGGTGTGTGTAATGATCCAAAGAGTTACATACCAACCACATGTCATGTAATATGTCTAATGATAATTTCTGAACAGGGTCAGAGTTGGCTCCTGGGGAACTGATGGGACATTAGCTTGCCATCAAACACAGTATATTGATATTAAAGGGTTTTAGGACTGATAAAGGTTATACAATCCTTAATTTCCACAGATAGGCAACTGAAAATATAAGAACATGCTTTGTTGAGTCAAGAAAAAGCTCCATCTTGACCCACTATCATGTCTTCATTATTCATTATTCACATTCATAATTTCATTATGATCAAGAGCAGGGCAAAATCAAGGTGGGCAGCCCATGTTGTTTGCATTCCGCACGGCCGCTGGATATGGTGCTTTCATGTTTGGCTGGTAGCCACTGACAGATCTGTCCTCAAGCAGTTGGTGCTGTGTTTCATATTTATGAATCTCAGCACTGCTATGGCTGCAACCCACAAATCTCTCTGGGGTTTTCCTGGATTCTGTGAGACTGCTTTATTACGACAAAGTTAATGGGCCATATATTCCATTTTTGACCACATAATTAATTTATTGACATACATATTTCCTTCATCTTTAAGATAGAGGCTGGAAGGCACCCCTGCACTTCCATTCTGCTCTCCCATTCTTAGACCTGCTCTACGTCTTCAAATCCCTCTCTGCAAAATGCCATTTGCTTTTTATATTTCTTGCTTGTGCACTGAGGCACTGCAGCACTGAAATGTCTTTTCTTTCCTCACATCCAAATCTCTTTTGCATTCTTGTTGTTAAGGACAATACATTCAGCATGAGGAACAGAAATACCAAAAGAGCATTGGGAATTAAAATTATTCTGTGGATAATTTGAAAATGTGGGCAGTATCAACAAGGTCATACATTGCCAGAGTAAAAACTTCTCCTCCTCCTCCTCCTCCTTCTTCTTCTTTATTAAATTTATATACCATGCTATACTGTATTTTACTGTATTTTAATATTTTGTTGGAAGCTGCCCAGAGTGGCTGGGGAAGCCCAGCCAGATGGGCGGGAAATAAATAAATAAATAAATAAATAAATAAATAAATAAATAAATAATTCCCAGACGTCTCAGGGTAGTTCACAAAAGTTTTTGCCTGGTGCCTAAAGGTGTATAATGAAGCTGCCAGGTGAACTTCTCTGGGGAGAACATTCCACAAATGCGGAGCCACTGCAGAGATGGTATGCTCTCATGTTGTCCTCCTCCGGACCTCTCGAGGAGGAGGTACACAAAGAAGGGCCACATCAGGAGCAGGTAATCTCTCACCCATCCAGTCTTGGGAACCACCCACAAAAAGTGTCGCCATCGTATCTGGATTGAGTTTCAGTTTGGTGGCTCTCATCCAGTCTGAGCACGGGTCCAGCACTTCCATTGCCTCACCTGCAGATGTAAAGGAGAAATCGAGCTGAGTGTCATCAGCATACTGCTGACAATGTACTCCAAACCTCTGGATAACCCTACCCAGCAGTTTCCTGTAGATGTTAAACAGTGTAGGAGATTGATAGAGCCCTGCAGAACCCCATATTGAAGGTTCCACAGTGCTGAAAAGCATTCCCCAAGCAACACCCTCAGGGAACAACCATCTAAGCCACCCACCCCTAGTTCGGACAGTCGTTTCAGAATGATACCATGGCCGATGGTATTGAAAGCTGCTGAGAGCTCGAGAAGAATTAACAGGGATCCTTGAACCAAGAAAATGAAAGTCTTGGATCCTTTCCCAAGGATGCTTCTGTCATTGCAGAGAGAAATGAGCGGATCACGATTAACCTTCTTTTGGAACAATAACAAGCAATTGACAAAAGCAGGAGCCGTTGCCAGCTACGTGAGATAAAAGGCAACAAAACCTATATGAATGGGCTTGGACGATTTGCCCATAAATCAATCCACAGGCTGGTGAGCGGAGACTGAAATAATCAGCAATGAAAGAGTGACAGATTTATGTTGTGGAAAGTTACGTTATGACACTGCCTGAGAAAAATTAACAAATCATAGTCCAAATCCAGAGGTTATGTCAATGGTGCCAACCTAGTTATGGAACAAGTCATCCAGTTACAGAGTAAGCCATCCTGAAAGCTTACCACAGAGTTATCATATGTTATCACTTTCCTCCAGGAGTTGCACAACTTCCATCAAACAAATCTTGTATCCCTCCTCATATCCATACCAACATCATTTCCATTTGCCAGTGTTTTTTATCAATTGACTGGGCTGTGAATTAGGTTCCAAGGCTGCTTTGCCAAATCATTAATTGGAGGAGAATGCACTGTGTCACAGACATTAGCAAGAATATAAGATGGTGTCTGGGAGAGACAACATATGCATGGATGGAACTGAACTAATTCTCCATCTTCCCCAAACTCCTCCATCCTGATAGTTTTCCTCTCGGGCAAATTTTTCATTTCTGCCACAAATCCAAATACCACAAGCAGAACTGAAGTGAAATGAAAATGGCAGGATCCATTTTGGTTCAGCTCTACTTAGAAGTGAAGCAGCATTTCATTCTGTAACTTCTTTTCCATGCTATGCTCCAACCATTTTTATAGAAGCTAGCATTTGAGAAAGGGTGGTTCTGACAATCCCTGGTCTGGGGACATAACAGATCAGGGCCAGCACTTCCATGAGGCAAACTGAGGCAGGTGTCTCAGATGGCAGATGCCAAGAGTCTCCTCCATGGGCACACCTCACCCACTGAAGTCATCATCATCAAACCTTTATTGGTATCACTTACAAACATTCAAAATAAATAGACCAGTGTGATCTCGTTGCCATTTCAACAGTACAGTCATTTGCCAGAAGGAAGAAGAGGCGAGCAATCTATTTCATCTCTGTGGGTCTCCAGCAAGGGCAGGATCCTGTAGCGTACTTCAGCGACGAAACATCAAATAGAGGAACTTAGCTACTGTCTTGGTGAGCTCCTGGTCTCTCCCCATAATAAGAAGCGTATAACCTCAGTCTCTGGTTTCCATGTTGGAATACATAGATGGTCTAAAAATTGTTGGCAAAGATCATCATACATTTTACATTTAAGGGCCATTTGAGCAGAGTTTCCACCAGGTGAGCATCACATGGGCAGATCCTATCTCCTTCCCCACTGAAGTGGTTGTGGTAGATTCCGGTGAGATCTTGCAAGGCCCTTGTGGAATCTCACAGAGGGAGGCCTCCATGAAATCTCACAGGGGTCTCCCAAGATCTCGCTGGAATCTCACAGAAGCCACAGCCAAGCGACCCCGATAAGCGTGGCTTTCGCAAAGGGGTGGGTCATGGTGAGCAGCACACATGCAAGGTGGCACTTTCCCATTGTTCCTCAGGCAGCGAAATGAGATGGGCCACCCCTGTGTCAGAGGCAGTGTTGCCTGATGGTGGCAGCCCAGAGGAGGAGGAGACACCTTGGTTTATCCCATGTGAGGTCCATCTCTTCTCTTTTTCAAAATAATAATAATTTTTATTTATTTTCTTTTCTCATGATACATATCCAACATCCTTACTAAACATTCATTTTCCAATTTCCCCCCTCCCTGTTGACTTCCCTCGGCTTCCATTTCTGGTTTGTTACATCAAATGATACCTTTTGCTGTTTCTATATAATACTATGTTATACTTCTTGTTCTCTGTAAATAAAATTGTAAATGTTTATTTAAATCCTGCCAACGAGTCCATTTTTTGTTTTTTGTTTGTTTCTGGAAGTATACTGTAAAGGGTTCCCATTCTTTTTCAAAATCACCATTGTCCTTTTCATGCAGTTTGTCTATTAACTTTGCTAACTCTGCATAGTTCATCAACTTTTCCTGCCATTGTTCTTTTGATGGTACTTCTCCAGTCTTCCAAATTTGAGCTATTAAAATTCTTGCCGCTGTTTTAGCATATATACGGTAAATAGTGTCTGTTTTTTCCCCCCGGCAACTCCTATCCAACCTAACAAAAATACCTAACAAAAACGCTTCTGGTTTTTTGACAAATGTTATTTTAAACAATTTTTTACCAGTTCATTGTATATCATTTCCCAATTTTTAAAAAAATAATCTTACAATCCCACCACATGTGATAAAATGTACCTTTCCTTTCTTTGCACCTCCAACAGTTCTTTTGTTCTGTTTTATACATTTTTGCCAGTTTTGCAGGTCTAATGTACCACGTACACATCATTTTCATGTAATTCTCTTTCAACAATCTAGTCCGTAAATTTCATAGAGGTCCATATCTTCTCCTCACATGGGAGGAGGGTGAAGAGAGTCCTCCTGAAGGAAATATCCCCACAATGTGACAAACCTGATTCTTGTGTGCAGAAAAGTTGCTTAAATGAATGCCTTGCGTATCTTGCAGGCATTTAGAAACACTTATTATTCAGTCCATGCATAGCAGAATGGTGAAAACAGTACAGGAAATATTGGTGATGTCATTGTGGGTCAGCTTTAATATGTGCTTGGTTGGCATACGCACATTATGAAAGCTATGAGACTTATGCTTGCTTTTGCTTTAATAAAGATGGCTGGGCATAGAAATGCTGAAGATATTCTCCTTTTACTTATTAGCCTAGTGCCGCATTCTAAAATAGATTTTTGCCTTGAATTGCCAAAACTAAACAGAGTACTGAGCATTATGGATGCCTATTACGTGGACATCTAAAATATATATTTATGAACGTTTTCCACCCGCATTATCATTATACAGAATGAAAGTTGTAACGGTGTTATGTATTTTATTATGTGGTATGTGGTCTACAACTGATCTAATGTCTCAGTTCTGTTAGTAATCTATGAACATTAAATTTACTGAAGAGTTGGAAGATTCTTTATTAACGGCATAAAAGTCCAATATTACTCCTTCTGGTCTTTGCTAGTTCTTCATCTGGTATTTTCTAGTTTTTAATCTTTCTGCACTGATGGGAGCAGAAAGAATAACTGAAGCATAACTATCACATTATAATCTAGGGTTTTTTATGTACACAGAAGGTTTTTTTAAATATTGAATTGCGATCTGACCTTTCATGAAGTGTTTAATTTCCTGCTAAACATTAATGAAGTATTTTACTAGGTCTATACAGAAGTACTAAAATGGCTCAAGAAAATTAACTGAGGTTACACATGGGTATGCAGGAAAAGTCTTACAAACTAAAGCATTGGACTTGCCATAGCTAAACCTCAATTTGGAAGTGAGCCAAAATTTCTCAGGGAAAGAAAAATTTGGAGAAAATTTCTGTGATTTCACTTTTTCTCTTTCATCTAGAAAAAGGCAGTCTCATTAGTAATAATTAGTAATTATTATATAGTCTCATTAGTAATAATAATAATTCATAATGAATTTTTAAAAATGTTTAAAGGCCCTTTAAAAAAACAAAAAACAGAGTCCTTTTTGTTGGGAATAATTCAGACAGAAATTCCCAGGTGTCAAAAAAGGTTATTTATGTATGGTACTACTGTGGCCCGTGTTTTTTTAGCTGAAAAATAGGAAACGAGTGAGGTCCCAACTAAAGAATGTCAACTTAAATTGATGGAATATGTGCAGCTTGCGGACCTAACATATAGAATAAGAGAACAAGAAGAACATACGTTTAGAGAAAATTGGAAAACGTTTATTGAATGTATGGGGGGGAATTGTGTACACTCAAAAACGTTGGCAGCATTAAGATACATTCAACAGTGTAAGTAAGTTTTGATGGATGTGATAATGGAATCCCGAATGGTTTAATTTATGTAAAATATACAGGGATTTATGTTATGCAAAATGAACCATGGAAAGAGAAGAAGGGAAGTCATTGATATTTTAAGGTTGTTTAAATGAATATTCTAAACTGTAAAGCAGAAATTGTAAAGCAGAAAATTCAATAAAAATTATGTTAAAAAGAAAAAGGCAGTCTCTCTCTGTCTGTCTGTCTGTCTGTCTGTCTCTCTCTCTCTCTTGTGTGGGGACAGGACACAATGTTTTTTCACAGTACTCCCAGTGGCGTAGCGTGGGGGGTGCAGTGGGGGCCGGCCGCACCGGGCGCAACATCTGGGGGTTAGGGTTAGGGGGCGCAAATCCACGGGTTAGGGGGCGCAAATTACTTGCCTTGCCCTGGGTGCTGACAACCCACGCTACGCCACTGAGTACTCCACAGTACTTGTTGTGAGTCGAGCACCCGCCACCCGCATAGGATTATAATAAGAAACAAAGATACATTATTTTTGGTTAATGGGCAAAATAAGGCCACAACTTTATTGGTTACAGCATGTGAGTAGTATTGGCTTAGGCATTGGATAAAACAGCAATACATGACTCCACCCCTCTCAGCAGGGAGTCATTTCAGGGTTAACAACCAGTGGGAGGAGCTTGTTGATGCAAATACAACTGGAAGCTTCCCCATAACGTCACTGGGGATTGTGCCATGGCCTTAGCCACCAGCAGGGCATCGGACAGGACCCACCACCGCCAGATTCCTTTAACGGAATACCCACAAGAGGAGGGTAGATGATGGGCATACAGCACAGTACACATATTCCAGTGCCTAAGCGCCAATACCAGAAAGCTGTGATGAGTTGCTACGAGGTAGGTGAAAAAATCAAGAGGCTGGTGCCAATCTACCAAATGGATAAAAAAGCCCTACCAGGTCCCTTGGGCAACCAAGGCAACCAACCGAAGTCCATAGCAAGGTCAATCCGCAGAGGAAACTGACCTAAAGGGAGGGAGGGTGGGAGATCCAATGCAAGCAGGGACAGACTGGGGACAGAGCGCTGCCACAGCTGCTTAAATGCAGCTAACCCTGCCCACCAGCCAGCCCTATTGGCCGGCTGAAGAGCTTGGTCACGGCAGTGAGGCAAAACAGAAGCAGGGAGCCAAATACACCACCGCTGTGGGAAGCTGTTGCCACTCACAACCCCTCCCCTCCGGGAAGAGGAGAGGCCTTCTCATACAGTGGTGCCTCGCAAGACGAAAATAATTCGTTCCGCGAGTCTTTTCATCTTGCGATGTTTTTCGTCTTGCAAGGCACGGTCCGTCGCAACTGCGCCTCTTCAAGCGGCTTTAAAAAAAAAGCACAAGACGTTTTCGTCTTGCGAAGCAAGCCCATAGGGAAATTCGTCTAGCGAAGCAACGCAAAAACCGAAAAACCCTTTCGTCTAGCGAGTTTTTCGTCTTGCGAGGCATTCGTCTTGCGGGGCACCACTGTATTCTGAAGGTTGCAAAATGATGGTCGGTTTGTTCATACAGTTGCTGCTCTTTGTATGCGTGCCATCCTTAAGGAAAAAAGAAGCTGTGTTTCTACTATGGGTAATGGATGATGTGTTTTACCCTGAAAAGCAGTTAGAGGATCCATTTTCCTTCTGGGGGGAAAAGGTAGTCCCGCCCCGGATGACTGTGCTGGATTTAGGCAACTGAGAGAATAAGACTGCAACCCTTACCAAATAAGAATGGGTAAGTAAGATGAAGAAGCGTGCATCCACACGAAAGCTCATACCAATAACAAACTTAGTTGGTCTCTAAGGTGCTATTGGAAGAATTTTTTTATTTTTATTTTGGTTAAGATACTATGCAGAACTATGCAAAACTACTGTTGTCTGTGCTCTGGTAACCTTGAAGTTAGATGATTACAATACGTTATACGTAGGACTGCATCTGAAGACGGTTCGGAAACTTCAGCTAGTGTGGAATTCTGCGGCCAGGTTGCTCACCGGACAGTTTGAGCATATTACACCAATCCTGGTCAAATTGCACTGGCTACCAATTTATGGGCCCAATGCAAAGTGCTGGTTTTGACATATGAAGCCTTAAATGGCTCAGGACCGCAATGCCTCAAGGACCGCCTCTTTCCATATGAACCTATCCAGACCCTGAGATCATCTTCAGAGGTCCTTCTTCGTGTGCCTCCTCCTCAAGAGGTCCAGAGAACGGGCCTTTTCTGCAGTGGCCCCCGCATCTGTGGAATACTTTCTGATTGACATCCAATGCCCTTTTAAAATGTATTGGGGGGATTATTGGGTTGTTTTTGTTTTTGTTTTTCTTATGCATTTTGTTTTTTTTTATATATTGTGCTTTTATCTTGTCAACTGCCCTGAGACCTGCAGGTCTGTGGGAAGTATACAATTGTTAATAATATTAATATTAATAAATAGACAATGTTAAACTGAAAAAACCCCAAAACATAATTAAAACCATCAGGCTAAAAGTAGATTAAAACACATGTGTGCACAGACTGACCAAACAAAAATGCTTTTAGAAGTTCCCAATGAGAATACAGTACTGTCTGATGTCAAAAGGCAGTGAGTTAATTTCTTACATGTGCAGAATGAACATCATCTGATTCCAATGTGCATAACTTATAGATTCTCTGTACTATAAAGGTAAAGGTAAAGGGACCCCTGACCGTTAGGTCCAGTCACGGACAACTCTGGGGTTGCACGCTCATCTTGCTCTATAGGCCGAGGGAGCAGACGTTTGTCCGCACACAGCTTCTGGGTCATGTGGCCAACATGACTAAGCCGCTTCTGGCGAACCAGAGCAGCACGCGGAAACACGGATTTGTTTTTGTTTTTACCTTCCCACTGGTGTGGTATCTATTTATCTACTTGCACTTTGACGTGCTTTCAAACTGCTAGGTAGGCAGGAGGTGGGACCTAGCTCACCCCGTCACTGGGATTCGAACCACTGACCTTCTGATCAGCAAGCCCAAGAGGCTCAGTGGTTTAGACCACAGCACCACCCGCGTCCCTCTTTGTAGTATAAAATTTAGCAAATTGTGATTTGCAGACCCAAACCCTGGGATTCCCAAAGTTCATGTTACACTTGACTTAGTATTCTCCTTGATTGCAGATTACAAGATAAATCAAACATTGCACACACCCACTGAACTTCAGAAATGTATTTTTTCGATTAAAGCAGGTTTCTGATCGAAAACATGTGAAAAACATCATATGCATATGAAAGATGAAGCAAATGTGATTAAACAGTTGTGTTTGTTTACATACTTACTTATTTTGATACAAAATGGCCTTGGGTAATAATCACACTTCACACTCTTCTAATGTGCCTAATATTGGCTAGATTACCTATTCCCTGTGCTCAATGGATGGTCTCCATATTAAATTAAATTCTAATAATGGGTCTGTTTGCTCATTCTGAATTATTTCTAACAAATGTTACACATCTGCTTTCAAATCAAAAGACACATTTGGTTCTGTGTTTGAATAAAGAGAGTTAAAATGAATCCGTAGCTGTTTATTTGGTGTTTATTTTCCTTTCTCTCTAGCAAGGAAGGCATGGTATTCCACATTGATGCAAAGTGTCAGGTTTCCCATGCACAGAAAGTTGTGTGTCCCGGATATTTAATATGATTCTAATGTAGACTCCTTTTGATAGTTGTCCACATGTTAGATGTTCCATAATTTAGATTGTCAGCAAACTAATATAACTTGTCAGGAACATAAGAGGAAAAGAATTCATCTAGGCCATGCGGCTTAAATGAAGTACTTTTCTTCTTATAAATATTTATTTTCTGATCCAATCTAAGAGTTGTACAAAATCAAACTCCTTTCTTCGGGTGGGAAAGAAGGCATTTGAGAGCACAATGACTCACTGTCCAGTTGGTTGCCCAAGTATTTTCTTCTATTTCTATTCATCAGGTTTCCAATTTTTCCCTTAAATGTGGTGATCAAGGTCTGCAGACTCTGAAAGCTTTTTGCTGCAAATTGACCGGAATGAACTAGAGAGAACTTCTATTCTGCTTAATGTTTTCTGTGGCATGAGCCAATTTAGGATAGACAATTATACAATGTGTTTGCCAGTGTATGGAATCTGTATGGTTGCACACTAAACAATGTTGGTGGTTTGGATCCATTGGAGACAATTTAGTTATTTGAGATACAGATTTGGTTACTAAATGAGCCTTGCCTTGCATCTCTTAAAGAAGATTATACTTTTTCAACTTGGTACCAAAACAACTTGGTAGATGCTCTAGGAAGAACTTCAAGACTTTCTGAATGTGTCATCACATTAAACAATGTTTGACGTGTTACCAATATTCAGTGTTTTTATGGGTTTGGTGTCTTGGAGGGGACTGAAGACCAAGGGGCAAGAATTGAATGGGAGGCAGAAAAAGAATAAGTACTTTGGGGACAGAGACATCTGCAGCACCCAAGGAGCAGTAGGAAGCTTCCCCCATCTCCTGGCTCCATCCATCTCTCTGTGCTACTAGACTGGCCATCTAGTTTGACAGAGCATCCATCTGTGACAATTGCATCCCCAAGGAGCCTGTGTGATTGAATATTATAATTAATAAGACTTTATTTTTTCAAATGGATGCCCCAGGCATTGGTTTCTGTGCTTTCGCTTGATCCTGGGTAGCATCTCTCTCTCTCTCTGTGTGTGTGTGTGTAAAGACTCTCTCAAGGCAAATCCCAAAAAATGTAGCATAAACACCGACAATTGGGAAACATTGACCTGCAAGTGCTTCAATTGGAGAACAGCCTTTACCAAAAGTGTTATGGACTTTGAAGATGCTCAAACTCAGGACAAAAGGGAAAAACCTGCTAAGAGGAAGGCAAGTTTGGCAAACCCTCACCGTGATCAACTCCCGCCCGGAAACCTATGTCCCCACTGTGGAAGGACGTGTGGATCCAGAATTGGCCTCCACAGTCACTTACGGACTCACTGTTAAGACTGTGTTCATGGAAGACAATCTTACTCGGCTATGAGTTATCATCAAAGAAGAAGAAGAGGTGTGTAACAATGGATCAATGCAGCTGCTTGCATTTGAGCACTATTTTTGGAAGTGAGGCTTTGGGAGCTCCTTCGCTTCAAAATTTACCACCACACTACAGGAAATACTTCCTCATGCCCTGTCAACATGCCTGGTGAGGATGATATGATCTAGGTATCTCTGTGTAAGAAGAAAACAAAAGGAGAGGGACTGACAAGAGACACAGAAAGATGACTTTGTGTTCTGAAAGCAGCCTTGGGTGTTGTCTGTCACCACAGAGACCTGATGTGGAAGTAGGTGGCTTTGGCTGTCTGTTGAAGTGCTTAACTTGCGTCTACCCATGATAAATCTTTATTTCTGTAAATACATGCAAATAATACACAACGCCAATAAACCTCTAGTGACCTCCTCCCAGTGAGGGGCATATTTCATCTCAACTTTGCTAACTAAAGTACTCTCGGAAACCTTACAACAATGAAAAGAGTAATCTGTTGACAATTATTTAGTCAAGGTTGGGGGGGGGCACCAGTTGGTTTTTATGGAAAATTAAACATCCTAGACAGATTCATTTAAAGAATAACGGTCAGTATAGTTACACTTAGCATAATAATGCCCTTTGTTGAAACCCCTGGAACTGCATTAAAATATTCTAAGGAATGAAATTATTTGTCATGCTTTAAAAATCTGGGGCAGGGTGGGGTACGAGAAATGACTGTAGCAGGGCAGGCTATATTAGCTGTAAGCAAAGAATATTGTATATATAGGAGAGATTGGTATTTAGCTGAGGCAGGCTCTGCAGTCTGTTTCTCAGACAGGCATTTAACTTTTATAACCCTTGCACAATGAACATCTGGCAAAATGCTGGACATGAAAAGAACTGGGGTAATTTGCAACACAATGCAGATTCCTTGTGGGCTATTGTATGCCCACTGAAAATGTTGCCTTTTAGAGATGTTTTGAGAAGGGAAGCTGGCTTCGGGGCTTGTGCACTGTAGCTAACAGTCCAATGTGAGAAGTTGAGGACTGCTTTGGAACTCTTAAACATTGGGAATATTTGATTTCATGGGGTGAAATAAACAGAGCAACCTACTGTAGCAGGATAGGTTGTGGGGTGGGGAATCTAAACCACTGAGCCTCTTGGGCTTGCCGATCAGAAAGTCGGTGGTTCGAATCCCCATGATGGGGTGAGCTCCTGTTGCTCTGCCCCAGCTCCTGCCAACCTAGCAGTTCAAAAGCCTTGATGTAACTGCTTGCATTGCAAAGAAAGAGGAAACTCATGGTAATAAGTCAAGCTAAGAAATCGCTGAGAATAGTCAAAAGATAATGCCTTATAGTGGTACCTCAGGTTACAGACGCCTCAGGTTATAGACTCCGCTAACCCAGAAATAGTACCTCAGGTTAAGAACTTTGTTCAGGATGAGAACAGAAATCACACGGCGGTGGTGCGGCAGCAGCGGGAGGCCCATTAGCTAAAGTGGTACCTCAGGTTTAAGAACAGTTTCAGGTTAAGAACGGACCTCCAGAACAAATTATGTTCTTAACCCAAGGTACCACTGTATTAGGAAGGTTTGTGGGTGACTCAGAACCACAAGGGAAAATGTAGGAGAACAGTTAGAAAACTACAGTGGTACCTCGGGTTACATATGCTTCAGGATACATACGCTTCAGGTTACAGACTCCGCTAACCCAGAAATAGTACCTCAGGTTAAGAACTTTGCTTCAGGATGAGAATAGAAATCGTGCTCCGGTGGCGCAGCGGCAGCGGGAGGCCCCATTAGCTAAAGTGGTGCTTCAGGTTAAGAACGGAGCTCCGGAACGAATTAAGTACTTAACCTGAGGTACCACTGTATTGTGCTTGCTTAAAAGGGATACGAATATTAGTCAAACCGTCCCTGGTGGAGCTAAAGCTAATCAGCATGATCATGGAATGTATGTAATGGAGGGGATACATATCAAGGGGAAAATATTAAACAGGCAGACCGAGAAGTCTGTAAACTGCAGTCTCCTAGCCAATAGGAGAATGTAGAAAGGAAATTCGGACTGATTTGGGGTATAAAGTACCTTTGATGTAAATAGGATGGGGCGCTCCCTCTTTACAGCATGGGCTGGGGAGTTGCCCGTCTTGTTGCTGTCTTGAGAATAAACAACATTTGGTTTTGCCTGATCTCGGTGTCAGACTCATTCTTCTCACGGAGCAATTGACTCCCTCTGGGGAAGATCCCTGGGGCAAATTTGTCCAACAAAGTGGAAAAAGATGAGACTGCAAACAATGGGGAGGCGGGGAATGCAAACCATGCATGGATGTCAAGCAATAGTTTAAAAAGCAACCAGTAGTAAAATATGATGAAGGGCTCAACAGGGTACCTACTGTTTTGTCCGCACTCAAATTGTGTCCCCTAATTTAAATTGCCCGTCCTTAAAGTACAATTGATGGACAATTTGGTTCAGCTTTCCCTTTGTGCATAAAAAGTAACAAATGGATAAAATCACAGAGTAAATAAGACATGCATAGATACCATGGATGGAGTACATTAATTGGTTGTTTCTGCTACAAGGATCAGCAGTTAAATTTGTTAACAATGTGAGCATTTAAACAGCGAATTAAACAAGGCCTCAGAGTTAGCAGCCCATTACAAATGAACTGGACAGCACTGAAAATGTACTACGGGGAATGTGAATATTGACAGTGGGGCAGACCAAAGGGGAGGAGAGCGGAGACAGGCTTTATTTATCTTTACCATAGTGATTTTCGTCTTTCCCTTTCCTTGAAAACACACCACAGTAGACTCAGGATAGAGCCTGCTGCTTTGGATAAGGAAAGCCTGCTGCTACATAGTAAATCACACCATAATCTTGTATATCCATTTCACACAGGAATCTCTCCACTTTATTGCTCTGGAATCAAACAGAAGTTCGTGCACACACAATAAAATCCTCAAGAGTAGAAAGCGGAAGGCACAATGCAGGAAAGCTTTGGGCTGATATAGTTGACATTTGGGGGGTAGCTCTGAAGAGATCAAAGAATGACTGGAGCCAGCAGAGGATGTTCTGCAGAACTCTGTTGGAGAGCTCAAATTATTATTATTATTATTATTATTATTATTATTATTATTATTATTATTATTATTAATACCCCGCCCATCTGGCTGGGTTTCCCCAGCCACTCTGGGCGGCTTCCAACAGAATATTAAAATGCAGTAGTCTATTAAACATTAAAAGCTTCCCTAAATAGGGCTGCCTTTAGATGTCTTCTAAAAGTTTGGTAGTTGTTTCTCTCTTTGACATCTGGTGGGAGGGAATTCCACAGGGCAGGCGCCACTACCGAGAAGGCCCTCTGCCTGGTTCCCTGTAACTTGGCTTCTCACAGCGAGGGAACTCCCAGAAGGCCCTCGGCGCTGGACCTCAGTGTCCAGGCAGAACGATGGAGGTGGAGACGCTCCTTCAGATATACTGGACCGAGGCAGTTTAGGGCTTTAAAGGTCAGCACCAACACTTTGAATTGTGCTCAGAAATGTACTGGGAGCCAGTGTAGGTCTTTCAAGACCGGTGTTATATGTTATATGGTGTTATGAGCTCTTTATGATGTGAGTGGGCATTATTATATTGGAAGATGTTTAGTAAGGAAATAATACTTTCTTTTGTCTGTCCTCAAGCTTCCAACATCATCAGATGTCCCTAAATTCTAGCATTACGAGAGTGGCAGAAAAACTTACTGCTACCCGCTTTCTCCAATAACTTTTTACACCTTGTTCATGTCCGTTTTTACTAGACATTTCTCGGGACTAAAAAGTCTCGAGTGTGGTAGCCTTTTCTTGTAGATGAGTTGCTCCACCCCACTTTGGTTGCCCTTTCCAGGAGCTTTTTCCAGTTAACCAGAACTATTCTAAGCGTACTTGCACCATGGGAAGAGTGCAAATATTCCACAAGAGCCATTGGTTCAGTCTGTGAAGACAGTGGATCTAGACCAGGCTTCCTCAACCTCAACCCTCCAGATATTTTGAGACTACAATTCCCATCATTCCTCACCACTGGTCCTGCTAGCTAGGGATCATGGGAGTTGTAG
This sequence comes from Podarcis bocagei, assembly GCF_964188305.1. Taxonomy (NCBI): domain Eukaryota; kingdom Metazoa; phylum Chordata; class Lepidosauria; order Squamata; family Lacertidae; genus Podarcis; species Podarcis bocagei. Next base: position 10,959,881 of record NC_138136.1, read on the forward strand.
GCCAAAAACATCTGGAGGGCCGAGGTTGAGGAAGCTTGATCTAGACCTTAACACTGAGTGCAAGTCAAGCCCTCTTGATCTGCCACCTGAGCCTGAGATTGGCCACCTCCGCCTTAAAGGCTCTCCATTCTTCGGGAGCAGAGCAAATTGTCTGCTTCTAGCACTCTGAAAGGCCTGTATCTCATTCCTTTTGTTTTCTCGATGTTCAACATATGATGGAAAACAGCCTGTCTGTTCTCTCCATAACCCCATGGAATTGCTGTCCATGGGTTTCAACCTCATTAGGTCTGGAAAATCCAACAGACATGATTTACACCACTCCATTTCATTCAGTTTCAAAGTAGCTGCACTAAGGGGCCTCTGTGATTTAACAAAACACTTGTCGTATCTGGAATCTGGACCCATATGTATCTTTTGCTATTTGTTTGAAAATCAGATCTAGGCACACTCAGATTCCTGCAGTTCCACTCTGTTGTTATTCTGTGTTTCTGTTGCGGCTCAACTTCTGCTTATCTCCTGACAAGAAAGAGAATTCCGGAATGCTGATAATGGGTTTTGCGCAAGAAAAAAGTCTTTCATTTCTTTGACTTTTATAAATCTAGAACAAATAAAAGATCAGCTTCCAAAACATACTGGGCTGTGTTTCTACAGAAGCTCACAAAGACTCCTGCGCAATGCAGAAGAAAGTTAAAATTGAACACCTGAAAAAAGAGAATAACTGCTTCAGCTAGATAAAAAAAGGGTATTTTTTAATTACTCATTTCATCCCGCAAGAGACCTCCAGCGCACTCTTATGCATCCTCAACCATAACATCAAAAAGCCCTTTAAAAACTGCTTCATTGGAAAGCTGCTATTGGCTATTATTTTTTTATCTTTCATACCACATGAAGGCTCCAGTGCCCCTGCAAAACATAAATACGGCAAAAACTTTAAAACCCCTTCAGAAATAATTGGTTTAGTTGAAGATTACTGCCTCCATCTGGGGAGGCAGAGCATTGCCACCGTGACTAGTAATTTCAATAGCCCCTTCTTCCATGAATTTGTACAATCCCCTTTTAAAGACATCCAGGTTGGGAGCCAGTTCCATAGTTTAACTGTGTGCTGCATGAATGAATACTTTCATTGCATGAATTAATACCTCCTCTTCTTAAGACTCCTCTTTTACCCCCTAAAAAACAAATAATATGAAAGAGAAACATCCATCTGATTTCAGTGATAGGTCCAGCATGTGAGTTCAGATTTAGCTAGCAGCAAAGTACTAACATTCTTCACTAAAGATGGTGGGATGAAATGTGCCGGAGAAATGAGCCTTCAAAGTACAGAAAGCTAATGAGCGAAATTCAAATCACACAAGATCCTCTGCATTGCAAGTAGTTTCTTAAACTAAAAATAATGCCATGTGCCATGTTATTACATCTTCCCTATATTTATCCAGAAATTCCTCTCTTTGAAAGTTCTTCCTATTTTTGCCTTAGAAGAAGAGTTTGGATTTGATATCCCGCCTTTCACTCCCCTTCAGGAGTATCAAAGCGGCTAACATTCTCCTTTCCCTTCCTCCCCCACAACAAACACTCTGTGAGGTGAGTGGGGCTGAGAGACTTCAAAGAAGTGTGACTGGCCCAAGGTCACCCAGCAGCTGCATGTGGAGGAGTGGAGACGCGAACCCAGTTCGCCAGATTACGAGACTACTGCTCTTAACCACTACACCACACTGGAGACAGAGATGGATAGAGAAGGAGGGTAGGTTTTTACCAGAGCAAAATGCTCTGGAGAGAAAGAAATCCACACCAGCACCACCCCACTGGTGTGGAGTCCCCGCTTCTTCATGTTGGATGTGCGGGTAACAGTGTGTCAGGAATGAGCCAGCTCCAAGCGAAGGTTTGCAGCCAACAGCAGAAAGCAGCCAGGAACAGAGAGGCTTAGATGTTACACAGGGGAGAGCTGGCAGCTGAAGACTTCAGCTCTTCCTGACCTTGATGGAGAGACTGATAAGGCAGTAGCTGAGAGCAGGTTAGAACTCAGCCAGAGCTCGCAGGAAGCACAAAACGGAGCAAACAAACTCAGAGACAGCCTCTCAGAACAGGAAGACGTGGGAGCTGATCCTCTGAGTCCAAAGAGCTGGCAAATGGGAGGGCTGCTAGACAGGAAGCAAAACAAGAGACGTAAGGGTCATGAGTTCAGTATCTTCTATCAACGCTGGAAGCAGTCTTCAGAAGGGTCATCTTGAGTAATGATGCCAGAGGCTTTGTTAGAGCTATCCGTTTGTCTTTGCAATAAATCCTCCTTTTTCATTACCTACACTTACTGTGTTATCAAGCTGGGAACCTGGACCACTTTAGCTAATGAGGCCTCCTGCCACCGCCATGCAATTTCTGTTCTCATCCTGAAGCAAAGTTCTTAGCCCGAGGTACTATTTCTGGGTTAGAGGAGTCTGTAACCTGAAGCGTCTATAACCGGAAGCGTCTGTAACCTGAGGTACCACTGTATTTAAAATGCATCTCTGGGTTATTTGTGGGGTATAGGAATTTGTTCATTTTTATTTTATTTTTCCAAAATATAGACGGGCCCCCCACAAGGTCTGAGGGACAGTGGACCGGCCCCCTGCTGAAAATGTTTGCTGACCCCTGGTTTTGAAGGTGATGATAAGTGGCAAAGGGGACTGTGTGATGATCGCCCTGTGGAACGCCCTCCCACCAGATGTCAAAGAGAAAAATAACTACCAAACTTTTAGAAGACATCTAAAGGCAGCCCTGTTTAGGGAAGCTTTTAATGTTTAATAGGTTATTGTATTTTAGTGTTTTGTTGGAAGCCGCCCAGAGTGGCTGGGGGGACCCAGCCAGATGGGCGGGGTATAAATATTATTATTATTATTATTATTATTATTATTATTATTATTATTATTACCCACCTACTCTCAGCAGTGAGGACAGCACTGTTGCGTTCAGGCACTCCTTGCAGACTCCCCATAGGCAACTGGTTGGCCACCTTAACACCAGAAAGCTGAAACAGATGTTTTGCCTGTTCGACCAGGGGTCTTCTTGTGTTCTTATGTGGTGATGTGTTTATGGGGATGGGAGGTGGGGAGAAGGCGTGGCAATGGACTGTCACTTTTCCTACCACACCAGCCATTATGCATATCACAACAGGATACATATTGCTCCCTAGGCCAGTATCTGAACCAATATTCACAGCAGCATTTCATATTCACCTTTGGATTCTAGCTGCTGCACAGATATTATCATGCCAAAATTGTCAGATGGGATAGCGGAAACTGATTTTGTCTTTTCATCCATTTCCTTTTAAAAAAAAAAGTCCATAGCAGTGCATTATAACAATATTTCACCATAACGAAATTCAGGTAATGTTCATTGACACACACATTTATTGAGCCGGATATTGCTACACGAGGAGCGAGGGAAGGAGAACTCAAAGTCAAAAAGGGCATTGAGCTTTAAAACATTTGTGTGCCTTTGCATTCAGCCGCAATTGTGCTTCTCGAAAGCATCTTATGCTGGAAAAACACATTTGCGAGTCATAAGTGGTTGCCACCTGACACAGGCACCTTGAAGCTCGCTATAGCCAATGCCTAAAACTAAGCGCTTGACGTGATCCCATTGTATTCAAGTTTTCTTTTCCCCTAGAAACTGCACCCTACAAAGTGGGGAGGAAACAGAGCACAACAACAACATGTTGTGCCTTCTGTTTTACTCAATATTCCAAGGGAGAGAAAGAGAATGGGTCTGTGGTTTTCATGGTCAGGCTTCCAATAAAGTCGACTTCTTTCCCCACAGTAAGCATTGTTAGTTTCTGAGCACTGCTGTATTGAACTCTATGGATGCCCCTAGATAGTCGAAACCTCGGGAGCCCCTTTGTGTGTGTACTCTAGTGGGATAACATTGAACCGAGAAAGCTTGATTGCACTCCGCCCAAGGCTTGATGGAGAACAGCAACAACCGGGAAAAGATGGACATAACATTTTACAAGGACAGGAAGAAAAACCATGGACAGAATAATTGCCACACACAGGAAGAACAAGGGTCTAGTTTGAGTGCTTCACTTGTAGTTCCTGTAAATCATTTAATGTGTCAACACAAATGGAAGCTACATGGAATTCGTTCCGCGAGTCTTTTCGTCTTGCGATGTTTTTCGTCTTGCGAAGCACGGTCCGCCGCAACTGCGCCTCTTCAAGCGGCTTTTAAAAAAAAGCGCAAGACGTTTTCGTCTTGCGAAGCAAGCCCATAGGGAAATTCGTCTTGCGAAGCAACGCAAAACCGAAAAACCCTTTCGTCTAGCGAGTTTTTCGTCTTGCGAGGCATTCGTCTTGCGGGGCACCACTGTATTAATATTGCAGTTGTTGTATAAGGGATTGTTTTTCTGACCTGAATGTAATTGAAATTAATAGGATTTTGGAACGCTGAAATAAAAAAAATCATCAAACTATCAAATTTAGCATGTGAGGGGCCACCTAAATTATATAATACGGTATTAGAATGATTGGTATTAGTAATTGTATTATAATTTGGAATTGTTATAATGAGGCTATTATTGGATGTAGTTGAAAATTAATAAAAAATATTATTTAAAAAAAGAAAGCTTGATTGTAATTTCCTTTCAATCAAATCAGTATTAACATATTTTCCTGTGTATAAGACACCCCCATGCATAAGACGCCCCCTATTTTTGGTGACTCCAAATTAAGAAAACACCCCACAGCACTACCCGTGTATAAGATGAGCCCCAATTTTAAACTTATTTTTTTTGTTAAAAAACCTAGTCTTATACATGGAAAAATACAGTAATTTGATTTGATGTCGCGAGACCCCTGAAAAGCGTGGGGCCCATAGGTGCCTTACTATAATGAATGATTAGAAGTGTACTGCCAGAGCCATTCTACACCGGTAGGGACTCTCCGGGGTGCTATAGCTTACACTCGCTCTTGCCAGTCCAGAATCCTGGCCCAGACCACTGTGGTATCATCGCAGAGTACGCTATCTGCCTGGTTACCTACCTTCCATGTGCGCATGATGGAATGCCCTGGGAGGGAAAGGATATATTTGCACATAGGTCTAATCCAAGGCTAGGCAAATGAGATATCAGCCCTATATAGTATTTAGTGCACTGTATGTCTTTTATTAAGGGACGTGGGTGGCGTTGTGGGTTAAACCACTGAGCCTAGGACTTGCTGATCAGAAGGTTGGCGATTCGAATCCCCGCGACAGGGTGAGCTCCAGTTGCTCTGTCCCTGCTCCTGCCAACCTAGCAGTTTGAAAGCACGTCAAAGCACAAGTAGATAAATAGGTACCGCTCTGGCGGTAAGGTAAACAGCATTTCTGTGCGCTGCTCTGGTTCACCAGAAGCGGCTTGGTCATGCTAGGCACATGACTAGCTGTTCGCCGGCTCCCTCGGCCAATAAAGTGAGATGAGCGCCGCAACCCTAGAGTCGGCCGCGACTGGACCTAATGGTCAGGGGTCCCTTTACCTTTACCTTTATGTCTTTTATTACCCAGTCCTCTTCAGCTTCCAGAAAGATAATATGTTCTTCTGAGGGCTGGTAGATGAAAGGGGGAGGCAGCAGAGGTGGAGCTGGGCACATTGCAAAGGTTTTCAATGAATGCTTGCCAAGCCTCAACCCTTTGCACTTGCCTGGAATGCTCACAAAGGCTTGCTGATAAATCAGAATCCCACATGTCCAAACCCAGATTTTTTGCAGTCCCCCAACATTGCCGGGTACAGCAGCAGAATTGCACAGGGAAATAACTATCCTGTATTTTTGACCTATTTTATGACCATCTTCTGCATGTTGCAGCCCATATAAGACAAGAACTAGGGTTTTAAAATGACCTCAGACCACTGAACATTTTTGAGAACTGTAATGAAAGAAGGCCCTGAACTGTGCACATGAAGTTAGCAAAGCTTATACATTGAACACAAAGGCTAAGATGTTGTGTATTAAGTTATTACATGTAGCACTTCCAGCTTCTGAAATGTTCATTTTCTAAAGTGATGTGTTTTGAGTCAAATTAGTCACATTAAACATGCTTCAACCCTCAGGCTACTACTACAGGACTACAAACCTTTTTTAAAAAAAAAATCAATGTCAAAAGAACGTATTCACAATACACATCTTTCATCCATCACTATCCTTCTCTTGTGAATTTCATGGGGTTTCTGAGTCTAAAGTTTCCTAGATCAAACCTGCAGTCAAATTCACTTAGCCATGGGATGTTGCCACTGAGCTCAGAGAATGAAAAGAAGAGTATGTAACAATGCAACGTAAATTCAGATATCCTAAGGTTTAGAGGTAAAAGGAAAAAAATCAAACATTTACGATAGTGAGCACAGTGCTGTGTGATATAGTTAGAGCTGAAATGTGGCTTCTTTAGTAACACTGCTTTTATATTGCTTGGATTTTCTGTAACACATGTAGTGTAGTGGGGGCTAAAATTCTCTGTGCTTGTTATCATCACAGGTGAGATTTGGAAGTAATATAGAAGGAAAAAGTTGAATACAAGACTTCCCTCCATGGTTCTTTGTGCAGATGCATTTCTTGTAAACCTCAAGTTACTCCTCCTTGAAAAACAAAAAACCGCCCACACATTTTGATATGTTTTCTTTTTGGAAGAGGGAGATGTCTCAGATAGGAGGACTTATGCTTCATACTTCCTCTAGTACATGATATAGACGTCAACAGGCTTCCTCACAAAAGATGCTGGCTTGGATCCTAAGTCAACGTACTGAAGTTCATGGAAGGAAAGTTTCTTGTATCTTTCTCACCACCCATATCACTAGAAAGCTGTTGGGAAACTTCCATTCCAGGATCTTCCAAGATTTCAGACACTACTTTCCCCCCATCTTTTCCTGCAGATGCAGGAAATTGAACCTGGAACCTGCAGAGCATTGGCCTTCTCCTGCGTTGGCCAGACCATCTTCCAAATGGCAAAGACAAAATTAGTGCCTTCATTCATTCTCTGCCCTATGGAACTAGGTGAAGAAGATGAAAAGCATAGCAAAATTAATAGGATAAAGCAGCACCTAAAGAAAAACAACAGCTTTGTAGAATGAGCTGGTCCCTTCTACTCTCAACTGAGCCTAAGTGTCACATGCCAGATTTGCTAATAAGTCCCAAAGCGTGTTCTCCTTCATGGAGAGCACGTGTTGCTGTGGGGGCTAACAAGACACCCCACTGTTGCTGGGCGGGAAAGAGTTTGGCCACCATTATCACTGAGCTCTATTTGTTGCTGGGGAGATTTATATGTTGCCATTTTGTGATCGGATCCCCCGCCCACCCTCCCTATTTTCAGGTTTGCTCGCTTGACCTTGCTATGCCTGTCATGGGGTTGTCTCCTTTTGGGGCAGGGGCCTGGTAGGAATTTTGTCCATTTGGCTGATTGGCTGGTGCCTGCCCCTCCATGCGTAGCAAATCGTCACAACTTTTAAGGTTGCGGTTAGGCATTGGTTTTATTAATTGGTTGGTGGTAGGGCATGGATTGGCTGTGCCCGCCCCTCCATGGTTGCTGCGGAAAGGGAATTCCATTAAAGGAATCCAGGGGCTCGCCATGCTTTTGTCCAAACCCCTGTCAAGGGGCTAGGGCCGCGCAAGAACTCCTGGGAGCATTTGGGGAGAGGTGTGGGCATAGTAACCAGCTCCATCTTTCTCCCCAAAATGTTTTCCCTTTCTGACTTTCACAGACGTGCGAATGGGCAGGGGCAGATAGTCGCAACCACTCACATTTTTTGTATTTTAATAAAGTTGTGGCCAAAATTATGCCAAAAACCTTAAACTAAAATCAAGTGTCATTTGTGTTTTTATTTGGGGGGTGTATTGGGGACCTTGACACGCAACTCTGCAACTTCACAATGTAATGGTAAAGATACCGAAATGTGGCAGCTGAGATCCGTTTCAGAATGTCCTGCCTGATGTACTGGTTATGATAGCGTAATCTGATGTGTACTTAATTCTCTTGTTTTTAATCTGTCATGTGTCCTATTGTCACATTATGTCAAGAACTTGACCGTGTAAGGACTTAAGCTGGGAGCATACTCAAGCATTCATATTATATTGCTGTCTTGAAAGTATTGATTCACGTCATGCTTGATGATGTGTTTATGTGCAATAAATTCCCCGTATTTTATTGTCAACTTCATTAAGATCCATGACCATATCCAGTGATCAACAATGGCTGAAGGCTTTTAAGTATAAGCTAGTTCTAGCACACATTTTTAAAAGTCTATGAATTTTGCGAGAACTTGCTCTGTGAATGAAATTATGGAATTGCCTTAGTTGGAGTACTTTACCATTTTACAGTTCTGATATTGTCAAACATCAAATGTATCTAAACTGGCCTAGGCTCTGAAAAAGTAGGAAAAAATGTAACCCACTAAAGTTCATTTAGAGTAGACCCATTGAATTTAATTGGCCTAAGTTAGCCACATATATTTCAGTGGGCCTTCTCTGAGTAGGACTAATGGTGGATACAACCTGAAGCTTTCAAAACACTATCTCTCTTAGGCAGAAGTCATATCTACACAGTGTGTGATATGATGAATATCAAATAAGAATGAACAACTACGGTGCAAATCTCACCTGTGCTATTCATTGCTTTTGAAGAAATTCTGCTTGAATGTAGCAGTTTAACAATATGATCTAGCTTTGACAGCACATTGCCTGAGGCAGCTTTGGCAGCTAGTTAAAAAGAAATGCACAGATTCATATTCTTTCCAAGATCATAGAGCAAATCAGAAATGCAATAGTACTCTTAGAAGATCTTCCCAAACTCCACATTATGTGCTTGTCCTATTTCAGAACAGTTCATGACATTAGGAACATTTTTTGTTTGTAATGTGCTTATGTAAGTTCATTGTTGGTGTCACAATCTGGGACTGTTCATGTGGGACTTCCAAGTCTCTGTCCTCATCTGGTCCAAGCTTCTGAGCAACTGGAGGTAAGTTTTCCCTCATCACTGGTTTGGGCTCAAAGCTAGGAGCTGGAGCACAATAACAAGGTATGGGTTGAAGTCAATGACCATGAATTTTTAAAAATTATTATTAATTTTTATTGCAATTTAAAAATTTACAGATCTTACAGCGTCTTTTTCCTTTACAATTACATACATAATCTATTTTCTCTTTCTATACATATTCATAATAATCTATTTCTCTATCATGCTTAATTTCCCTCTACCTCTTAACAGTTTCATCTTGTCTCTCTTAATTTCCTTTTCTTTGTACTGTGTTCCAGTATACCTTCAACCTTTTCTTTATATAGGATATCTCCTCCAATTAACTTTTATTTTGTGAAAATTTTCCCCAGGTACACCCAAGTTTGGGATTTGGGAACCATGTTTACTCATGTAATTTTTAAAACAATCCCATTCAATTTTCACCCTTGAGCTCAGGTGGTTTCTTATTGCTTCGGTCATTTTGGCTAATTCAACATATTCACAAAATTTCTTTTGCACTCTACCGTAGTTGGGATCTGGTTTCCTTTCCAATACTTGGCTATTAATACTCTAGCCGCAGTTTTTGCATAAAGAAATACACTTTTGCTTATTTTAGGAATGTTTATTGTCATAATGCCCAGTAGAAAAGCCTCTGGTCTTTTAGCAAATGTTTCTCTGAGCATTTTCTTTAGTTCTTCATAGACCATGTCCCAGATTTTTTTTTTTTATTTCAGGACAGGTCCACCACCCAGTCAATGACCATGAATTGTCCTGCATAGGTGTCCCCTATGGTTGCTGTGCTGGAGATGTTTGGGAAAGTCCACTGAACACTTGACACTCCAGAAGCCATTGCCATTGTTGTCTGTCACTGGAGGTCCCAACCCTTTCTTCTCTTCTGTTCTCTTATTATGGCACTGAACACTGATACCACACCGCATCTGCAGCTCAGGCATACATTAATTCTTTATGGAATAGCTCTTGTGGCTAAATATTAGCTTCCTTTAGTACTTCGGCACAGATTTTATTTCAAAACTCTAAAATTAAAACTACCTGGGCAGTTATATTTGCACAAGAGCCGACACTGATGCCAAAATCCAGTGTTGACTAAGCTTTGCACGTGCAGCTCTCTCCCAATTTGAAATATACTCGGAGTCGAGAGTGGATTTCATGCTCTTTATTCAGCTCATAGTGGTGAGGAGGAATGGAAGTTCCCCCAGAATGTCTGCTTTATATACATTAGTTACAAAATGGGCCCCACGTGATTGGCTAATTCCGGGATTCACCTGTAGGCCAATCACGTTGCGGATTCACTTCCACCTGAAGCTGGATTGGGTGGCTCCTGTGAATCAGAATCAGAATCAGACTGCTGCATTCTGGACCCTATTGTTCTAGGACCAATCAGACTGCTGCATTCTGAATCCTATTGTTCTAGGACCAATCAGACTGCTGCATTCAGAATCCTATTGTTCTAGGACCAATCAGACTGCTGCCTTTTGGATCCTATTCAACTCAGTACATAACACAATTGAAGTGTATTCCCTGGTTTGAGGACTGGGAAACCAAAATGCTTGTGTACAAAGCTATTGTACTACCAACCTTACTGTATGCTTGTGAAACATGGAGCACTTATAAACGCCATCTCTAACTCCTCAAAAGACTCCATGAACAGTGTCTCTGAAAATGTTTACACATCACTTGGGAAGACAGGCAAACAAATGCCTGTGTACTGAAAGAAGCAAAGATCACCAATGTCATAGCAATGATTCTTCAACATCAACTTCATAGGACTGGTCATGTTGTGTGGATGCCTGATTATTGTCTTCCAGGGCAACTACTCTATTCCAAACTTAAAAATGGAAAGCGTAATGCTGGTGGTCAACAAAAGAGTTCTAAAGACTCTCTCAAGGCAAATCCCCAAAAATGTAGTATAAACACCGACAATTGGGAAACACTGGCCTGCGAGCACTCCAATTGGAGAACAGCCTTTACCAAAGGTTTCATGGGCTTTGAAGACGCTCAAACTCAGGATGAAATGGAGAAACGTGCTAAGAGGAAGGCACATTTGGGAAACCTTCACCGTGATAAACTCCCGCCCGGAAACATATGTCCCCACTGTGGAAGGATGTGTGGATCCAGAATTGTCCTCCACAGTCGCTTACAGTCACACCATTAAGACTGTGTTCATGGATGACAATCTTACTTGGCTACGAGTCATCACCAAAGAAGAAGAAGAAGACTTCAGCACAGATTTTATTTCAAAAGAAATTAGATGGTTATTACAAAAGAAAAGAAAATCCCTATGGAAAATCACATTTTAAAATGTCATGCTCTCTGGTTCCATATGGTGTTGCCTGTTTATAGTGCCTTCACATCACTGTTTCTTTGCTAATGTAGCGGAGTCCTGGGTCTGAAATGCCAGGCAGCTGTGCTCGCTTCGGCAGCACATATACTAAAAAATTGGAACGATACAGAAAATATTAGTGCAAGGTTGACACACAAATTCGTGAAGGGCAAGAATGTTACTTGCTCCAAAGTGGAAAGAAGCAGAAATCTCCCAGCAAAGGAAGAATGGATACAAAAACTTATGGAATATGCAAAAATGGTGAAACTTAATGGAGAAATAAGAAATCAAGATAGCAAACTTTTTGTAAAAGAATGGAAATGGTTTATTGGATATTTACAGATAAATTGTAAACATCTAAGAACATTGGCAGGATTATTGTAATAACCTGCAGTTTCAAAAGAGTATATATTTAAAGAAGATGAATAAATGAGCGAATTAAGTTAAATTGGATATGCAGAAGATATTAAAAATAAATTTAAGGAACCGCAGAGAGAGGGGGAAGGAAGACAAGTTTTGAAATGTCAAAATGATTGTAAAATCAGTGAAATGTATAAACCTGAAAAGTATAAATAAAAAAATTGAAACGCTTGGTAGCTACCGTGAAACAGTGATGAGTTAGCTGAATGAAAGTTCTGACTCACTAGGAAAGCAGCTTCCTAGGTTCACACAGTGGCTCCAGACAAAATATATTAGAATGTGCTCTCTCAGGTGTATTAAGACAGAAACAGATGGAAACGCATATGTTCATCCCACTGTCCAGGGCAATGGTCAATCGTAGAGGAAATTTCCCAATTTAACCACAGTGAGATGCTGCACATAAAAAATTGTCCTTGCAGACAGTATAGAGGCAGCTGACATATGGAGCAATTGCAAGCAGTCAGTGACGGATAATCATCACGTTTAAACTGATAACGATCAAGTAAAATAGTAGGAGTTGATTGTCCTGCTTTCTGATATTTTGTCACCAACACAGAATGAAAACAATGGTCTCATTTGAGAAAATGAAATATTTTAATACATGTTTGGTTTGCTTGATTGACAAAGGTGTTAATGCTTTCTTGAAAAGCTTTAGGCTTGCTTATTATTATTATTTTTTTAAAGGGCAATGTGTTGGCCCAGTAAAAAAGCTCTTTTAAAAATGAGTAAGTTATGGCTGTGTAAATTGACTCAGCAGGGTGTTTCTGCATATATTTACAAAATCTAAAGAGCAAGAAATACAAAGATTTGGTCTCTTTCTAACCAACGGCTGAATGTTCTTGAGAGCGACTAACCTTCTTGTATCCCTCTCCCCACCCCCCAAAAAAGGTAAAAAAAACCAGCCTGGAATTTCTTAGGAACTGGCTACTTTGCAAATGAGCCCAACATCTTACAACCTCCGATCCCATTTTGTGTGCATCCTGCTAGTAATTTGTTAATATGTATGCATTATGTGAGCAATTCAGTACTTTGGCACAGTGTTTTATGTCTTATTTTGAGAGCTTAAGTGGGAATCAAGTGGTTTATAAGCCTTGTGTGAGCCCTCCGGATAGCAGTAAATTTCCCTGCATGTGAAAGAAGTTTGTTTTAAAATGCTCCTATTACGCATTCGAGTTTTAATTAGGGATGGGATCGATATTTGCTTTGGATAAGCTATCCATCAACATCTGTACAGCCTCTATTATATGGGCAGTAAATGAAACCATCATTTATCATGGAGTGATTTTGAATGTTCATTTTCATAATTCTGGTGAATATTTTAAGTATGCACCCACTCACCCCAAATCAGCACTTGTGTATGTCAAATTTACCAACTTTGGTTGGCTCGCCAACTCTGCTCTCTTCTGAAAAAAGCCTGTCAGACCACATTGATACATGCACTGTTATCCTCAGATCTCAACTATTCCCAGATAAATATTTGTTTCATGTGGGCCTGCTCTTAAAGATGTGGGAATGCCTGCTAACTCTCCAGGAAAAGCTGCCCAAGCAGGAACATACTTATTTAATGTTGAAAACACTCCACTGGTTATGAATTTATTTCTTTAATAAAAAATGTATACTGTTTAATTATACTAAAACCTCTAAGCAGTTCCCAATATTTTTTTAAAAAAAATCAATAAAAATAGTTAAGAACAATTAAAAACACTTGAGGATAGTTAAAATTATCAGGAAAAAAGATGAAAACACATCAACATAAATATGTCTGGATATGTGTTGCCTTAAAATAAAATTTAAAAAGTTTGAAGAAGGCACAGAAAAGCATCATGGGAACACAGCTGCCTGATGTCAATAGGCAGGGAGTTCCAAAGACTACACGAAAAGATTTCTTACAACTGCAGAACAAGTATTATGTGGCACCTGTAACAGTGCCAGTTCTGTAGATCAAAAGCGGTTGAATGGACACATACGTGGAAAGGAGATCCCACAAGTAAACTGTTCCAAGGATTTATACAGTGGTACCTTGGGTTACATACGCTTCAGGTTACAGACTCTGCTAACCCAGAAATAGTACCTCAGGTTAAGTACTTTGCTTCAGGATGAGACAGAAATTGTGCAGCGGCGGTGTGGTGGCAGCAGGAGGCCCCATTAGCTAAAGTGGTGTCTCAGGTTAAGAACAATTTCAGGTTAAGAACGGCCCTCCGGAATGAATTAAATTTTTAACCCAAGGAACCACCGTATACCAATAGTAACATCTTGACTTGCCAGTCAATAGATTTTATTGTTCATAGCCAATGGCCATCGCAATACAGTGAAAAGGTAAAAAGGTAAAGGATTCCTGGACGGTTAAGTCCACTCAAAGGCGACTATAGGGTTGTAGCGCTCATCGCGCTTTCGGGCCAAGGGAGCCGGCATTTGTCCACAGACGGCTTTCCAGGTCATGTGGCTAGCATGAATAAACTGCTTCTGGCGCAACGGAACACCGTGACGGAAACTAGAGCACACAGAAATGCTGTTTAACTTCCTGCCGCAGCAGTACCTATTTATCTCCTTGCACTGGCATACTTTCGAACTGCTAGGTTGGCAGGAGCTGGGATAGAGCAATGGGAGGTCACACCGTTGCAGGGATTTGAACTTCAGACCTTCCTGGCAGGACATGTTTTCTATCTGATTCAATTCCAACAGTAAAGGGTGTCAAACAAGGCTCCATCTTGCATAGCTGTCAACGTTTCCCTTTTTAAAAGGAAAATTCCCTTATTCCAAATAGGATTCCTCGCAAGAAAAGGGAAAAGTTGACAGCTATGATCTTGTCACCACCCCATTCAATCTTTATATAAATTATATCCGCCAGGAGCTTTCCTCTTCATCTCATGCTTTCCCCCCTTCAGTTGGGAAACAGAAGATCCCATTCTTGCTTTATGCAGATGGCACGGCACACATCTCATTAACCCAAATTGGTATGAAAAGGCTACATATCAAATCTGGAAACTATTGCAAAAAAAGGAGGACTAGCTATCAACTAGAACATCTGAGGGGAGCCAACTTGGGCCCCAGGATATGGGACATTGTGATGTCACGTTGCGACGTGATGTTATTGTCAGTTTGCATTTCTCAGTACAGAAAGTATTGATCTGATGTGTAGAGATCGTTCCTATTCTACTTAATTCAAGAGGGTTCTGGAAGCTTCTCTGTGTGAAAGAAGCTTCATGATGTTTGGGTTATACCTTCAGAGAAGCTGAGTACAGCTGGCTGAAACTGATTCTCTTATCTCTTCTGTCAGCGTCATGCTGACTATAATAAGAAGCCAGAAGGAGCTTGGTTTCACTTTCTCTTTCTATCTTCCTTCCTTCTGGTGTGGTGTTCTGTACATAGTATGCGTAGTGTTAAGGTTTAGACCAGTGGTTGTCATCCTGGTCCCTACTGCCTAGTGGGCGTTTCAGGATTGTAGGTGGGCAATAGGGGGTTCTACGACACAAGCTGAATCCTCCTTCCATCAAACCCTGGAAATTTTACCACCAAGAAAGATGCATTAGTGGGCAGTAGGTATAAAAAGGTTGACTACCCCGGTTTAGACTTATTATAAGTTATTGTAAGTTTAAGTTAAGTCTGCTGCAACTGGGTTTCTTATGGACAGGGCCAATCCTGAATGTGTTGGATTTGTGACCATTATGCTCATTTGCCTTCAGTAGCAGTAAAGCTCTGCTGGATGAAATACAATTGCCTCTGGTCTATTTTTCGGGAACGCAACAACGTGTTTAAGTTTTTACTCTGCTAACTATACATTGGAGTTCTGCTCTGGATCAATATTGAGTAGAATTAAATGACAGTTATGACGTCATACATGCCCCTTGGCAACGGAACCCCTTGGCAACGGAACCAACCAGTGGTTCTGAGACCTCGGCAAAGCATATCTGAGGTCTCACGAAGGCCTCAGAGATGCTGTCTGAGGTATCACGAGACTGTGGAACCTGACTTCCGGTGCCTCCCAAAGCACCAGAAGTTGTGTAGGGGGCCCTGCAGTGTGGGTGCTGAGCACCCACAACAATTTCTTTGTGGGTGCAGATCCCCCTAGAGTTGGCACCCCTGTAATGTCTTGAATTGGGCTCAGTAACAATTCATCAACCGGTATGGCTCTCTGAGCAGAGGTGCATTTTATGGCAACTGAATCTCACTCCTGTCAGAAAGGATGTTGCTGCATTCTGTACTAACTGCAGTTTCTGGGTGAAGCTCTGGGTGAAGCCCTTCATAAGTGAAGCCCTGCATTGAGTGCATGGCAGTGATCCAATATTGAAGTCACCCAATGATCTACTGAGTGCAAGTCAACGTACTTGTCTTGCATTTCAAGAATCCCTATGCATAGTTGCTCAGAAAAGATTACAATGTGTTGGGGCTTATTGAGTCTTAGGTGGGCATCCATAGGGCTACAGTCCAAATTTACGGGCTCTTTCATCAAACTTATATTCTAAATTGCCCTGTGAAGGTTGCTCTGAAATCCCAGCCACTTGGATGGTGTGTGTGACTTGTTATTCAAATTCTTATTCAAACTGCACCCAATGTGCAATCACTTTATGCTTCAACAGCAGAAACGCTACAATTAAAGCCCACTTTCATCTCTTCCCTCTGTGCACACTCCTTTTGTATGGGAAACGGTATATCCTCATTAAAATGTCATAACCTCAAGCGTAATCTCATTATCAACTCTTTATCAGTCATCCTACTGATACCCGACAGTTGGCAAAAGGAGATAATCTCACAGAAGTAACTGATGAACTAATGAATCTTTCCATGCACCATGCAATGCAGTTTACAAAGCGGAGTCAGACTAAGAGGTCAAGGGGAAAGGGGAGTCAAACCAAACCATTACTGCATATGATATGCAGAAAGCACAATTGAAATCCAAGCCAGAAGGAAGTACAGTGGTACCTCGGGTTACATACGCTTCAGGTTACAGACTCCGCTAACCCAGAAATATTACCTTGGGTTAAGAACTTTGCTCCAGGATGAGAACAGAAATTGTGCGGTGGCGGCATGGCAGCAGGGGGAGGCCCCATTAGCTAAAGTAGTGCTTCAGGTTAAGAACAGTTTCAGGTTAAGAGCAGACCTCCGGAACGAATAAAGTACTTAACCCGCGGTACCACTGTATTTATTATATAAACCCTGGTGTTTGGGGGGGAGGGGTCTGTCCAAAAATTTTGATGGAGATGAGCCAGGAATGAGAATGCTGGCTAAGTATGAATCAAGGTTGGTGAACGTTGACAATGCTTCTGTTGTGTTTCATAGGTAGGAGGACATAGTTGTTTCATGGAAATTGTTTCTTATGATCTATGCTGCTATGATGGAACAGCAGCAGTGCCAGATTTATGTACAGTGGTACCTCAGGTTAAGAACTTAATTCATTCTGGAGGTCCGTTCTTAACCTGAAACTGTTCTTAACCTGAGGTACCACTTTAGCTAATGGGGCCTCCTGCTGCCGCTGCGCCGCCAGCACAAAATTTCTGTTCTCATTCTGAAGCAAAGTTCTTAACTCAAGGTACTATTTCTGGATTAGCGGAGTCTGTAACTTGAAGCGTCTGTAACCTGAAGCGTCTGTAACCCAAGGTACCACTGTATAAGCTAAACAAGCTATAGTTTAGGGCCCCACTCTCCTGGGCCCCCCAAAATATAAGATAAACATTTCCAAAATATAAGATAAAAAACAAATAAAATAAAACCTACATACAGCAACAGTGTTTTGTGTTGTGTAGGCTTCTTAGAGTGTATATTCAACATAAAAACAGTGACTGTTGTTGCTGACAAAGGACAACTGGACATATAAAGGGCCCCATTACCTTCAGTATCTTAGGGCCTCATCAAACCTAAATCCAGCCCTGAACAGCAGGGAGACCAAAGTACTCTAGTGGGGAAAGGGGAATATTTTTCAATGCCATGTGGGTGAATGTAAGCAGATCTCTGCCAGGGCTCGTCTGTAACAGCCCTTAGACTTTGACAAAAGTTGATCTTGTCTACCCAAAAAGAAAAGAAAGATGTGAAATAGATTTGGTGCTCAGAGGCATTCACCGAATGAAAAACAAGACACTTGCAAGTTGTATTGTCCAAGGCACTTTTTTTCTTCTTCTTTTTGCTTGCCGTCTTTTAGGATTGACTGCATGCTGCATCAGCGAGAGAATCCCATGAATGATGCCTCTCACTGGCAGCAACCAGCACTGATGAGACCATATAAACAAACTGTACCCCCTTTTGACTAATGAAGAGTCTGCCTTCGTCACCAGTGAAAGAAACTGAACTGCAATGCTATGCACAGAAGAAAAGTGAAATAGTGCAAAGGTTTGGTGCTGATAAAGGTAAAGATAAAGAGACCCCTGACCATTAGGTCCAGTCGTGACCGACTCTGCGGTTGCGGAGCTCATCTGGCTTTATTGGCCGAGGGAGCTGGCGTACAGCTTCCAGGTCATGTGGCCAGCATGACTAAGCCGCTTCTGGCGAACCCGAGCAGCGTACGGAAACGCCGTTTACCTTCCCGCCTGAGCGGTACCTATTTATTTACTTGCAATTTGACGTGCTTTCGAACTGCTAGGTTGGCAGGAGCAGGGACCGATAGGCAAGTCCTGTGGTTTAACCCACAGCGCCACCCGCGTCCCTCTCTAATCTGTTTACTGTGGCACAATTGTGGTGCTGATAGGGCCTGTCAAATGACTATATCGACATTAACAGATTGGGAGATATTTCCAACTTGGTTGCTGGGACAAAGGAGACCGTTTTATTAGCGTATTCTGATTCACCCAGCAGTTGGCCTGCATTGACAATCTTCAAGCTCCCTCCCACCGCAAGTAAAAGCAGTAGGAGAACTGGAAGGTTGGGGGGAAAGCTATTAGAATAATTGCTTGCTGTCACTGTGAAGAATAAAAATAATGAACAGATCATGGAGTCCTTGATTAATCATTTTCCATAGTTTTTTAACCTTTCTCTTGTCTCATCAGAAGAATGAAAAGCTCAAAGATTTGGTCGACAGCTGACGTATAATGGATGGAGCTGGCTTTTGCAAACGCAGCTGTCACAGATATCAGAATGTATTTCCCCTCAAACTTGCTCCCACACTAAATCTCTGTATTATTAATTATTATTATTATTATTATTATTATTATTATTATTAATATTATTATTATTATTATTATTATTAAAATCTGTATACCACCCTATGCCTGCAGGTCTCAGGGTGGTCACAACATAAAATCACAATATAAAAACACAAAATACACCATAAAAACAAAAACAACCCTATAATCTCCCTTTCCCCAACAGATTTTAAAAGGGTATTGGATGTCAATCAGCCAAAGGCCTGATTAAAGAGGAACGTTTTTGCCTGGTGCCTAAAGGTGTATAATGAAGGCGCCAGGCAAACTTTCCCAAGGAGAGCATCCCACAGACAGGTAGCCACTGCAGAGAAGGCCCCGTTCTCGTGTTGCTACCTTCCAGACCTTTCGAGGAGGAGGCACACGAAGGAGGGCCTCAGAAGATGATATCAGGGTTTGGAGAGGTTCATATGGAAAGAAGCAGTCCTCGAGGTACTGCGGTCCTGAACCATTTAAGGCTTTATAGCTCAAAACCAGCACTTTGAACTGAGCCTGGAAACCAATTGGTAGCCAGTGCAATTGGGCCAGGATCAGTGTAATATGCTCAAATTGCCTTAAGCAACCTGGCCGCTGAATTCTGCACTAGCTGAAGTTTCTAAACCATCTAGGCAAGCTAGAAGCAGTATCAGAGTTTACATTAACACACTACCCTCACTCAATGAATATGAAAAGCAAGGCTGATGAGACATAGGGCTCCAGAGAGATGTGGCCTGGGAAGAGAACCGGGGGCCACATAAAGAGGCCCAGAGGGCCACATTTGACCCTGTGGCTTGAGGATCCCCACCTCTCATTTAACTTCACAGATTGCATGGAAAAGAGGGGCTACTGCTGTAACATATGCTAATAGCAGTGGCATCAGAAGCCAACTCTGCGTAATCACAGCGGCAATAAATTCAGTACGCTTGAGAATACACTGAAAAGTGGAAAGAAGTCACCTTCCATTGACCTGGCACAAAAGATGTAGTCAGCAACAGAGAGGCATGTGATGGTGGCAAGGAAGGTGATGAGTATAATTAAAATCCTGCCTTACTGACTGCAACGTTACTTTCAAGCTCACCTTCATTTTATTGCTGACATCATAACAATGTACCTGGTAGATGTTTATGAAGCATTTAGTATATAAAAAAAAATCCCTGTGAATCTTCAGTGCAAAAAATATCCCTGAAGCTTCCTTGTTAGATTAAAAGAGAGAGAGAGAGTGGGAAACTTAAAAATAATATTCTGTATATATCAAAGTGATTCAGGCATAAAGCATAACAGGCTACAATGCTGGCAGTATAACAGAACCTTCAAACAACTACTTAATGCACATATTTCTATGCCAATGCAGAAAAGAATCACACTAAGAACAAATGAAGCTTTGTTTCTCCTAAGCACATCAAGTACAGATTTAATTTTTCTGCAGTGTGTCAAATGCCTAATCTAGTGCATGGCATTATTCTGTTTTGTTTGGAAGGGGCAAAAAAAAAAAAAAAAAAAAAA